>NC_053041.3:461219344-461522374 GCF_002575655.3 Aegilops tauschii subsp. strangulata | reverse complement strand
GTGTGCACAATTAGTATAGTGTAAAGGTAGCAGATAGCAGGTCGGTGAGAAATAAATGACGGGAGACATATGATAGCTCTACAACATGCATGGCACACTAAATTACTACAAGATTCTATGAAAATAACAGTCGACTGAAAGCAAATAGGTCAGTCCATTTTTTCTGCACCGTCCGATGTACAAAGAACGGGCAGATCGCCTTCATCTACCTTCAGCCAGTCAGTGTTGACGATCTTCCTCGAAACGTCAGCGACCATCGGCCCAGTATTCTTCCCCTGCCTGCGCCCTCCCCTCGACCTCACCGCACCGCCGTGCTTGGCACCGCCCCCCGGCCATCCATTCAAGCCCCGCCGACCTCCAGATCGGGTGCAAGCAGCTCCTGCGCCCCGCACCCCTATGATAGACACCGATGCGCCGCTTCCCCGGGGAACAGGTGGACTAGGTGCTCCGCGCGCCTAAGCGGGTGCTGCTTCTTTTAATTGCGGTTCGACTGACCCTGAATTGAAATCCAGGCGGGCTACTGACCTCTAGCAAAGGTGAAATAGTAAAAGGGAGGAAACCTTGTGCATTTAGTATCACGAAGAAGATGCAGTAAGAAGCGCTCAACTAGTTTCTTTCGTGGGATGAATACGGTGTGAGCGGAAACGTAAGATTTGCACGAATAAGGGAAGAGGAGTACCTCTTTCTGCTGGCAGTGCTATGTCCTCCTTCTGTTTTTCCGACGATCTTCTTGTTGTTCGCCGGAAACCAGAAGTTGTGGAGGACGGTGCAGCCTTGGACGAACCCATGGCCAAGTTGTTGAGTGTGGTGCGGTGGTCGTCTGTCAGCGGCGGGGAAGCAGATCCGAGGTGGCGAACGACAGCGTAGCGGGAACAGCTCCGGTGCGGTGGACGGTTGCGACAGTGGAGCCGCAGCAATGAGGCGCAGGACGGCGTGGTCGGAGTTGTTCTGGTACGGCGCACGTCAGCGTCGGCATCGTGGAGGCAGCTCTACCTCGGCTTCAGCTGCTAAGTCCTTGAGGGTGTTGCGGTTGCGGTTGCGTTGGACGACGACGTCGGGGTACCGGCTCCGGCGTGATGGAGGAGGGCGGCGGTGGATTGGCCGCTATGGGGTGGAGGACGGAGGAGGCTGGGGTTTCGCGGCTGGTGGAGAGGGCGTTTTCGCGCCCACGGAGTATGAATGGGGAAACAAAGGGAGGCGGGGAACTAAGGGGGAACAATGTATTGGTTTGAGACGCGCATGTTTGAAATTTGGGGAAAGTTACAAACTTTGCCCCCATCTAAAATTTCGGACATATTGCGGGTTGGGGGTAGGACAATCATGTCAGGTGTCCCAAATGTGGGCGGGATAGATTTCGGCCGAGCGCATGGGTAGGCGCCCACAGCGTATGAATGCTTCTCGGAGGCGGTTGAGACTGGCGTCTTGGTCAAGTTACAAACCTACCCCGGTTTAGACCTTTGGACATTGGGCCGATAGGCTACACGGGCCAGAGTCAGGACAGTAATTTCCTACCACCAAAACATTAGTCTCGCGCGGTTTCGGGTGACCAGAGGCCTATTTGGCGCTTCGTTCAATATTTGGGAGCAGAAGCATTAACGTTTTCGGTTCTCTTGAATTGAACTTTCAGGATTTTTCAAACTTCACAAATCTTTACTCTTGAAAATCCTAAAGCTACGATTATTTTGGAATGGAGGGGGTACATTTGAATATACATTGTACACGAGTATATATTAAAAAATATGCAACTTACCTCAGTTCATGCATGGTTCCAGATATAATCTCCTTGGTTGCAAAAAAAAAAAGTTAGATATGCGTATGAATATATATAGCATGTTCAAACTCACAACAAAGATTGATGCCCCCTTTTACATCTGATTTACAAATGCCATTATCTCGGGTTCAAATAGATGAGTGCACTTCCTATGAATTTGAATCTTCGAAACCCCCTTTATGTCGAATTCAACATGTATTCTATTTCGTAGCTAGCAATTTGGAATGTATCCATGCAAGTGACAAATGTATAAAGTGCTTCACACTAACAACATGGAGTGCACTAATTAATGTTTATATATGAATTGCAAAAGCATCCATTGCCTGTATTTCAAACCGCTCTCACTCTATGGATCGATAATAAGAAATAAACACATGCACATGCTAGAATTCAATAGAGTATGGGTGTCTGATAGACCGATTTTCGTCCATACGCAATTTGCAAAATTCATGATCTCATACAAAAATAATAATGCCATTTATATTTTAATTTAATGCGTAGAACCGCCTTTTACACGTAGATGCACTATGCCTCACCCCGTTCTCACAAACGCGTTATATATCTCTCTATCTAACGCATAAGTGCACACACTTTATATGCATCGGCATTTCTCTTTCATACATGCTCACAATCTCTCTCAGGGTGTCGGGGTGTCTCACGCACATGCTCTCTCTGTTTCTCTCTCTCTCTCTTTCTGACTACTATGTACCACTCTTTTCATTAATCTCAGTTGGAAAACACTATTTCTCTCACATGCATATATACACATGCACGGTCTCTACTAGCCCTCTATACGCACATATATGTGCCTACGTATCTCCCGCACGCACATTATCTTTAGGCCTCTCTCGCACACATTGCCCCCCGACACACCTCTCTCTTAGTAGTTGGCAAATATGATTTCATCATATCATTCGGTAGGATATCCCTGGCTGTTAGGCTGGATGGTAATACGAGGCAAAGTTTTACCCTAGTTCGGATCGGACCCTTGCAGTTGAAGAAAGAGCCTACTCCTGGTACTGTATATTAGTGATAGGGGTGTGTACAAAGTACACGTGAATACTAGGCATTGTGCGTGTGTGTATACTATCGACGAACTAGCCCCCAAGCTTGTATAACAAACTAAGGGCCTAGGTTTACAAATCATATATAGTCGGCTTATCACCAGTGGGGATAGAGTCCCCCGCGACTCTGGTAGCTTCGTGTTGTACGCCGAGTCCTCCACACGGGTCTTCGTATAACACGTCTCGGTCCAACCTATATGTGGCGCAGGATGGAACCGACCCATGAGTCTTCATGTTGACCCACCACAACTAGAAATGATGTGCCCACCACACCACACACGCAATCGGCCACTAAGAAAATAAGCATATACAATAGTACAACGGTATCTAGCTCACGATACGTCTCCATATTTTGTTGATGACACTGACAGACTTTGCATTTGATGCATGCTCCGTATTTTGTTGACGACACTTACGGTCATTGTATTTGAAGCGAAAGCACGATATGGTCACCACATACATTTTGTTGACGACACTTACGGTCATTGTAATTTGTTGATAACATGATCAATTGACCAGTCAAACGGTCCACATTCAGCAGCGCACATTACCATAGGGCCCACCCGTCAGCGCGTATATGAAGGACAGAAATGATAATAAATTAGTGGTCGATGGGTATTCGAAGTCGTGAGACCTTTGGTTGGCAGTCACCGGCAGTTGGGGGCGTTCATTGGGTGGTGGGGTGGGGATCCCCGGAGAAAAAGCTCGGCGGGGGGGGGGCTAGAGGGATGGCCGGTGCGGCGGCGGACCGGCGGTGGGGAGTGGTTTCGGGGAGGGCGGGCCGGCCGCGGGCGGCGGGGGCTGGCGGTTCGGCCGGTGGTGGCTGGCGGCTTAGGGGGGTGGAGTTTGATGATAAACTGGAGGCCCTTGATTTTGTATCCAACTACTGGAAAATCTAATGACCAGAGATGAAAAAGTCAGTCGACTGACGTGTAGCCTCACCCCGCACGTACACATGCACGCACGCAAGACACGCACGCATGTAGGCATGCAACACTGACACGTACACACGCACGCATGCTGGCGTGCAACACTGACATGTACACATGCACTCATGAACACACGCACGTACGCACCCATGCATGCAACACTGAAATGTACCCTTGCACGCACGCAACACTCGCACGCCTGCATGCACACAGCACACGACGCAAGACACACGCTCAACCTATACGTGCATGCACCCTTTGTTAAGGACATGGATTGTTACGGGTATTAATCAATCTTATCTGTGATAAGCAGAACATTGATGTTTGCAGCGGTCTTTATGAATCACAACGTGTCGAACGGGCTATCAACATAGTAGGCTTATCTACATGAAAAAGATGACGTCACACTCAATGAACAATCATCTGTTTATGAAATGCCCGCCTTTGACCGCCCTGGCCCACCAAAGGTTCCTCTGCTGTGCGCTGCCTGCGTTGGGTCACTGACATGCAGGCCATGCACCCAAAGAGCCCACACGTCAGTGGAAGAACGACGCGGTGTCCTATGTCAGAGTCGAGGGCGCCACTTGCAGCACGCCCGGCTGAACACGCCTCCGTGCCGCATTCAAACGCCTCCATGAAACCCGCCCGTGTGGAAGCCGAGAAACCCACTCTGGACACACATCCGTTCATGACCGGGCCGGCGTTAAACGCAACGCCGGCCGAGCTCCTCCCGTCTGCCGTCTATTTAATCTCCTATTTAAACGAGGCCAAACGCCGGCCAAGAATCGCACACCTCCGCCGCTCCCCTATCTCCTCCACCATTTTGTCCACTCTTACAATGGCTTACGAAGAGTAGTTATTCCGCATCCAAGCCGGCTGGGTAGCCCGCCGGATACGAGCTATGCAGCTCGCTGATCCACCTCCCTCCCCTCGCCCGACGGAGCCAGTTGCCGCCCCAAGCCGGCGCGCGGTTCAGCAACTCGCCACTCCAGGCCAGCTCGACGAGGAGCGGCGCACGGGCGTCGTTGCTGCCATCCACGCCGCCGCCTCGTACTGCGTCTCCCGTTTCTGTTGCCGAGACTCCCATGCCGGCGGCCGCGCCATGCAAGCAGCGACAGAAGCCGGGTCCGCGGAGAGCGACGAGTCGGTGGCCAGCGCCTCCGCGTCCGCCGCCATCATCGAGGAGAAGTAGAACACGGGAGGCCGCCGCCGCTTGGGTCCCATGAAGGCCACCGCGGAGGCGACGCCGGCGTACACAGCAGGTGTCTTGCCGGATCCTTTTGTTGCGAGGACCTTCGTCGACCCCGCATGGGCTCCACGGAAGAGGGGAATGTTAGGATGAACTCGAGCCGGTGCCGGCCATGGCGAAGTAGTGGCCGGTGATGAAATCAAACCCGTGCCGGCCACCATCATCTTCGGCACCAGCCAATGATATCAGTTGGGCAGTGGGGAAGCGAGCCGTCCTTTGCGCTGAAGCATATACCTCCGGGGCTCCCGGCAGTCCGGTGATCATGCTGCCAGACATGAGGAACACAAATCGATCGGCGGGCGACCATTTAGGCCAGGTATTATATACCTGTGTTGTCCAGAACTAGCACCGCGTAGTTCATTTGAATGTAATGAAATCGGTCATGTTTGTATGAAAATCTGGTATTTTATATGATTTCCGTCGTTGTTTACATGAAATATCAGTTTGTCTACGTGTTTGCGTGAATTTCGTCCGGTTGGTTGAGTTGCTGTCATAATGTGTGCGGCTACGGTTGGATGGCGTAATTTGCGGGTCGCCGGTCGGTCTGCCGGCGGCTCGGGCGGCGTTGTGGGACAAAAAAACACAGCCCGTGTGAGCTCGTCTCCAACGTGCGCGCTGGAGGATGCATGACAACATGAGCACCCGAGCCATTCCTCGTTCATCAGTGGCAAAGGCACCGGTCGACAGAAGGGTCGCCAATATTTTGGCTACCCCGGGCAAGATCCAAACAGCCCCTCCCAACAGATTCAAATCCCTTGTTCGCCGTGGAATTTTGCCATGTGTTGTTTTCATGGACTAGCAAGATGCCCGTGCATTGCACGGAACATCAAGATGCATTTTTTTACAAACTCCCGCATGCATGCAAGGGATAATTAATGTCCTCCTTTGCTAGTACCACGAGGCAAACACCATTAATATTGCATCGATTAGTGTTAGTGGCCTTGTATATCTGCAAATTGTAATTTTGATAGTGGCCCATTGTATATAAAAATGGAGGGAGAAAGATGAGAGATAAGGTGAGGAGGAGTGGGGCGTGGTGGTGACTGGTGGTCGGAATGGGCGGAGGCATGGGGATGGACGGCGCATTATGTCTAGGTTTGTATCTCTCTCACACACACCCACATAGGTGGGGGACGTGCACGAAGAGAAGAGGTGCACGCACGGTGCACGTACTCCCGTCTCTTTCCCAACCACACCCGCGCGGGTACATGGTGGAGCTCATTTCTGTACGAAAAAGGCAGCCCATGTGGTAATTTGGCATGTGTACTGGTTGTCCACATGGTGGAGGGAGGATCATCTACCACGGGTGAACAAACAAATTGCGACTTGACGCGTTATGTTAAATTAAAAAAAGAGGCAAACCATGTGGGGCCTACCTTAGAGGCAAGGCTCTATACACTGGAGTACTTTTCATGTGTCCCGTCAACTCGCAGAACGAGGAGAAGCTTGCTTAGTACACCGTCTCCCCCGCCCACGGGCGCGGTGGCTTGCAGGATGAGGTGAAGCTTGCTTACGAGTAGTAGTAGTAGTAGTAGTACTGTACGCCTTTACGCCCGCTCCCTCGCCCACGCGCGCGGTGGCTTGCAGCACGAGGAGAAAATTTTACTACTCCCTCAGTTTACTCCTCGTCCCTACTACGTACTTTGGTTAGTACTGCCTCTATTTACTTATACAAGGCCACTGTAAAAAAATACATTTTGCATCTATACAAGGCCACAAATAGTAATCGAGACAAAAGTTACTACTCCCTCCTTTCCAGTTTATGGCTCAATTTCAAAATCTCTCCAACCAATGTAGACGGTGAGTGGTCAAATTAATTTCGCGGTTTGCACAAGTAATTAGTACGCTCGTTTTTCTCAAGAAGTTATGTTTACCGAGGCATTAATTAGAACGAATGCATGAATGACCACTAAATTTCCATGAACTTGTACATGCATTGGTTTGTTTCCTCTTGACACTGCTTGCGTCGGGTGATCTAACACACCTCGAAATCCAACATGTAATGGTACTACTACTAGTATAGTAGAATTGAGACTTATCAAACGGAAAAACGAATGTTTTTTAGATGAGCCCTATAAACCCTAGTGGGTACGTACTCCGTAAAAAAAGATTTTTCAAAAACTATGTCGCTCCCTTTCATGAATTCTGTAGTATACTCCTCCATCGACGCTCCCTTTCATGAATTATGTACTTCCTGTCGCCGACATGTGGGACATATAGCAACCGGGTCGACGTGTCAAGCACCAAATAACAGTGCAGAACAGCAGGGGGGACGCACCCCACTCGTACCGGCCCAGTAGTAGTAATGAGCAATGAGACGTCAAATCACAATGCCGCACCTTCCCAGACGCATGAAGCAACCATTATTTCACACTTCGGTTCGCCATCATCTCAAACCACGTAGTATTGCTTTTGCCTCAAGAGGGACACGCGCATCGCCTTGGTACATCATGACACGTGGGACCGCATGACAGGCCAAGCTCCCCCGCCGATCGCTCGGTAAAATCACCTCATTTTTACTATACTTCCTCCGTATCGGTTTACTACATGGCATGCACGTCGTTCTAGGTTGAGAATTTAACTGGCTATATATGTGATGAACAGTACTCTAGCCTTTTAAAAAATGTATACTTTTGTACAGTAGTACTATCGATGGATTGCGCCATGGAGCAAAAATTGAAATTAAAAAAAAGGTGGTACATATAGAGAGCGCTCGTCGCCAAATTATGCATATAGTACTATTAAAAAAGCTAGTACATGCTTAATTGGGGTGCTAAATTCTATTAAGGAAATACTAGTAGTATGTACATACTGAAGAGTTAAAGTAACGAGAAGAAACATAACATAGTTCTCCTGGGGGCTCAGCACAACACACCCCTCAAATTAAACTAAGCACACCTGAAATTAAACTATGCAACTAATCTGGTAGACACTGCATTAGAAGTTTAGAACCACCATGAGCAACGAGACTGCCACCTTACTCGGAGTCCTCGTCCACGTCCTCGACTTCGTCCTTGTCCCTCTTCCTCTTGGCCGATACTTCTTCGCTTGAACCGCACACTTGGCTGTTGCTCTTCATCCAACCCTTGTAGATACTGAAACAAAGGTAGCCATCCATTGCAGCGTAGTGGATGTGGTCTATATCTAGTACATTCCGCTGCCATGCATGACGATGAAACGTGTAATGAGGTTTCTCCAGTTTACGGACGAAGGATGAACCATGGCTCCTGCCAGGGTCAGCATTGAAGGCTGACGAGAGGGCACCAGCCGATTCTTCTGGAGGTCGAAGGGGTTGCCTACAACGAGGCCTATCCAACCCAGGACTTCTTTGTCATTCTTAAAGTCTACAGTAACGAATTTCACTATTTTGTCCTTGAGGAAGTTCTTAAAATCCTGGCACTCAACGTCGGCATGGCATATGTGGTAGACCAAGCAAACGTTATGTACGCAAACCTGGATCACGATGGGCTTCTTCCTCTCTTCGTCCTTTAGATCCTTCTCTCGTCCCAGGACTGTGGTGTACTCAACATCTAGCCCAGCGACCCACTCATCATCTGAGTTTTCGAACATGCGTCTGAAGCGAGAAAGGCATCCTTTCACCGTTGCGGAAGAACGGGTGTAGATGACGTCGAACACATCACCGGTGATGGTTCTAACCTTGTACTCACCGCCGATCGTGGAGATTTGGGACGCCATGGATTTGGGAGGAGGGTTAGGATTAGTGGAACTGCTGTAATGTGAATGGACGGGACGACTAGGAGCGAACCGCCATAGTATTGAAGGACGTGCGAGGACGAGTAGGAGCAAACTGCCACCGTGCGAACGACAGGGTAGTGGCTTTCCATTCTCCCATGATACGGGCTTCCGAGAGCCCTTGGATCTGAGATCGAACGGTTGCATGGCGTGATTCTAGACCTATGGGTGAATATCCTATCCTGGAGGGTTATTCTGCAAATTTTCAGCAACTTAGCATGCGACCGTTTGATCTCAGATCCAAGGGCTGCCAGCAGCCCGTATCATGGTCGCGCCTACCACGACCGTCGCGTCGCTCGCGCGGTCGCGCTCTTGGAGATTTAACATGGTGCGTTAGGCTATCCGATGTTGGCATGTCATACATAGTCATCACTTAGTCACTCATACTACAACAAGGTTGGCTATAAGTGTATTTTTTTACTCCTCTCTATCTCTTTCTTCGTACTCCCTCCGTCCCATAATATAAGAACGTTTTTGACACTAGTGTAGTGCCAAAAACGTTCTTATATTATGGGACACGGGGAGTACTAGTATTTATTGCATTTGCCAAGGAGTGACCTCTTCCAATGAAATGGTGTTGCTAAGTTTGCTTCATTTAATTAGCTATAGACTCAAAATTGTCTTTTCACCTAGGTACACGCGCTTAGCACCGTTTCTTCCTTGGGTCACCAAACTAGTCTCTCTCTTCTTGATTAACTTGCCACATCAGACTTTATGCCTATGTGGCAAGCTTAAGCACCTGTAGGAGCAAGTAAAAGTAAGTACAATCGTGCGCTTTACATGGCATTTTTGCATATGTGGAGGAAAGAGAGGCAAGGAAAAAGTGGAGAAGTGGGCTCTCATGCAAGAGCCAGCCTCTACTACATGGTGGAGCATTGGGAGAGGCACCTGTATGGAGGTGGTCAGGAATCGGGAGACTCACGCCGGTCGTAGCGCCGCAGTTAAAATGATAATGGCAAGTCAAATCACGAGGCCCCACCTGTCCAGCAGTAACTCGCTGTCAAATCACACAGCCCTATGTTTGCAGTAGCCTACTCCCTCGTCTTCTCGCGTCTCTGTCGAACCGACTAGGCGGAACTGCCCCGCCTACCGCGCAGGAAAAGCCCCTCCCTCGACTTTTAAATACAACTACATCCGCTTAAGAATCCAATGATATACTTTTTGTGACATAGTAACTCATATTTAGTTAGTCAAGTGCATGACCTAGAACTACGTGCAGGCCCTATGAACCGAGATGCCTAAAAATAAAAAAAACCGAGACGGAGAGGGTAGTTCAGCACGTATCTTTTTAGATCAATATAGTCGGGATTCACCAAGGAGCAAAACCAAGTGGTAGGCTACTCCCGTCGTGTTGGCGTAGCAACTCAAGCAGGGTCAGTCCGCACACGAAATGGTGACACACTTAACAGGACCCCTTTGGCCGACATGTGGCTCATCCACCGTCTTGTTCCACGTGCGATGCACCAAATTACAGTTCGGAGCAGCGGTTGGAATTGGAGGCACCCCGGTCGTAGCGCCGCAGTAGTAGAAAATGAGCGATGAGGGGTCAAATCACAAAGCCCCACCTTTCCCGCATTAAGCTGGACGGACGAAGCAACCATCATTTCACTCTAGGGCGCAAGAGCATAAAGAAAAGAGAAAACAATGATGCGTGCGGCAGCTACCTAGGGCACCCTAGGGTAGGGGTCTCCACTACAGATCCTTTTTTTGAAAGCGCCTCCACTACAAATCGGCTTCTCCCTCGTCCTCTTGAAGAAAACCGGTGATGAGTGCGGCGGTAGGGTTTGTAGGAGTACTACGGCGTGCGGGGCCACGTCATAGTAAACGGGTTCGAGTCGACGCCTTAAATATGTGTGGGCCGCTTGGTTTTACGGGAACGAGGCAACATTTTGGGTTCAGGGACCAGTGGAGATATAGTACGTACAAAAAATTGTGGACGTAGGTTCGACCGAAAGGCAATGATGCATGGGCCCTGCATTTTGATATACCCGGGGCCGCGTGAAATTTGCTACTCTACTCAAAACTATTAAGGTACACATGTATTGAACGCATGAGATTTTGAAACCAAATTATGAATAAATACACACTATAGCATGTAAAGCTTTGAGTCATATATGCATGATGTAGATGTTCATTTAGTTCTTATAGTTCATCTCATTCAAAATCAATTAGTTTTATAAAAATGTTAAGATTCATGGGGTTGTGCATTATAAATCATAAAGTAAAAAACAAATAATGGCAATTCATTTAGAAAAAAATAATCAATTATGATACAGAAGATTCTAGAACAACGGAGAAGTGCTTGTGTTTTGAGGTTTGTGCATTATGCTTAAGTTCAACCATGGAGTCTTCTAAATTGTACATGTGGCAGATCTGGTGGAATGTTGATGATATCCAACGGCCAATAGTGCTCGGATTTGCCTATCTCTGCACTGTCGGGTTAGCTTCATCCAGCGACCATCTTTCAAAGTTATTGGCACACTATATAGTTCTTGTGCCATAGTTGCATGTTTTGGAAAAAAGCTACCAGTGGGTTGTACTATCTATTTAGGAATAGAAGATGTATACATGGAAGTTGTAGGGAAAGAGATGACATGGAGCATCTCAATTCCTATGAGTAGGGATTGGAAAAGAGATGTCATTTGGTTCACATCATAGGAACTTTTCTATTGAATCTAGAGATGACATGTATCTCAATTCCTATGTGGAGGGATTAGAAAAGAGATGTAATTTGGTTCATATCATAGGAACTTTTCTATTGAATATACGCTAATGTTTATTTTCCTTTGAAATTAAGGGAGTATAGGAATCCATTCATATGAACCAAGTGGGTCTAAAGCTATAGAAATGATATCATGTTTATTTCCTTTGAAATGTGGAGTATATGAATCTATTCCTATGAACCAATTGGCTCTAAAGGAAAAAAATCCTATAAAAACCATATCATATAGAGTTCCTATGATATTCCTCGACACTAAAGGATGCTTGAAATTGCTGCGGGTGATACGATGGTCTTTCTTTGTAGACTCCTCACCCATCTTTATAGTTACCTCTCGAAGATGAATGAAATGATATATACATGGTATTCTACATGTGAAATTTGGTACACGAAAACACGGTAAAAGTTTGCGAGGTTCGAATTTTCAATAAAGCTATATGCACTGCATTTCAGAACGGAGGGAGCATACGGCAGTTGCTAACACTCACGTGGAAGATTTGTGTGTAGGAGGAGTGGCTGTTCTATTAAATGACATGGCAAAACTGACACTGTCGGATGCCGATCTAACGGTTCTTACGGCGTTCGTCAGGAAAAGGCTTGTGGCGAACGTTTGTCGGATAATGATTTACGGACACATGCATTGCATTGATACGTGCCCCCCTCTCTCTCACGCACACGCACCCTCACGAGTCATGACTCTCCTGAGTCCTCTCGCAGACTCGCACGTCGCACCCACCGTCTATCTGCAGGTAGACGTCACGCACATATGTGCTCTTCACACCCTACCCTCAGAACTTCTAAAAAACAAAAGACGGTGCGCACATTTTATTTTAGCTCACACGTCACACACTTATACTATTACTCTTGCGGCGAATGTTCTTTGGGCATAGTATATTGTACTCTCACGAAGAGAAGCGGTGCACGCACGCACTAGTTCTCTCACACCCACTCGCGGGTACACGTAGGAGCGCATTTTTTTGAAGCTGGTACAACAAAATCACTCCACTATATATAAAAGCAGGAGCCTTAGCGCTTGCTTTACTAGGGTTCCTCTCGTTCACTCTCTCATGCTCTCTAGATCTAAGCAACACATACGTGGCCACACTCTCTCTCAGCTCACGGCTGGTCACAAATCCGGCCGGACAACCTCGACCGGGGCAGGGGTGTAAGTGCATCATTCACGCTGTCGTCGGCGGCGAGGGAGGAGACCAACGGCTGCCCGCGCGTCCCGATCGGCGGCCGTGCCGTTCTCTCCGAGAGAGCGCCGGCTCGGGAGGGCCTCCGACCCCTTTTTCCTCCCTGCGGTATGGTGGCCAAGATGCGGCCTCCCGACGCCGTGTTTGCCACATGCCGACGACCCTTAGGTATATATTCGTTCAAAACCTGCCTTGCTCTACTGCCCCAGCTCCCTTCGTGTGGATCCTTTTCTACTTCCGTCCGCTGTTCCAAAGCCACCTAGACTTCTACTATTATTAGAAGTAAAGCTAGTTCATACAGTCGACTCAAAGCGTTGGTTCAAACAGGGAAGAAAGTGGGAAAGCTGTAGCATGAATCTAGAACTTGGTTCTAAGAGGAAACGGGGGAAAGTAGTAATATCTGTCACTATTTAAATAATCATAGTTCGCATTTGCGCAAACAGGGATGTCTGTTACAATATCGTTTCAGGATGTCTGTCTCCGTATCGTTTCTATCCGCGCAATCAAAAGCACACACCTCAGTTTTAGTACAACTGCGCAAAATGAGATGGCTATCCCTCGTTGCCGTCGTCTAACCTCCCGTCTTCAAGGTATCCCTACATTGGTAGTAACTAAGGTAGAATGACCAACGCAATCTAAAAGAAGCTAATTCATACTTTTACTTCCTGATTGCAGTGCAGGGACGAGCGAAAACAACTGCATCCTAGTCCGGAATGCACTTTCTACCAGTTCATCCATGGACCGAGGACTAGCTGGCACGACTGCACGGCGGTTTTTTGGACAGATGCGCGGACAAGAGGCATTGTGGTCTGCCTATTTCTGCAAATAGCGGTGCTTAAATTTAGTGGAATGCACAAGCATTTCAGCTGGTCAGTACACTGCATGGTTCAGTGGGAGGCCCTTTGCTCAGAGAAGCCTTGCTTGTTTTTTCCTGATTTGTAAACCTTCTCACAACTTTGTCTTTTGCTGTGAACTAGTATATGTTTGTTATGTTCTATGAACCATTGAGATGTATAAAATTGCTTAACTTATGCTTTTCAAGTTTTTTATGAAGACGAGTTTAATGTGAGTGTTCCACATGAGCGCTGGACTAGCGTGTGAACGTTTGGAATTTATTACATTGTGGCCTCAATTAACTGCATGAACCACTATAACAAGATACATAGTTGCTTATATGTCAGACATCAGATTGTTGATTATTAGCTGGTCGATAGCCTAGTGTTGAAGCGAGCTGAGCCAATGTGCCGTGTTTTGCACAACTGCTTACAAGTGGGGTAGCACCAATAGTGTTTACAAGTACTTATGTATACGTCGGCGCACGGTTCTCGAACGAGTGCTCTATTTCATCAAAACACACACTGCTCGTATGATAAACCGTGACAACTTATGTCTTACCATGCCATATTCATGAAAAAACTAGTGAGGACGCATCTGTTTCGGCAACAATTACGATGGTTCTCACATGATTCACGGGCACACAAAAGTAGCAGCAGTTCCCATAGACGGATTCAAACAGAGTACTAACCCCAGAGGGGTCGATAATAGGCAAGGTTCGGATAATTAGACACAATCCAAACTACTATTAAACACTAGCTGGGGCAACTATTTCATGCCTCGATCTAATTTGGGCAGGACACAAGACGGACCTTGCCATGAACATCATCGAGGACGTCCCGCAGCAGCTCAATCCTGTGAACCTTCATGAAGACAACCTTGTGGCCTTGCCACTGATAAACTTGTTTGTGGAGGCATGCCACGTCATCTTCCTGCGTAATCTTGACAAGAACAGTATGCCTCACAAACGAAGGAGTAGCTTTGAACTTCTTGTGCTTCAGTACACCCTGGACAACACGCCTGACAACAGTGAGGCTGGAATACAACTCTTCATTGGTATAACCGCAAATGGCTTCCAGGATCCAACAGCATAAGAACTCTGTTTTCCCAGTGCGTATATTCAGGTCGTCCGCCTCATAGCGAGTGACATGTACAACCACACAATCCTTGTCTGCATCAGGGCTCTAACTGAAACAGAAACAAATTCTGAATTACTTTTTAGTATAAGAAACACAAGTGATTTAAACCACTATGTATAGCATGGCATCGAAGCTAATAAAATTTTGCATTATTAATCACCACATACTTCCTTTTCTAAAAAAAATCACCACATACTTAGATGAAAAACCACAATCGAGATCAGCAAAGAAGGAAATCACCTTGGGCAGCTCAGCGGGGGGGGGGGGGGACACATCCTCGAAGGGGGAAAACTGCTCCTGCAGTGCCACGGGGGCTGTAACCTCAAACGGGGCGTTGACCATCTCAGTAGTGGCCGTGAGCATATCTGGGGTCGTCTCGGTGGTTGCCTCCATCTTCTTGGAGCTCTCTGTCTCGTGGGAATCAGCCTCCCGCGTCTGCTCCAATATCGGCAGATCTTTGCCTGGTTCTCCTTGGTCCATCATGAAACTGACGAATACTAGGAGACCACTGAAAGGAAAACACAATCGCAATGACAATGAAACAAAAAAGAGAGTGAGGATCCGTTACTGCTTTGCAAAAGTTCTTTTTTTTCTCTGAACGAAAATATACCAACATCACGGATCCGCTTACCTTCCCTTCGTTCGGAGAGAAGAACAGTGGCAGATGCGAGTGTTGCCTTTCTTGAAGACGGTGAGGGAGAAGGGGATTCAGCGAAGAGTGAAATGATGGTTGCTTCGTCCGTCAAACTTAGACTGCGGGGAGGTGGGGTTTTGTGATACGACGGCTCGTTACTGCTGCGCTACGACCGGGGTGACTCTCCGCCTGCATACTGCCTTCTAATTTGGTGGATGGCATTTGGGCCCGCGCTCTGCATGGCCCGCATGTCGGTGAACAAAAGTATAACGACATTCAGTAGAGGGAGACGTTTCAATGACCTAGGAGGAGCCAGAAGCGGTAGAGTGTCTCCAGTGTACTAGTAGTAATTGTTTTTCTGGGTAGCTGTTGAGTGTCTCCACTGTACTAGTAGTAATTGTTTCTCTGGGCCCAAGACAAAACAGCCCATCCACACTAGTAAATAGTAAAATCAATTCAAAAGCCCATATATTTACTGAATGAGAGGCGCTACCCACACCCAGCACACCCCCACCCCCCCAAAAAAACCTGGGTGCTCTTCTTCCTCCTCGCTCCCACCCACCTCACGTCAGCTCGCTCCACTCGTACCCCCAAATTCCTCACCTCACTCCTACAGAAAACCCCAGCTCCCCTTCTCCCTCACTCCTACAGAAAACCCCCAGCTCCCCTTCTTCTTCGCTCGCACTACAACTAGGCTCGTCATTCGTTACTCTGCTCAAATCCGTGAGCGCGACGCGACACCCTCGAGGAAAATGGAGTCGGCTGACCCCAGCGCCAAGAAGATGAGGCTCCTGCCAGCGGCGACGCCTGTTGTAGATCCCGCACCCGGCAGCGCGGGGAGAAGCGGCGACCCCGCCCCCACCGGATCCGAGGAACCCGTAGAATCTCGGATGGACCGCATCAGCGATCTCCCGGACGCCGTCCTTGGGGAGATCATCTCGCTTCTCCCCACCAAGGATTGCTCCCGCACCCAAGTCCTCTCAATTCGGTGGCGCCCTCTATAGCGCGCCGTGCCCCTTAATCTCGACTGTCGTCAGCTATCTCTCTTCAATGATTTTGAAATCCCCAGAGCCATCATCTCCTCCCACCAGGGCTCCGTTCAAAGCCTCTGCATCCCGTCATGCTACCTGAGCAAGCATACCATGCCCTGCATGGTGGACGCCTGGCTGAAATCCCCTGAATTCACATAACTACAGCTGCTTGAGTTCTACTATTCCCCTGGAAATCACATACCACATACCGAACGCCATGAACTTGTGCCCTCAGCACCGATGTCCATCTCGCGGTTTTCGTCCTCTCTCCACACCGCCACGTTTGCGCTGTGCTACCTACCAGACAATCTGGTACTAAACCTTCGACTCCCATTTCTCAAGAAACTTTCACTTGTGCGGGTTCGTATATCGGAGGCCTCATTGCACAGCATCATCCACTCCAGTTGCCCTGCGCTGGAGTGCTTGGTGCTTGTTTTCACAGTTAGAATCGGTTGTCTCCAAATAAATTCGCCTAACCTTGTAAGAATTGGAATTTCTTTTGACGGAAGGCAGCTCATCATCCAAGATGCCCCTTCACTTCAAAGGTTGATCCTTGATTCTAGTTATTCACCGTTGCAAATAACCATCCTCTCTACGCCTAAACTGGAGACCTTGGGTGTAATACATGATCTCTGTGCTCATTTCAATATGGTGTTTGGCTCCATAGTTCTTCAGGTACTTTATATTATCATCTACACTTGTAACCATAAGCTGCATTTTAAATTTCTGCGCATAATTTATATATCATCTTGGAGTACACATTTTGTACTAATATTATGTTCTATGCTCAATGAAGAGTTTCTCCATGGATGGCCTATCAATGGTGTTGGATTCTGTCAAGATCTTATATATCCAAATGAATAGTTTTGATCTGAACAAGATTATTGGCTTGCTGCAATGCTTTCCATGTCTGGAGAAGTTGTATATAAAGGTGATAATTTCACGCACATTGGAAGCCCGCATATAGTGTACTAGAATTAACCGTTCAGCTGTTGCTCTTTCGACACTCTTCTTTTAGACCTTAACTGTTTTCAATCTTCATGTCTATTTAGGCAACAGGACGGGGTAAGAAAGTTATAACCAATCGGTGGATTCGTAAGCATCGGGATTTTCTCACTTCTCATGAGATTCGATTGAAGACAATAACACTAGAACGATATGTAGCCAACCGTGCAAACACAAGATTTGTCACATTCTTTCGGCTGAATGCGAGGTTACTATTGTCCATCAGCCTTAAGTTTATCAGCAGCATGGTTTTGACGGATGGGTATGTCGAAGAGCAAAAAAAGGAGTTTCAAGTGGGAAAAAGAGCTTCTGAACGTGCCGGGCTTCTATTTACAACATATTGTGGTCATAATCCAGTAAATTTTACGACCCAGGATGTTCATTCTATGGACCTGACCGATCCATTTGACTGTGACTGCCGAAAACAGTGCTGGAGTTAGATGTTGTTGCCCTTTTCAATCTGGTTTTTTGTAAACCTGATGAACAATTAACCCTCGTGCTTTTGTACAGTTTCTAAGCTGGAGTTAGATGTTCCTGCCCTTTTCAACTCGGCTATGACTGTCATATTTTCTTTGAAACAAGGCAAATGGCTTGCCATTCGTTTAACTTAGAGTGAAATATTGTAACAAATCCCAACCAAGGGAAATAACATCACTCTCGTTGGCTGCTTGAGCTCACTGTGCATTACAGAAGCCAAGTGATTAGCCCCCACCAGCACCCACAAACTTATTTTGAACTAGCACATCAAATGGGCTATAAATTTTCATAGGAAAGGCTGCATGACCGTGACAGATTTGGATTCTGACATTTGGGACCCGCGAGGAAATAGCCTATCCAAGGTGGTGTCGACTTACTAGCCAGTCAACAAACGATTCTGCCTACCAGCCGTTGGATTGACGTCCAACATCTGTCGTGTATCTTCTATCTCTTGTCTTCTTCTTCCTCCAGCCGCCCAAACCAAACCACCCCGTCGGCTCCGCCTGCTCCTGCCTCCCATGGCTGGCTGCACCTCCGCCGCCCTACCGTACGTACCCTCCAACGTTGGCCAGTCCCTCCCTCTATTCCCCCACATGTCCTGTTATTCTCCGGCGACGTCAGCCCCAACACGCACCCACGCCCGAACCAGTCAACCCTCGTACTCCCCTCCGTCTGCGACTGGACCGGCGCATCTTCAACGGCTCCTGTTCGTTCCGTCCGAGGCCTCGCCCTCGTCCTCCGCCTTGCGGCCTTGGTTCGCTCGCCGTGCGTGGTGCGCCGCCCGCTTGCGTTGTCAACGTCGTCAACAACCGAGAGGAACAAGGAGATGACTATACGTGAAGAGGATGACAGTAGGGACCCACCAGCGTCATGGCAGTACGCAAGCAAGTGCCTCTATAGTACAAGCCCAAAAATATGGTTCCTCCTAATGGTTGGACATCCGGGGCTCACGCCATTGTCAACGTAGTCAATAAACGAGAGAATTACACTATGAGCGGCTGACACCAGGGACCCAGCAAGTCGCGCAGTTTTTTTTGAAGAACAAGCAGTTGTTATTTATACTAGTTTTAGCGACGGATCAGGGTAACAACGGGGCTGTGCGGGGGCTGGGCCCGTCTAGCCAGGGTTTTATTTATGTTTACCACATCATGAGCCCAGTTGTGTTTTTTTCTTGCTGAAAATGGCTAGCCCAGTTCTATTTTTTTTAAAGAAATACCCAAACAAGGCCTACTTGCTTTATCGGCCCTGCTGGGCTGCAAATCTTTCAAGACGAGGAGAGTTTCATTTGGTTTTCCCAGAAATGGGCTGTACATTTTTAAAACACATTAAACCGAGAATTAGTTTCAATTTTTTTCATTACAAGATCTTAAATTCCATTGAATTTTATGCGTGGAAAATTATTTGGATTTTATATTTATATAAATTATTTTTCAAAATAGTTTGAATGTGAATCGATATTTCTGGATTAAAAACAGTTGACCGCACCGAAATATGCAAAATTTCGTATACTTTTTAACCGTGGCCACAATATGGGGTGTAATGCTAACAAAAATAAGATGGGCTCCAAAAAAATTCTTAAGAATTAGCAAATGGGCTGTACATTATTAGAAATAATGGCAGATGGGTTGTATGTTGTTTTCCACAGATTTGAGGCTGACTTGTGCGCCTACTACAGGTTGACGCGTATGCTTTCATATAAAAAAGGTTGACGCACATGCAACGCCCTGTCAACTTAGTCAACACACGAGAGCAGTGACTGTTGGATGTCCATCCAACGGCTGTCGTGCTTCTTCAATCTCTGCTCTTCATGCTCCAGCCGCTCAAACAAGCGCCGGCGAGACTGCCTGCTCCCTCCTCCCGCGGCCGGCTATGCTGCCGCGCAGGCCTCACGGCCCCACCGTACTCCCATCGTTGGCCTAGCCATCCCTCTACTCACCCACACATGCTGTTATTCTCCGGCGACGGCAGACGAACCAGTAAACCCTCGTACTCCTCAGCGTGGGAAACAACTGCCGAGTATTCCCTGGCTCCGTGTTGTTCCCTTCCTAGGCCTCGCCATCGTCCACCGCCCTGGTGCTCTTGGCGCGGCCTGGTCAACGTGGTCAATGAACGACATCCATCGGAAGTGGACTGTACGTGGAGAGGCTGACAGCTGGGTCCACGGCCTCATGCAAGGAAATGCCTCCTTATTACGCGCAAAATAATGATTCCTCCACCTGACAGCTAGGACCCACAGGAAGGGCCTTTGTATTTCGCGAAAAAAATGTTCCCCCCGCTGACAGGTCGGACCCACCAGCAATATCTTCGCACGCAAGGAAGTGCCTCCTTATTACGCCCAAAAAAATGAATACCCCCTGCTAGCTGGGACCCACCATATTGTTGGGCTAACTTGTGGGCCTACTAAGTTGACGGGGACGGAGGGCTTTGTCAACTTAGTCAATACTCCAGTGACTGTATGATGTCCATCCAACGGCCATAGTGCTTCTTCAACCTCTGGTCTTCTTGCTCTAGCCGCCCAAAGCAGCGCCGGTTGTGCCGCCTGCTCCTGCCTCCCGTGGCCGGCTGTGCTACCGCGAAGGCCTCACCGTCCCCATACTACTCCCACCACTGGCCAGGCCATCCCTCCACTCACCCACACCCCCTGTTATTCTGCGGCGACGGCAGCCTCACACCGCAGCCGAACCAGTGAATGCTCGTACTCCTCTCTGCGTGGGCATCCACTGCCGCGTCTTGCTCGTCTCCGCGTCGTCCCCTTCCTAGGCCTCGCCGTCGTCCACCGCTGTGGTGCTCTCGGCGCGGCGTGGTCAATGTGGTCAACGACCGACTTCCATCGGAAGAGTACTATTCGTGGAGAGGCTGACAGCTGGGTCCACGGAACCCACAAGGAAGTGCCTCCTTATTACGCGGATAATAATTATTCCTCCACCTGACAGCGGGGACCCACCGGATGGGCCAACAGTATTTTGCGAAAAAAAATCGTTTCCCCCTGACTGCTGGGACCCACCGGACGGGCCACCGTATTTCGCGAAAAAACGTCCCCCCTGCTGTCAGCTCGGACCCACCGGAAGTGCCTCCTTATTACGCACAAAAAATGAATACTCCCCTGGCTAGCTGGGACCCACCTTGGTGGGAGGCTGACTTGTGGGCCTACTAAGTTGACGGGGACGAAGGGCTTTGTCAACTTAGTCAATATGAACGATTCTAGCTCCAGTGACCCTACGATGTCCATCCAACGGCCGTAGTGCTTCTTCAACCTATGGTCTTCTTGCTCCAGCCGCCCAAAGCAGCGCCGGTCGTGCCGCATGCTCCTGCCTCCCGTGGCCGGCTGTGCTGCCGCAGAGGCCTCACCGCCCCTACTATTCCCACCGCTAGCCAGGCCCTACGGCGACGGCAGCCTCACACCGCAGCCGAACTAGTGAACCCTCGTACTCCTCTCCGCGCGGGCTTCCACTGCCGCGTCTTCCCCGGCTCCGCGTCGTCCCCTTCCTAGGCCTCGCCGTCGTCCACCGCCGTGGTGCTCTCCGCGCGGCGTGGTCAACGTGGTCAAGGAATGACTTCCATCGGAAGAGTACTGTACGTGGAGAGGCTGACAGCTGGGTCCACGGCCACAGCCCAGTTTTTTTGTGATTTGCCAAGTAAGTCGCTTTGTCAGGCCTGTTGGGCTGCAAATCTTTCAAGACGAGGAGAGCTTTCATTCGGCTGGCCGAGAAAATGGCCCATCAGTAATGAGAAATGGGTTGTACATTTTTAAAACACATCAAACCGGCAATTAGTTTCAAATATATTTTTTTTCATTTCAAGATTTTAAATTACATTAATTTTTATGCGTGGAGAATTTGTTGGATTTTATATTGATATACATTTATTTTTTAAATCAGTTTGAATGTGAGTCAAAATTTCAGGATTAAAAACAGTTTGGACCGCACCAAAATATGCAAAATTTCGTACAATTTTTTAACCGTGGCCACAATATGGGCTGTAATGCTAACAAAAAGAATACGGGCTCCAAAAAAACTAAAGAATTAGCAAATGGGCTGTAAATTATTAGAAATAATGGCAGATGGGTTGTATGCTGTTTTCCACAGATTTGAGGCTTTCCTAAAAAAAAGGTTGACGCACAAGCACTGACTGTTGGATGTGCATCCAACGGCCGTCGTGCTTCTTCAATCTCTGCTCTTCCTGCAACAGCCGCTCAAACAAGCGCTGGCGGTACTGCCTGCTCCCTCCTCCTCGTGGCCGGCTGTGCTGCCGCGTAGGCCTCACCGCCCCACCGTACTCCCATCGCTGGCCTAGCCATCCCTCTACTCACCCACACCTGCTGTTATTCTCCGGCGATGGCAGATGAATCAGTAAACCCTCGTACAGTCGTACTCCCCTCCGCGTGGGAAACAACTGCCGAGTCTTCCCTGCCTCCGTGTCGTCCCCTTCCTAGGCCTCGCTATCGTCCACCGCCGTGGTGCTCTCGGCGCGGCGTGGTCAATGTGGTCAACGACCGACTTCGATCGAAAGAGTACTGTGCGTGGGAGAGCTAGTCCACGGCCGCAGCAAGGAAGTGCCTCCTTATTACGCGCAAAATAATTATTCCTCCACCTGACAGGCGGGACCCACCGGACGGGCCACCGTATTTCACGAAAAAAACGTTTCCCCCCTGACTGCTGGGACCCACCAGCTACACCTTCGCACGCAAGAAAGTGCCTGACAGTCGGGACCCACCTGGTCGAAGCGTACGTAGCGTTGTCATTCTGGCCGCGAACATGTTTACATATATACTGGTGGATGTAGAGGCGTGCACGTGTCGTAGTAGAGGCGCGCACGTAGCATGTACATGTACGTACCGCGGCCAGGGTGCAAGAAAGAAAATACGGCCATGTATGTGTACATACGGGCGGGGTCTCGAACGCCTACTCGCGCATATGTACGGCGAGGGTTTGTTGACATGGCTGGCTCGGAACGGAGAAACAACGTCGTCGTCGTGTTCATGGGGAGGCAACGGAATGCGTCGTGTTCATGGGTAGGCAACGGAATGCGTCGTGTTCATCGGGAGGCAACGGAACGCGTGGGAGCCAACCGGCTGGGTCGGAACGGAATGCGTGGTCGTGTTCATCGGGAGGGCTTGGACGGAACAGGCGATGGAAACGAGGCCTGGCGTACCGCAGAACGGAGGAAACGGCCTTGTGTTCGACCGGCCACATTCGAAACGGGATCCTGTTCATAAGGCGGGGACTGGCGTACCGCAAAACGGATGAAACGGACCTCCTACGGTCGAAACGTGGGTCTGTTGATCGGGAGGGGTGTGGCGTACCGCAAAACGGACAAAACGGACCTCCTACGGTCGAAACGGGGGTCCTGTTGATCGGGAGGGGTGTCGCGTACCGCAAAACGGACGAAACGGACCTCCTACGGTCGAAACGGGGGTCCTGTTCATCGGGAGGGGTGTGGCGTACCGCAAAACGGGACTCCACGGGATACTGTTCATCTCCACCGTCGACCTCCTCCAGCCTCCACGGGCTACCGTCGACCTCCTCCAGCCTCCACGGGCTCCTGTTCATCCAGCCTCCACCGCGCGCTACTCCACCGGCTACTGTTCAACCACCCCTCCACGGGCACCCCTCCACCGTCTACTGTTCATCCAGCCGTCCACACCACGGGGTCCTGTTCAACCACCCCTCCACGCGCACCCATCCACCGTCTACTGTTCATCCAGCCCTCCACAGCACGGGGTCCTGTTCATCCAGAGGCAACGCCATCGCTCACTGTTCATCCAACCCCTTCCCCCCCCCCCCCGCAACGCTCACTGTTCATCCCAGAGGCAGCATCGATCGGCTTTAGTTAGCAGTAGTAGCAAAGGAATCACTCGATCGGGTTCCGTTAACAGCCATCGATCGATCGCTCGGGTTCAGTAACGCGTAGCCTGCAGTGCAATCGCTCGGGTTCAGTTAGAGCCCAATGCCTCGCTCGGGTTCAGTTAGAGCCAACGCCTCGCACACACGCGCGTACGTGTACGAGAAAAACGCGCATCGCTCGGCCCCCGACCTCCCACCGTAACCGGGAACTCCCCGAAATTTTCCTCACCCTTGCTTCTACCACAGTTTTTTCCGTCATGGACGGCCCAAAGAATGTCATGCAGCTGCGTCTCCGGCCCGCCCAGGACGAAAAGCCCATTTTCTGTCACGATTTTTTGTCATAGAAGTAGGAGCCCACCACATCTATGATGATACCGGGTTTTGTCGCAATTATCGTCATAGAAGTGTCATATGTATGATAGAAAAAAATTCGTTTGGCCCAGAATGTCACGGATGTGTCTTTTTTTTTGTAGTGCGCGCACTTGAGCTGGTCCGCCGAGCTAAAAGTGATGGCACACTTGGACCACCTGAGCGGGCGCGTGGCCTCAACCTGGGAAGGGCTGCATTCACCTCGCGAGCAAACTGCTTGAAGATACGCTGAGATGCTGGGGCCTGAGCTCCGCCCAAGATGCAGGCGATAGCACGCGGTTCCTGGAAGCCCCCACCCCCTCATCCTGATGGTGGTCGTCGTTCCTTCTTGGTGGCGGCGGTAGTGGAGGAACACCGGCATTGCCCTGAGGGCAGTCCTCGCGAGGTGGATCCCTCCAGGTGCCCTCACGAGGCTGGTCCTGCCAGCGGTCCTTGCGAGGCCGGTCGCGCCACTCCTGGTGGGGGCCGCGATCGTCCCAGCGTCCTCTGCCTCATCCTCCTCCTTGGCTGTAGCCCCGGTCGTTGCGCTCGGGGCGTCGACCGAAGCATCAATCTCGAATGGCCCTGAGCTCTTGACAGTCGTTGGTGTTGTGGCTGTGTACGTTGTGGAAGGCGCAGAATGGTCGGATGCCTTTGGATGACTCAGGATGGTCCTGGTCGCGCTTCGTGTCTGGCTCTGCCGCGAGCACGGCTACTCCCTTGCGCTTCATGTCCTTGGCCATGGCTTTCTTCTCCTCCGCGTCGGTAGCTGGGAGCTCGAGGAGGGAAAGGCGCCCCTCCTCAGCTCTTGCGCACTTGGTCGCCAGGTTGAACAGCTCCAAAGCCGTGCATAGCTCCTTGTAGATGGCGAGCTCCTCCTTCATCTTGACGTCGCGATGCCATTAGAAAATGCCGAAATGATGGCCTCGTTCGTCACCTTGGGGATCTTGAGGCGAACGTTGTTGAAGCGCTGGATGTACTTCTGCAGGGTCTCTTCTGGCTGCTGCTTGATGCGGCGTAGGTCACCCGCAGACGGAGGGCGGTCGCGAGTGCCCTGGAAGTTGGCGACAAAGCGGTCGCGCATCTCGCCCAGGAGGAGATCGAGCCCGGGGGCAGGTTTAGGAGCCACGAGCGAGCACCATCCTTGAGAGCCATGGGGAACCAGTTCGCCATGACTTCTCTGTTGCCGTTGGCCGCCTCGATGCTCAGCTCGTAGAGCTGCAAGAACTCCGTAGGGTCGGGGGTGCCGTCATAGTGAGGAGGCAGGTCTGGCTTGAACTTGCCCGGCCATGCGATGCTATGCAGCTCAGGAGTGAAGGCGCGGTAGCCAGCCGTGGCCACCGGGCCCTTTGCTGGTGCGGAGCCTGCCCTTGATGTCCGCGCATCGCCACTGCAGGCGGCACACGGTCTTGCCACGGTAGCGCTGGGAGTGCAGGAGCATTCTCTTGCGGCCGGGGAACTTCTTGGCAGCTTCCTTCTTCTCGCACGGGCGCCCGACGCGGTGGGTAACGCCGGGGGGCCGCACGCCTTGGCGCCAGAGTGGCGTCTTGGTGCAGAGGTGGTGGAGGCGCTCCATGAGCCACGTCGCCCGCAGCTGGCGGAGGGCGAGGCAGCAAGAGGGATGGCGCGGGGAAGCCCCCTGCGACACTGACGAGCTCGGTGATGCGGTCCAGCCAGTCCTCGTAGAGGTCGTCGACTGGGCGGTAGCACAGGAGCTCGCATGCCATGAGCAGCGAGGCCTACGCGTCTGCGGGAGCGCGACGAGCGTGAGACGATGAGCCGGCCGGGGTCAGCGACGGAGTGGCGGTGCGGCCGTCCCGCCGCACAGAGGGGTGCAACGAGGATGCTTGCTGCTCGTTTCCCACCGGGCCGGTGGTGGCGTTGGCGGCGGGTGACGGGGAACGACGAGGAGGCCTGCCGACAGGAGCTGTCTGAGCGACGCGGGCGGCGAGGGCGGCCCGGCGCTCAGCGCGGGCTCGACAAGCATCCGCCATGGATGCGACGAAGCGATGGGAAGCGGACCGGTAGAAGGAAAGCTTCGGCGCACCCCTACTTGGCACGCCAAATGTCGGATTTTGGGTTCCGGCAAACCCTTGAGGTTCGAACACTGGGGTGCGCACGAAGATCTCTCTCTCCCTAGCTCGCTCTCGCAACGATCGCAAGGCCTAGCTCGACGAACCCAAAGAACGAGAGACACAAGAGTTTATACTGGTTCAGGCCACCGATGTGGTGTAATACCCTACTCCAGTGTGGTGTGGTGGATTGCCTATTGGGCTGAGGATGAACAGTTACAAGGGAAGAACAACCTCCTGAGAAGAGGTGCTCTTGTGCTTGGTGAACTTGTGTGGTTTGGGATGATCTGAATGATCCGTCTGATCCGTCCCCCCCTCCTGTGGTGGCTAGTCCTATTTATAGAGGCCCTGGTCCTCTTTCCAAATATTGAGCGGGAAGGGATGCCACAATGGCCAAATTTGAAGGGAGACAACTAGTACAAGTTATCCTGACTAAAGGTGGTCTTAGCCTGCCAAAGGCTCTCGTGGTGATGCCGTCTTGGGCTCCACGGTGACCTCCGTCCTGCCGTCTTGCTGGTCTTGGTCTTGTCGCACCGATATGGAAACCTTTGCCTGATGCCTCGTGACTCCTCGCCTGCGCTTGCCTCTTTAGCACCAAAGAGGAAACGAGGACACTACGCGCGCTGGCGCCCTCCTGGCGCCCGCCTGGCCACTGTCGTCATGGCTTGCGTCACAGGAACCTCGCGAGGTGCCCCTTGCCTTGATCTCTCCGCCCCTCGCGAGCCGGCATGGTGAGTCCGCCTCCGAGAAGGTCTTGCGTCGTCCACCTATCGAGGCTTGGCCCCTCGCGAGGGTCTTGAGTGTTTGCTGGTGAAGATGGGCCATACAGGGCCGCTGGTGGAGCCCGCCGTGGGCCGCAGGCAGGCAAGTCTAGGGACCCCCGTTCCCAGGACGCCGACAAAGAGACTCTTTGTTACTTTGTTGCAGGGTTGTTTGAGAGAGACCATCTTCATCCTACGCCTCCCACAGATTGATAAACCTTAGGTCATCCACTTGAGGGAAATTTGCTACTGTCCTACAAAACTCTGCGCTTGGAGGCCCAACACGAGTCTACAAGAAGAAGGTTGTGTAGTAGAGATCAAGCTCTTTTCTGGTGCCGTTGCCGAGGAGGCTAGGTAAGCGGCACTAACACCCCCTCAACTAAGCTCTTTCCTGGCGTCGTTGCCGGGGAGGTTAGTGCTTGAAGGTATATCTTTAGGTCTTGCAATCGAATCTTTTAGTTTCTTCTTTTAACTAGTTTAGTCTATAAAAGAAAACTACAAAATAATGGAATTGAGGTTGCCTCATATGCTTCATCTTTTTAATGTCTTTCGTGAAAATAAGGATTTCGATAATTGTGCTCAATTGCTAGAGGAAGAATGCAATAAAATATTTGACATACAATCTTTGAATGATGACCATGATTGCAATATTGTTAGTATGAATTCTTTGAATATCCATAGTACTAATGATGATTGCACTAGTCATGATAAAAATATTTCTTATAAGCATGTCAACTTTTGTGGAGTGCATAGAGTTTGCAAATATATACCAAGAAGGGAAGATAGATTTTGTAAGAGGCACAAGTATTTAGGAACTAAATGGTTGCAAGAGAGGCTATATGTTTGTGCTGGAAGACTTAATATTTCTCTCCGTCCTTGTGAACTTTGCAATGAAAGTGGGCATTTTAATTTCCAATGTGAATTATTTCATGGTCGAATTGTGTCCAAAAATTGTGATAACCTCATTACCCTTGAGTATCATAATGAACTTAGTCTATTTTTGGAGTATGAAGAAATGAAATATAAAACTAGTGATGTTCCAGATTGGGTTCTCATGAAAATGATTGATTTTGATCTAGAGGAAATTTATATGTATTGTGCGGTAAATTGCATTGAGAATCCTTATATTGCCAATTACTTAAAGACAAGAAAACAAATAGAAGATGAAGAGAATACTAATGAAGGGGGAGAGGTTTCCCAATATCCTCCTATTTTTTCTTATGATGAATCAGGTAACGAGGAGGAGCTTTGTATTCAACAAATCTCATCAATAAGGAGCTCCAAAAGGGTCATAAAACCAACACATGATGTGAGGAAGAAAAAGAAAAGACGGAGAAGCAAAGGTAAAAAGGCATGCCTCCCAAATGATGTTGCTCCTATTATTGTTATGCCTATTACTCATTGTGATGATTATGATTGGGAAAGATATGATACTTTTTATAACCTTGAAAATCTTTTTGGCACCAACTCAGAAAGTTATGATGATAATAATTGCTATACTATTGGTGCTATTCATATTATTAATGATGAGAGTGATTATGCTGATGATATGCAAAGCCACAAGCTTGGGGATGCTATGTTTGATGAGAATGACATGTTTGAGAATTTATTTGCTGCAATTAATGTTTGTCCCAAGCTTGGGGATGCTATGTTTAATGAATATGATATTTTTAGTCCTCCAAGTTTTGATGAGCAAATTTATTATGATGATAGCATGCCTCCTATTTATGATGATTGCAATATTTATGAAAGTGGGTTTGGAAGAATCTTAACTATAGGAATTAGTGATCCCACTATTTTGGAGGGTGTTGAATCTTATTTTAATGATAAAAGTGGATTTGGAGAGGTCATGACTTTATTTAGTAACGATTCCACTATCTTGGAAGAGGTTTCCATTGATTATGATGAGAACAAAGTTGCTACTTGTGATGATTATTCTGATGACACTTATGTTATAAAAAGTAGTGATGATTATATTTATAAAGCTTGTCATAATTATGATTACCCTTTTTCAGAACACTATTCTTTTAAAGTGGAAACAATTTATAGTATTCGAGTCTCTTATGATACTCCCACTATTCCGAATCAGAAGAATTTTGCTTATGTGGAGAGTAATAAAATTTCTATGCTTATGGATCATGAAAGTAATGCTTTATGTGATGGTTATATTGTTGAATTCATTCATGATGGAACTGAAAATTATTATGAGGCAGGAATATATGCTTCTAGGAATTGCAATAATATCAAGTTTCCTTTCTATGTGTTGAAAATCTTAAAGTTATGCTTGTTTTGTCTTCCTATGCAAGTTGATTCTTGTTCCCATAAGTTGTTTGCTCACAAAATCCCTATGCATAGGAAGTGGGTTAGACTTAAATTTGCTAGTCATATTCTTCATGATGCTCTCTTTATGTTTCAATTCTTATCTTTCATGTGAGCATCATTGAAATCATCATGCCTAGCTAAAAAGGCATTAAAGGAAAGCGCTTGTTGGGAGACAACCCAATATTTATACCTACTGTTTTGGTGTGTTCACATGATTAAGCTACTGTATTAATCATGTTTTATAGCTTTTGTTTCAATAAAGTGCCAAGTAAGACCTATGGGATAGCCTACGGTGATAGTTGATGTGATCATGCTGAAAAACAGAAACTTTTGCGCTCACGAAAACAATTCTTATTTTTAGCTGGAGAGTGATTTTTGGTTTATTCTTTTTGAAGAAGATTAATAGACAAATTATCTATGACTTCCTATTTTCTCAGGATTTTAGAGTTACAGAAGCATTCGAAATACCCAGATTGCTACAGACTGTTCTGTTTTTGACAGATTCTGTTTTTCGTGTGTTGTTTGCTTATTTTGATGAATCTATGAGTAGTATCGGAGGGTATGAACCATATAGAAGTTGGAATAAAGTAGTTAATACACCAATATAAATAAAGAATGAGTTCACAACAGTACCAAAAGTGGTGATTTATTTTCTTATACTTACGGAGCTCACGAGTTTTCTGTTAAGTTTTGTGTTGTGAAGTTTTGGGTGAAGTTTTGATGGACTAGGAATAAAGAGTGGCAAGAGCCTAAGCTTGGGGATGCCCAAGGCACCCCAAGGTAATATTCAAGGACAACCAAGAGCCTAAGCTTGGGGATGCCCCGGATGGCATCCCCTCTTTCGTCTTCGTTCATCGGTAACCTTACTTGGAGCTATATTTTTATTCATCACATGACATGTGTTTTGCTTGGAGCGTCATTTTCTTTTATTAGGTTTTGCTTGTTGTTTGAATAAAGTATTTAAGATCTGAAATTTTATTTATGAGAAGGAGTCTTCACATAGTTACATAATTATTCAACTACTCATTGATCTTCACTTATATCTTTTGGAGTAGTTTGTCATTTCTCTAGTGCTTCACTTATATCTTTTTAGAGCATGGATGTAGTTTTATTTTGAAGAAATTGATGAACTCTCATGCTTCACTTATATCAGTTTGAGAGTCTCTAAACAGCATGGTAATTTGCTTAGGTTATGGATTTAGTCCTAATATGATGGGCATCCAAGAGGGATATAATAAAAACTCTCATATAAAGTGCATCGAATACTATGAGAAGTCTGATTCCTTATGATTGTTTTGAGATATGAAGATGGTGATATTAGAGTCATGCTAGTGAGTAGTTGTGAATTTGAGAAATACTTGTGTTGAGGTTTGTAAGTCCCGTAGCATGCACGTATGGTGAACCGTTATGTAACAAAGTTGGACCATGAGATATATTTTGATTGTCTTCCTTATGAGTGGTGGCCCGGGACGAGCTGTCACGCCCAATATGCGATACTATCCTAAAGAGACTCGAAGGTCCCAACAAGGATAGAACCGCATATTGAAACGCTTTTGCAAGCTGGATATCATGACATCAACATTACATAATATATGGGGATACATACAAGGCATACAAATGCCGCAAGAATACAACAATACATCATACATAAGATCAACATCCGGCTACGGATGAATCATAAACAGAAACTCAAACGACATCCACCCTGCTAGCCCAGGCTGCCGACCTGGAACCTATCCCCTGATCGAAGAAGAAGCAGAAGAAGAACTCCAAAACAAGCAACATCGCTCTCGCGTCATGATCATCGCAAAAACATGTACCTGCAACTAGTGTTGTAGTAATCTGTGAGCCACGAGGACTCAGGAATCCCATTACCATGGGTATCAAGACTAGCAAAGCTTAATGGGTATGGAAAGGATAAGTGGTGAGGTTGCAGCAGCGACTGAGCATGTATGGTGGCTAACATACGCAAATAAGAGCGAGAAGAGAAGCAAAGGAACGGTCGTGAAAACTAGCAATGATCAAGAAGTGATCCTGAACTCCTACTTACGTCAAACATAACCCAGAAACCGTGTTCACTTCCCGGACTCCGCCGAGAAGAGATCATCACGGCTGCACACGCGGTTGATGCGTTTTAATTAAGGTCAAGTGTCAAGTTCTCTACAACCGGATATTAACAAATTCCCATCTGCCACATAACCGCGGGCACGGCTTTCGAAAGATAATACCCTATAGGGGTGTCCCAACTTAGCCCATTATAAGCTCTCACAGGTCAACGAAGGATATTCCTTCTCCCGGGAAGACCCGATCAGTCTCAGAATCCCGGTTACAAGACATTTCGACGATGGTAAACCAAACCAACAAAGCCGCCCGAATATGCCGACAAATCCTGATAGGAGCTGCACATATCTCGTTCTCAGGGCACACCGGATTGTCCAAGCTTCCGGTAGGCCAGCCCAGAGTTGCCCCTGGTGGCCACCGGCGACTGACAGGTTTGGACCAACACTTGAAGGAGCACTGGCCCGTGGGGGTAAATAAAGATGACCCTCGAGAGCGGGACTCCCAAGGGAAAAAGGCTAGGTGAGGCAAATGGTAAAACCAAGGTTGGGCCTTGCTGGAAGAGTTTTATTCAAGGCGAACTGTCAAGGGGGTCCCATAAATCACCCAACCGCGTGAGGGACGCAAAATCAAGGAACATAACACCGGTATGACGGAAACTAGGGCGGCAAGAGTGGAACAAAACACCAGGCATAAGGCCGAGCCTTCCACCCTTTACCAAGTCTATAGATGCATTAATAATATAAGAGATATTGTGATATCCCAACATAAACATAATCCAACATGGAGCAATCTTCATCTTCACCTGCAACTAGCAACGCTATAAGAGGGGCTGAGCAAAGCGGTAACATAGCCAAACAACGGTTTGCTAGGAAGGGTGACAAAGGTTAGAGGTTCATGGCAATTTGGGAGGCTTGAAGAGCAAGTGAATAGGTAGCGCAGCATAGCGATAGAACGAAGCAACTAGCATAGCAATGATAGTAATGAGATCCAAGGTGACGGTCATCTTTCCTGAAATCCCGCTAGGAAGAAGAACGAATCCATGAAGAAGATGAAGCCACGAAGACGAACGAATCCTCACGATCGCAACGACACGGGAACTATCGAGAAGAAGCACACAACAAGGTAAACACACCACACATGAACAAGGCATGATGCTCAACCAAGTATGCTGCATGACAAGGCTATATGAAGCTACTCATGACGAGAGATGATGCATACAAGCACAACACATCAAAGCAAGTTTAAATGAGGCCGGGAACAACATATAACAAATCCGGTAAGTCCTCATATGCAAATTTCGAAATAGGTCCAGAACTGAACAAGCATTAAGTTGAAGTTGTTAAACAGCAAGTTAAAGAGCACCATGATGATCTATACGAAATTCTAGTCAAGTTACATATAAAGTTCATTAGATTCGGAGCTACGGCCTAGAAGATATGAGCAAAACAAGGTAAACATGGCATGGATGCAAAATGCATACAACCATCAAGAAAACATCTCAAAACAAGGATGCAACATGATAATATGATACTACATGCAAAACTAAGCAAGTTTCATATAGAGCATGCTCGAAATGGAGCAACGGTGCAACACATACACTCCAAACAAGACATAGCAACAATCTGACCATAACAGCAACTAGGCAACTAGCAAGCATCAAAAAAATATACTACAACAACTCAACATGAAAACAAAAGACATGGACATGATGTACAAGTAAAGCATGACAAAACATGAATACTGAGCTATCTCCAGAAATCACCAGAACAAACTCAAAAGGACATGGCAAGATTGCAAATAATAACAGGTTCACAGACTTCGCAGAAATTACTGGACATGGCAGAAAACAGCATCAGGTTGCAATGTTCAGAGCACGAAATCAACATGCTACAGGAACTTAACATGGCAAAACAAGGCATGGCATGAATCTACTAAATGCATGTGACAAAAGTCCCTTACTGACCATAAGCCAAAAGGGCACAGAAGATATGATGGCACCCATGTAAACATAGCAAGCTTCGTTATTAGGTTTCAGACTTGGCAGAAAACAGAGCATGGCAGAAACTATAATATGGATGCATCTTGGTGAGCTTGATGCACTCACCACAAAGCAACGCATGATAAAACAAGCATACCTACAGCAAGATGGCATGTTTATGAAACTATCCATGGCAATAGCAAATGCATAGCATGTATGAAACAACTACAACAAGCTTGGCAAAAATGAATACCACGTAAACAATATGCCAGGAACATTTTATAGCAAAAGTAGAGCAAGATTGAGTTATTCTATGGCACTCCATAATTGCAAACAAGGGCATGAATGGATCAATTACAATAATATCTACAAAACATCCTTATTGAACATCACCAAAATAAGCATGGATCTCCCTGTAGCATCAAGTTTACATGGCAACAAAATAACATCACACAAAGACTTGGAGAAATTAGCAAGTCCCTGAAATCAGAAACAATACGGAGCCTAGTTTTCATGCTTGTGCTAGTCACTACAGAGATCACAAAAATACATGGCATACACCACTGGAAAGATGGCATGGCATACAACAAAACACATGTAGAGCTCATACTCTTAAGATGCACAGATTAAATGCAACAAAAATAACAAATCACCAAGTTCTGATAAGTAACAGCAGATAACAGCAACTAGCACTCTTGCAACGATGATTTGGGCATCAAGATTGACTCAAATGAACATGGTGCAATGTAACAAAATGTAGAGCATCACGAGACGAACAACTTGACATATTACACGCGCGAAACAGAGCTATATGCAGAGAGTTATGACGCAGAGAACATGGGCACATATAGCAAGTATTTAGGGACTCGGAGATATTTCGGGGTCAACCTTAGGGATTGGATCGGGCCGAGGCTCGCCTCGGGCTCGGGCCGGAGGACGGCGGCAGAGGCGCGCCGGCGGGGAGAGGAGGGTGGACGCCGGCGGCGGGGGTTGGCGGCGACGGGCGGCGGACGGTGGCGCGCGCGCGCCAGCGGCCATGGAGGCGAGGCAAGGTGCGGCGGCGGCGAGGCGCACCGGGACGGCGGAGGTTGGTGGCGGCGAGGTCGGGCGCTGGGGCGGCGGCACCATGGCCGGGGCTGCGAGGCCACGTCGGCGGCGGGGACGGCCAGGCGGCAGCGGGATCTGGCGCTCGGTCGCGCGGGCGAGCGCGCGGGCCTTCGGGGGCCGGAGGCGGGGCCCGGGGCGACCGGCGGCGGGGTCGAGGCGGCCGGCGAGCGGCGGCCCTCGGGGACGCCGGCGAGCGGGGACGCGTGGGGGCGCGACGAGGCGGACGGGCGGCCGCGCGGGCCTGGGCGGGCCGCGCCTGGGCCCGGCGGGCCGCGGCGGCGGGGACGGCGGCCAGGACAGGTGGCGCGAGGCCATTGGCGCGGGAGGCGGCGATGGACATGTCCGGCGGCGGGGCGGACGTGTCCGGCGCGGTGGGAGGAGATGGGCTAGGGTTAGGGGTGGTTTCATCCGCGAAAATGGAAGGGGAGGGCCTATTTATAGATAGAGGGATCTAGGAGAGTCCAAACGAGGTGCGGTTTTCGCCCACGCCATCGTGATCGAACGACCGAGAGCATGGCGGAGACTTAGAGGGGTTTTGGGGATGTTTGAAGAGGGGTTTTGGGGCTGTTTGAAGAGGGGTTTTGTTGCAACACACGAACGGACTTTGCGGTTGCCCGGTTAGCCGTTGGAGAATCAAACGACCTCCAAATGGCACGAAACTTGACAGGCGGTCTACCGGTGGTGTACCAAGGCCGCTTGGCAAACCTCGGGCCATTCCGAGAAAGTTTAACACCCGCACATGAAAAGAGGCAAAAGGGGGCGCCGGGTGACATAGGAGTGCCGGATTGCAAAACGGACAACGGGGAAAATGCTTGGATGCATGAGACGAACACGTATGCAAAAGCGATGCACATGATGACATGATATGAAATGCAGATGATGACATGGCAAAATGCAACACGCAAGCAGATGACAAGGCAAGGACGGCGAATAACTCGCAGACACCTGGCGCATCGGATCCGGGGCGTTACACGAGCGATGGTCTTTTCCTACCGATCTATCCCCCTAGGAGCATGAGCGTAGTACTTTGTTTTGACGAATTATAGATTTTTGCAATAATTATGTGAGTTCTTTATGACTAATGTTGAGTCCATGGATTATACGCACTCTCACCTTTCCGCCATTGCTAGCCTCTCTTGTACCGCGCAACTTTCGCCGGTACAATAAACCCACCACATATCCTTCCTCAAAACAGCCACCATACCTACCTATTATGGCATTTCCATAGCCATTCCGAGATATATTGCCATGCAACATTCCACCGTTCTGTTTATTATGACACGCACCAACATTGTCATATTGCTTTGCATGATCATGTAATTGACATCGTATTTGTGGCAAAGCCACCGTTCATAATTCTTTCATACATGTCACTCTTGATTCATTGCACATCCCGGTACACCGCCGGAGGCATTCATATAGAGTCATATTCTGTTCTAAGTATCGAGTTGTAATTCTTGAGTTGTAAGTAAATAAAAGTGTGATGATCTTCATTATTAGAGCATTGTCCCATGTGAGAAAAAAAAGAAAGAGGAAAGTACAAAAAAAGAGAAGGCCAAAAAAACAAAAAAAAGAGAAAAAGAGAGAAGGGGCAATGCTACTATCCTTTTACCACACTTGTGCTTCAAAGTGGCACCATGATCTTCATGATAGAGAGTCTCCTATGTTGACACTTTCACATACTAGTGGGAATTTTCCATTATAGAACTTGGCTTGTATATTCCAATGATGGGCTTCCTCAAATTGCCCTAGGTCTACATGAGCAAGCAAGTTGGATGCACACCCACTTAGTTTTCTTTTTGAGCTTTCATAAACTTATAGCTCTAGTGCATCCGTTGCATGGCAATCCCTACTCACTCACATTGATATCTATTGATGGGCATCTCCATAGCTCGTTGATACGCCTAGTTGATGTTAGACTATTTCCTCTTTTTATCTTCTCCACAACCACCCTCTATTCCACCCATAGTGCTATGTCCATGGCTCACGCTCATGTATTGCGTGAAAGTTGAAAAAGTTTGAGAACATCAAAAGTATGAAACAATTGCTTGGGTTGTCATCGGGGTTGTGCATGATTTGAATATTTTGTGTGATGAAGATGGAGCATTGCCAGACTATATGATTTTGTAGCGATAAAATTTCTTTGGCCGTGTTATTTTGAGAAGACATAATTGCCTTGTTAGTATGCTTGAAGCATTATTGTTTTTATGTCAATATTAAACTTTTGTTTTGAATCTTATGGATCTGAATATTCTTGCCACAATAAAGAAAATTACATGGATAAATATGTTAGGTAGCATTCCACATCAAAAATTCTGTTTTTATCATTTACCTACTCGAGGACGAGCAGGAATTAAGCTTGGGGATGCTTGATACGTCTCCAACGTATCTATAATTTTTGATTGTTCCATGCTTATATTATCTATCTTGGATGTTTTATATGCATTTATTTGCTATTTTATATGATTTTTGGGACTAACCTACTAACCTAGAGCCCAGTGCCAGTTTCAGTTTTTTCCTTGTTTTTGAGTTTTGCACAAAAGGAATATCAAACGGAGTCCAATTGACCTGAAAGTTTACGGTGATTTTTTATGGACCAGAAGAAGCCCCCGACGCAAAAGAGTTGGGCCAGAAGAACCACGAGGCCTCCACAAGGGTGGAGGGCACGCCCTACCCCCCGGGCGCGCCCTACGACCTTGTGGTTGACTCGTGGACCCCCCTGACTAGTTCTCGACGCCAAAAATTCCTATAAATATAGAAACCCCTAGAAACAAACCTAGATCAGGAGTTCCGCCGCCGCAAGCCTCTGTAGCCACCAAAAACCAATCGGGACCCTGCTCCGGCACCCTGCCGGAGGGGGAAATCATCACTTGTGGCCATCTTCATCATCCCGGCGCTCTCCATGACGAGAAGGAAGTAGTTCACCCTCGGGGCTGAGGGTATGTACCAGTAGCTATGTGTTTGATCTCTCTCTCTCTCTCTCATGTTCTTGATTTGGCACTGTGACAGCCTGATTTTTGGCCCTTTCTTTTTCTTTTGTTTTTCTGAGGTTTTTGCTTGAGTTTTCTTTTTCCGTGGCTTTGTGGTCTGCAAACTGAAGAAGATGCCCTCTTCTTTGTTTCCAGAATGACTTGTCATTCCCAAATCCTTCACTAGACCCTGTCATTTTCATCCTAGCCCAAATCCCAATATTCTTTTTATCAGGAATATTCCTTTTCTATTAAAGGAATAACTCAAATTGCCCTAGGTTCTGAAGCAACCTTTATTTCCATCACTCCTAAAATTCCCAAATAATTCTCATAAATTGTTTGGGTCATATCTTTCTCAAATATGGCAAAATATTTCATTTGTCATGTTTATCATCATGCTCAAATAATTCATTTCCTATTCTGCCCTAAATGGCACATTGTGAAGCAAGTGCTATTTCCTTTTCCCAATTGACCTCAAACACCTTGGACACCTTTTCCTGTCCATATCATTGCCACATGCCAAAATTCAACCTCATTTGCCTAGTAATTATTTAATTATGATTTCCAAAGTCTCTATCCAGAAAGAAGCTTTCTGAAGGAGGTGCAAGCTAGGCATATCCAAATGAGTTTCCATTTTGCATGATCCCTCATATCATCATATCATAGCCCTCCACCAAAGTAGAACTCATGTCATGCCTCCATGTGAGCTCATCTTCAATTCTTTCATTCTGTCCAAAATTTCAGTTTGTGAAGCAAGTATATTTTATCTTGCTCCATTATGGTTGCCAATTTTTATAGGCCTTCTATTATCCATATAACGTACCAACACCCATTTTGGGAATGGTTCATCAAGCCATTATTCCTCTAGAATTTTTGCAAGTTGCTGTCCAAAGGAGATGTTTGTGAAGCAAGTACCAGTTTGGCTTGGCCAATTGGTATGAGACTTTTTGAGAATCTTCATAGGACCAAATGACTCTTCCTTGCCCAATTTGAGCTCAATTTGACCCTCCATGTGAGTGCACCTTCCTGATCAAGTTTCTGGACCAGATTATGCAGTTGCAAAGCAAGTGCATTAAATCTTGGTCCATTTCCTGCCAAACACCCCAGTATGGTAGTTCTTCCTAAGCTAATCACCCCAGACAACTCGTTTGCCTCTAATCTCACCTCAGTTGATCACTGTTTCATGATCAAGTTTACTGCAGTAAACTTCAGAGCTCACTTACCATTTAACCACAGCGTCTTTAACCGAGCTACCACCTCAGTTGCAACCTACCCAGGAAGGACTAAACCCCAGACATCATTTGGCATCGCTTGTGACACTGTGTGCACCAGTGAGCGCGGTGACCACCTCTCTGGCATGCCATGGACGCGAGCTGGATGGTTTCTTGCTCGGTCCCCTCCACCTCTCGTCAGCTTCAAACGCGTGAGCGTGTCTAGCAGATAGCCCTCGTCGTCGCCCTCTCCCCCTCCGTCCGCTTGCTCACCGACGCTCGCCGCCGCGTGACCAGGGGCGAACTGTGGCCATTTGGTTCTGTTCGTCGCCGTCTTCTTCCTCCCTGTGCTCCGTGGGCTCCATCTGCCCCGTGGGCTGCTCCCTGTGTCTCCCTGTCGCCTTCCCCCGAGCTCGAGCACGCGCACACTCGTCCACGGCGCCGGCCATGCGTCCGCGGCGACGCCAGCGCGATACTCCCTCGCCACGCCTATATATAGGCCTCCTCGACCCCGTCTCTCCTCACCACCAGCCTCACCTCGCTCCTCTAGTCCTCCCTAGTGCCTTGCCCGAGCTCTCCTCGACCCCCATCACCACCATGGCCGCCGCGGCCTCCCTCCTAAATTAGCTCGAGCCCGAGCCTCCCTCTCCCTCTTTCCACTTCCAGTAGACAGCCCGGAGCATCCCGAACCTCCCCGCATCTTCTCCTCCTCCTCGGGTGGCCTGGAGTGCCAAGTCCATCATCGCCCGTAGCCACCGTCCGCCGTCCTTGAAACTGCCCTCGCCTCGGTGCTCCTCGGTGGCCGTGCCCTACGCCATCAGATGCGACGCTTCTTCCCGAGCACGCCGGTGTGTCAAGCTCCACGGGAGATGGCCGCAGTCGCCGGGACTCGCCGTCGAGGCGGACGGCCTCGTCTCTGCCTCTCTCCGGCGCAGGAGGAAGAAGGAACAAGGGAGGAGAGAGAGTCAATGGTGGGCCCCACCTATAAGTGACCAAGGAGCCCGGCCCCGCCGCTGGTGACGTGGATAAGTGGAAGCGCCCCGGTGAGTGCATTTTCATTTGCCCAAAGGCGTATTTCCAGCTGTGCGCTTTCATCGAACAAAAGTGTACTTCTTTCTTTCATCAGCCCAGAATACGTTTTCTTAGTCAGAAAGCGTATTTCTAATTTTACACTTCTGCCTTATCCACTCAGGGACCCGGTTGTGAATATTATTTTTACAGAAAAGTCCCTAATCTTCTACACCTCATAACTCCGCAACCGTAACTCCGTTTGAGGTGATTCCAAAGCCCACTTCTTCGTTTCGTCAATCCCATTCTGTTGGTGAAACTTTCACCATGTGTTAATATTCTGGAAATCATTTTGCCCTTGCACGTAAACAGCCCCTCTGGGAGAGAACTGTTTCCGGCAAATCTTTCCACGGCTTCACCGCACTTCTCCCCAGTGCCTTCTTCATCCCCAGGCAAGCCACAATACCCTCTTGCATGATAGTCATGCAGTAGCCATGGTTTTCAAATTGAATATTTATTAAATGTTTGTTTGTTTAAAATATGGTTATCATTGTTTCGGTAATGCTTCTGGATTAGTGCTTACTTTCTTGCTATGTTGTTATGCACCTGGTTGTCATGCCCTGCTAGTTGCTAGTATTCCTTTCATATGCTTATGCTTGCTAGTAGTACATGTTGATGTTGGTAATGGTCTTCGGTGCATGAGTGTCGTCTGTCCCAAGTACCATTGTTATGCATGTTCCATTGCATCCAGTTGGTTAAATGCTTGCATGATAGCATTGTTGATATGTGCTTGTATGCTCTTTATTGTTGATGCTAGTGGTCATGCTATGTTTCTGAGAAGTATGTACTTGTGATGTTCATGCTAGTCAGTATGCCATGCTCAGTTGGATATGATTCATTGTTGATATGGTGGATAGTTATGTTGTACCCTCATGACTATGTTGTTATCATGCTCATGCATTGTAATTGCATCATGTTATTTTATCATGGCTCAGCATATTGCATTCAAGTTTAACCGGATTAAATTGAACTTGAACAACTGTTGGCTGAGTCATGGTGCCACCATATCGAACTGACCAGTGCAACCACGCTTACCTTTATGGGAAGGTCCTAACTGGGTCTATTGTCGTGCCTCTCGCCGGTGCCTCCAACGAGGGAAGGTTATGGGCGTGCGGTACCCTGGCCCGGTAAGCAGACATAACCTTGTGTGCCCGTTGTTGTTGTTATGGATCCGGGTCCCCGTTTGGGACCATTTATGTTTGGCCACGACGGTGGTCGTTGTGTCTTTGGTAGACATGGGGCCACCGAGGACTAGCCCAGTGGGGAGTGAGTCGGAGTGGCCGGGAGAGTGTCATGGCAGTAGATCGGTTTTTTCGGAACACCGTTGATCCACCCGAATGGGAGTGCGAGGCCATGGGTTCTGTAGTGTGGGTACAGTGTACTAACCTCTGCAGAGTGTATAATAAATCTATCGATAGCCGCGCCCGCGGATAAGGGCCCAGTTCGTAGTTGGTCACACTATGAGTCAACAGAAATAATAATAATAATGTGCTTAATAACAACCACGGTTCAATTAGGAGATAAGTTGGTTGTGATCGCTAGAAGGATCACGGTTTGAGACCAAGTGTTGGTCATGGTTGTGATCGCCCGAATGATCACCGTGGTATCGAGGATACCGAGCTCTTGGATATTCATGATGTTGTGCGAGGATCCTGGGTAGGGATCAAGCTCCTTGTGGTCATTTAATGATTACTACAATATTGTTTATACCAAGCTTGATTTGATCCTGAGATGATCGTGTGATGTCCGAGGTTGGTAAGTGATACATGTGATGGTTACGAAGTAACCCGAGCAGAATAAATAGTGCATATAGTGTCATCATGTTGCATGCTAGTATCGTCACATTTATATGCTCATGCCATGCTCATATTTTTCTAGTTGTATCATGTTATATTGTTGATGCCATGTTATCCTGATGACCTCATGAATATTTCCTGCTTAACCTGTAATTGCCATGCTGTTGTTTGTCTTGAATGCTTCTGGTTATTGTGAGCTTGCAAGTACATTCAATGTACTGACCTGGCGTGTCATGCCAGTTTGCAGGTCATGCCGGATTTGAATGCTTGTTTGCCGTGGATTCTTTGTTGGTGAGCTAGGATAAGCGTTCCAGCCAGAGTCCCTGCGGATTGGAGTCCATCATCGCCGTTCGTTGTTCCGCTACCAGTAGTTGTTCCGCTGCTTCGAGTTGTTTTGCTGCTTGTATAGAGCAAGCGTGGTTGGCGTAGTGTCTCCGTGCCGATGTTATTCATTGTAATATTGGAACCCTTGTATTCATATTCGTGTAATAATAGAAAGCTGGTTTGTTCTATGCTAAGCAGTGCCATATTCCAGAAGACTTCACCTCGATCTCTGGGCTGGAATACGGGGCGTTCCAGTTTTCTCTGAGCTGGGGTGCCACAGGCTTGGTATCAGAGCAGGTCTGGCTGTAGGATGCCCTAGCCCGCGCGAACATTAGAAGGCGGTAGTATAGACCCCAGTTGGTTTGTTGCAATTGATTGTTGCATTTGTTTGTCGCATAGCATGCATATAGATTATTATTTTGTCACTAACGGTTAATCTTGTGAGTGTAGGTGGCATCGTTTTTGGTCCACCGCCTGCACCCTCCTTCTTAGCATGTCTGCTCTTTGGTGTTCGGCGTCATCTCTGTCCCAGTAGAGTGATGCCCTGGTACCCAGAGTTCCAGACACCATTTGCAGGAGTTATGCTCAGGTATCGCGTATATTTTTCCACCACCTACCCATATTATTTCAGTGATAGACTTGTTTCTATCCCGAATCATGCCATCCATCTCATCCCTCTGGCAACCCTTACTGATCTTGGTTATCAGAAAAGGGCAATGCCAACGAGCCTTGTTTTTCCACCGCTACCCTACCCAGTCATTCTATTCTTTGGACGTGTACGAATTCCTTTCGTACGCTTGATGATGGTGTGGTCGTGACTTTTGTGTCTCGTTACTTGATCGTCAAGTCCGTCCTCACCTGTGTATCCATCCAGATCCAGCCACTGTTCAGCCAGTGCTTGGTGTAGCTTCGGTTACGCCAACTCCTTCCACCCATGGATATAATTTTCGTGCACACCGCCACAGCATATTAGACCGTGATACCAGAGTTTCTGGGCGATTTGTACGCTTAGGTGTGCATGCATATTATGGTGTGAGTAGCAGTAATATGTGATGATTGCTTGATTAATTATATTAGTAGTATGCTTGTGTGCTTTTGTTTTAGTCGTTTCTTTTGTTTCTTTCTTTGCGCCTCCGGTGTTACAAATTTTTCCCCTATTAAAGTTGCTCGTCAGCCGACACCGGACCCGAAGGGTCAACAAGAAATGTAGATATTTGGAAACTCAGCTAAAAAGAATGGAATTGTCAGCAGACTGCAGTGAAATTGGAAATAGCTCGTCTGAATACAAAAGAAATCTTGGATGGAATCAGAATAAAGTTTGCATTAACGTGCACTCCTCACAACAGTATGGAATTCTCAGCCGGCTGCATTCAGATTGGGGGATATCTGATCATGTTACGGAGTGTGAAGTCTCCCTCAGCATGCACTCCTGATAGCAGAAATGATCAAATCAGCAAGAAGATAAACTATGTGCAAGGTTGACAGAATATTATCAAAGGTATGGCTCAGATGCAAGTTTAATTTTTCGTTGAGGATGATTTTGGAACCCGATGTACCTAGAAGCAAGCAAAAATATGGCATGTACTCAGAAAGGAGGATTGTCCTGCAAAACCCCGTTTCATACAAGAAATCAATAACAAAAATATTAAGATGGTTATATATGTGGGAATCGGTCCGCATATCACAATAAGAAGCTTCTGGTGTAAGCAACCGCAAAAGCTTCCGGCATAAGGTATTGAGTCTTTCCCTAGCAAGGTCTTTAAGGGGGTAAGCTTCTGAAGCAGGATACCCAGTTTTCTTCAGCAAGCTGTCCGATGAAAGTTTCGAGCACAAGCCAGCCAATCTTCCTCAGTAAGACATTGGTCCAAGGTAGTACGCTGTGAATTGACAGCATATGGCAGTGAATCCCAAGAATCAGATCCGCGACATTTTGGTCAGAAGCAAGAATCAGTCAGAATACACGTCTGTCTCGGGAATCAGATTCTCATATATGTGCGGTGAGCATACCACCAAGATCTTACAAGTCACTCGGATGAGGATCTCACAACCACGTGAGGATGGTTAAGAGAAGAAAGCCAGTATACACCGCAGTGTGACAAAGGATTATGAGGATTGACGACATCAATGCGCTCAATACAAGTACCTGTGAACCTGGAAAATGATCCTGATGAGCCCTTGTCCCCTTTTTCTCCAATGACAGCACCATGCCTGTGATCTAAGCTGTTTTTAGCTATCCGGGGTGGATGCCAATTTTTATTTCTCTCTTCAACGACTGTCACGAGTTCCGAGCTGCTTTTCGGCCGTCTCGTACAACTGTTGAGTTTATTTCTGTGACAGTAGCCCTATAGCTGCTTTTTGGCTATTTTAGGGAGCTGCCACCTTCTTCTTATCAACCCGGTCTGATGTTCTGAGCTACTTTTCGGCCGTCCTGAGCCGTGGTTGAGTTATTCCAGTAATGTCCCAGATCTAAGTTGTAAAGACCATTCTGGTGGCTACTGATTTATTTGTCGATTTCTTGCAAAGGTTCGGATGATCATTTTCCTGCAGTCAGAACTTGAGGGGTGTTGAACCTGCCATTTAATAGGGTACCCTATCAGAAAATGAGGATAAGCTACGATTGCCGAAAAATTGCACCGACAGTACCTATGGTGATACGAAGAAGCAATATGACCCAGCTCTTTCAGCCAATGATACAGACCAAGAAAACAATAATAAAGGAGCAAGACTAGTGATGCAGGTATGAAAATTGTTGCAAGACCCGCGTGGTGCAGAACCACTGTCAGTCAAGTCTGAGATATTATCATACAGGTCAAACTCTTATGCTAGCCACGACAGGCGACAATCAAATATTTGGTACGGATCTGATACTCAAGACAGTGGAACCAGTTAAGATGATTCAGAAACTTCCGCGATAAGCCAGAATCTGTCAGGAAAGCGGTTATGACCCAACTCACTATTGGGAACCCGAAGGAATTGCATTTAGTGGAGAAACCCAATGCAAGGAGTTAGAGCTTGGGTGTCCACTAGAAAAATCTGATCACCACTTCATGAAAGATTGTCAGTGCCGGATGACACACCCAGCGGAAATCACTCTTGGATTTGTGAGACCGACATATATTTCAGTCGTGAGATCAATCACAGTCAGCTATGTCAGCAGATCCAAAAAGAAATTGGAGCTTGTATAAGCATGAACAAGCAAGGTAAGATCTGTCAAAATATGGATATATTAAAGCAAACCACCCCAGATAAAAATTTAGTGGGAACAAAAATAAGAAAAAGGATACCCGAGTTGGAAACAGTTTCCTTAAGTCAGTATCTTCATACTTGTTCCCTGAGCAACCAAATCTCGAGGACGAGATTTCTTTAAGGGGGTAAGGTTTGTGACAGCCTGATTTTTGGCCCTTTCTTTTTCTTTTGTTTTTCTGAGGTTTTTGCGTGAGTTTTCTTTTTCCGTGGCTTTGTGGTCTGGAAACTGAAGAAGATGCCCTCTTATTTGTTTCCAGAATGGCTTGTCATTCCCAAATTCTTCCCTAGACCCTGTCATTTTCATCCTAGCCCAAATCCCAATATTCTTTTTATCAGGAATATTCCTTTTATATTAAAGGAATAACTCAAATTGCCCTAGGTTGTGAAGCAACCTTTATTTCCATCACTCCTAAATTCTCAAATAATTCTCATAAATTTTTTGGGTCATATCTTTCTCAAATATGGCAAAATATTTCATTTGTCATGTTTATCATCATGCTCAAATAATTCATTTCCTATTCTGCCCTAAATGGCACATTGTGAAGCAAGTGCTATTTCCTTTTCCCAATTGACCTCAAACACCTTGGACACCTTTTCCTGTCCATATCATTGCCACATGCCAAAATTCAACCTCATTTGCCTAGTAATTATTTAATTATGATTTTCCAAAGTCTCTATCCAGAAAGAAGCTTTGTGAAGGAGGTGCAAGCTAGGCATATCCAAATGAGTTGCCATTTTGCATGATCCCTCATATCATCATATCATAGCCCTCCACCAAAGTAGATCTCATGTCATGCCTCCATGTGAGCTCATATTCAATTCTTTGATTCTGTCCAAAATTTCAGCTTGTGAAGCAAGTATATTTTATCTTGCTCCATTATGGCTGCCAATTTTTCTAGTCCTTCTCTTATCCATATAACTTACCTACACCCATTTTGGGAATGGTTCATCAAGCCATTATTCCTCTAGATTTTTTGCAAGTTTCTGTCCAGAGGAGATGTTTGTGAAGCAAGTACCAGTTTGGCTTGGCCAATTGGTATGAGACTTTTTGACCATCTTCATAGGACCAAATGACTCTTCCTTGCCCAATTTGAGCTCAATTTGACCCTCCATGTGAGTGCACCTTCCTGATCAAGTTTCTGGACCAGATTATGCAGTAGCAAAGCAAGTGCATCAAATCTTGGTCCATTTCCTGCCAAACTCCCCAGTATGGTAGTTCTTCCTAAGCTAATCACCCCACAACTCGTTTGACTCTAATCTCACCTCAGTTGATCACTGTTTCATGATCAAATTTACTGTAGTAAACTTCAGAGCTCACTTACTATTTAACCATAGCGTCTTTAACTGAGCTACCACCTCAGTTGCAACCTACCCAGGAAGGACTAAACCCCAGGCATCGTTTGGCATCACTTGTGACACTGTGTGCACCAGTGCACGCGGTGACCACCTCTCTGGCATGCCATGGACGCGAGCAGGATGGTTTCTTGCTCGGGCCCCTCCCCCTCTCGTCGACTTCGCGCGCGTGAGCGTGTCCAGCAGATAGCCCTCGTCGTCGCCCACTCCCTGGACCCCTCTCCCCCTCTGTCATGGAATTATCACGTCAGATGTCCTAGTGTGAGGACTTAGTCGTGAGGCCAACGCATCTATGTGGTAGCTTGAGAGGGGTTGATCGAGACGAGAGACACAACACACAAGACGAGGATTTAGACAGCTTCGGGCCCCGGGAAACATCATCCGGTAATAACCCTACATGCTGTTTGTGGCTAGGTCTCATTATGATCATGAGGGAGTCGCCGGTAAGCCGGCTCTTTGTATCTAGCCCTAGAGATTGTTTCTTCTTGCCTGTCCCTCTTTGGGGAGCCCTGCCCCTCCTTATATATGTTGAAGGGGCGGGTTACATGTGGAGTCCTATTAGGATTAGGACTAGTCTATCTCTAATACAAACCGGATACAAGTCCAGGTCTTAACTCCTTGTAAGACAAATATTCCTCACGCCTTTCCTTGTAAACCGGCCCACCATAGTATGAATCGGCCCTCATGAACCACCCGTTGGGCCACCGGGTCTTGTCGCTCCTCTGACCCGCCTGCCAGATTACCAATGAATCGTAAACCGCCAGGTCCAAACGGGTCGCCAGTGAATCGTCAATTCTCAGCCGGGTCTCAAGTAAACCGCCAAGTCCGGCCGGGTTATACTTCCGGTCGGTTTACGCCACGGGGTATATCCCCGACAATAGCCCCCAGTTTAATTTGGATTTATCCATGTTAAACTGATCCTGTAAAACAAACGCAAGAACAAATTTGACAGATTATGCTCCGGGTTAAGAATTCTTGTAAACCGGCATCTGATCATCCTTAAGTCCTTGTCATTTCCTCCTTCTAGAAAATCCGAGTCAATAGACCAGCTTCATAATCAATTTTCTTGCAGAAGATATTTCGTAAATAAAGAATCCATTTGAATCGGCCTTCAATGCTCTGATTTGAAAAAATATTGGTCTTCAAATATTCAACTGATATCAGCCGGTTTAAAATATAGAACTTGCCGGTTTACCATTGCCAAAATTGTCAGGTTATAAAAGCTGATAATTCCAGGTCATGATTGTTTCCAATGCCGGTTCATGATTGTTGCCAACGCCGGTTCATGATGATTGGTGATGCCAGGTCAATCTGGTTTGCTCAAAACTGAAAATCAGAAGATATTTCTCCCTTATATCCATATTACCTATAGCCCCCAAGTCTTGAACAGAATAAAGTGATGATTTGAGACTTGTTTCCATATAATTATTGCCACTTTGAAGAAATCCATGTTGTTCATCTCAGTCACTAGTAAAAACTGAATACTCCATATATGTAGCCCCCAAGTGCCGGGTTGTCATGCTTGCAGCAACCTGGGACTTGAAATTGCCTTGTGCTCATAAAAACTTCAACCAGTGTAGCCCCCAAGGGTCGGGTCATTATGCAATACTGAGCAGGGACTTTGTAAATATAATCATGGAGATTTGAGCAGGGATGTGTAGCCCCCAAGGGCTGGCTTAGTAAGATAATACTGAACTGGGAGTTGATATATACTTCAATGAAAATAACATCTTATAATGTAGCTTCCATCGTAGGGCTTGAACCCACGTCCACAAGGTTAAGAGCTTTGTGCTTTACCAACTGAGCAATGAACCCTTTAATATAATGGATTAAGGCTTGTATACCTTGAATTTTTTACAGGAGCAATTGGTAGCCCCAAAGGGCCGGCTCATGATGTGATGAGTCGGGTCTTTAATAAGATGAGCAAAAAATGACTTTGCATTAGCCCCCAAGTGCCATGGCGCATGCTGGCAGTGACATGGGACTTGCATATTTCATGTAATCTCAGCTTGAATAATGTAGCCCCCAAGTGCCGGGTCGTAAGCCTGCAGCGACTCGGGACTATTCCTTCAATTGTACAATAAATCATATCCATTGATAATATAATAGCCATTGCGCTAAAGCGAGTTTGAAAACCTTAATCATAATACTGGTTATTGATAACCATAATAAATATCAGCCATGTAGGCTATTTGAAGATTTGAATAAGATAATCCAATGATTTATGAGCGCGTGATTCCAATGGCGCAATCCAAATATATACTGGCGACTTATAGTCCCAATCCAGGCCGGGTTAACAAACACCGGATAATTTCTCATCATACACTGGCGACTTATCGTCTTAAAGCCAAGCCGGGTTAATAAACACCGGATAATTTCTCATCATACACTGGCGACTTATTGTCTTAAAGCCAAGCCGGGTTAATAAACACCGGTGATTTATAATTATGCTTTATTCAACCTGTTTTTGCATACAGCAAGTTTAAAGTGTTCTCGCGGTTTACTGCCGGACGGGTCATAATGCCCAACATATAACCTGGGTTGATAACCAAGGCTGCACTTAAGAATAATCAAATATGAAATATATCATACCTGTGACATTGAATCACATCGTTGGTTTACCAACTTTTTATAGTAAGGGTGATAACCCAAATCTTGAGTACTGATAACTCCTTCCATATTGTGTCGGTTTATGATAAAACCGTACCCGGTTATGATAAACACCGGGTTATCCATATGTAATACTAGCGACTTGTAGTCAAAACCAGACCTGGGTTGATAATCTCCGGATTATGACTGATCATATACTGACAACTTGCAGTTGACAGCGTAGCCGGGTTAATGAACACCGGTTTTAACGGAAAACATCATAAACTTTGTCAAAAGAGAGAAAATACTTGGCAAAAAGCAAATGAAAATTTGTAGTCAGGGCTTTTCACGGGCTGCCAGGCCCCAAATTCGAGGCTTTTCATGGGCTGCCAGGACACTGAGTTAAACCATTTCACAAAGCCCTTTAAGATGGTCCTCAATCCTTAACCAATCATCGTTTTAACTTGACAAGTTCAGGGTCCTTTTCTGGAGTAACTTGTCAAAGTTCGAAGGGTCATACCAGGTTTACCTGGGCGGAGTGACTTACTTAAATAGGCAGGCTAACCCGGGGTTTTAGGTGTATACACCAGGCTTCCAAGCCACGGCTTGATAGCCTATTACAAGTGTAGATTCCTTGTTCATTTCGACAGCAAAGAATCCCCAAGTAACATTTTGAGCTGTGCTCGGTGGGTGCCTATGTTTGAGTTGTTGTTTTACAACACTCTCTTTGGCCCCGGATTGATTTGGCTTTGAGCTGATCAAGAGGTGTGACTATGGTTCGGATAAGACCAAGCCCCCAAGTGATGTTGTGGCATTGCGCTGATCAAGAGGTGTAGCTATGGTTCGGATACGACCAAGCCCCCAAGTGATATTGTAGAAAGCTTTGATAAGCTGAATTAAGGGGTAAATCGGACGCCGCTTTATAAAGCAGAAGCCCCCATGTGATCAATAATATGACATGCCAATAAGGCGAGATACCCATGTTTGAACCGCGCATCATGGCAACAGGCCCTCTTCGGCTACCTTTAACTTTTTGCAAGAGATAAATTCTTCTTGAACCGGATTTTGAACCGGATATTGAGAGCTTCAATGTTTTACAGGAGACATCTTTCCCTTGAACCGGATTTTAAACCGGAACCTTCATTTTCAACCGGAAATTTTCTGACGGGCTTTCAGCTCGAACTTGCGAGAGATTAATTCCTCTTGAACGGGAATTCTTAAACCGGATTTGAGAGCTTCAGAGCTTTGTGGGAGACCAGATTTCCCTTGAACCGGATTTTAAACCGGGATTCTTTATTTTGAACCGGAAATTTTCTGACGGCCTTCAAATTGTCATCAATATGGTAGTAGCCTCCGGGACTGGTTTATCTTTCCCTCCAATGTCCTGAGGTTCTTGACTTCACTGAAAACCGGCAACATTTGCTGAGTCATATTACTGTAGCCCCCAAGTCTCAAGGTGACTCGAGGAGGTGACTTGAGATTCTCCATATTTGACCGTGATATAAACCGGCATAACTTGCATATCATTGGTGTTGATAGCACGATGTGAATCCACAGAAGGTTGAGGTGACTGCGGCGGGTTCTAAATGATCCCATATGAGCCGTGTCAGCAACTCGGCCAATGGTTCCTTCCAACTGGCTATTTGAAGTTAACCAAACTGTAGTGGCGACGACTTGTGCGCCTGCCAATTGAGCCACCCAGTGCAGACGGCGGTTGATAGTATATGATAATTTGCCTCCATTTTGTTGAAAGAAAACCGGGCTACCCAAGCTGTGACTTGCTCATACTCAATAAACAGCTCATGCAGACAGGTGCGGCCCGGTGTGTTGATGTAGAACAGGCCGCGAGAGACGGACGGTAAAGACGACCGCAATATCTGAGGCGGCACAGATAGATGAACCGGCCGTGGCATTGTAAGCCGGTGCGGACAGGCAAGTTGTCCTCCTTGTTGTAAGCCGGTGTGGTCGTGAAAGACGGCCACGGTGTTGTAAGCCGGCGCGGTCGCGAGAGACGGCCACGGCGTTGTAATCCGGTGCGGGAGTCCGTTGAGTAACGATGACCACCTGTGCCAAAAGATGTTGGCGTGCCTCCATCTCCGCGGTATAATATCATTTTTTGTCATAAATAATTGCCCTGCATAAACAATATTGCAAACCAAGGCAAAGATAAACTTGTTCTTTTGACAAAAACCACATGTGCTAATAAAACAAACTTGGATGGATATCACCTGATTTGTTTGGACGACGGATGATCCGTTTATCGCGACAGAGGTGGCTCAGGCAGACCAGCGACTTAATATAACCCCGGCGGCTCGAAGCGGCAAGGGCGGCTCAACGCGGCTCCGGCGGGTTGACGTAGATTAAGCTGCACGGGCGGCGGACTTTCGCACACCTGTTCCATCAGTAAGCGGGAGCAGACGCCGGTGCGTGATCATGCTGACGTACACTTCATAGGCACAACATGGCACCACCTTTACTGCACATAAAAATATACAAACCAAAGTAATTGTTCTCAAACAATTTAATATGTGCTGATAATATATAGAAAAGATAGCACCTGGCGGTTCAACACGGCAGCGAAACGGCGGCAATTATAACGGCGGCTCATCGCGGCCCCGACAGCTCAATGCTCAGAAAGCAAGGGAAGACCGCGGAGGTGGGCGGCTCAGGCTCAGGGAAGCCCCAGGTAATGTGGAGCAAGGCAGCTTTGTCCAAGGTGGCAAGGCTGCGGCGACGACCGTGTCCGGCGGTTCAACAGTGGCGGCTTTAATGCAGGTAGCAGCAGAGGCGAGCCGGATGGCTGTGCACATATACGCGCACGCAGGGTAGCAGCAGAAGCGAGCCTGACGGCTGTGCGTTAGAGATTAAACCTATTGACTCGCCAGTTCGATCCATTGTGGTAATCCCTTGCCCAAACATGTACGCTCAGGCAAATCGCTTTAACAAATATTATTTCTTCTCTGGATCGGTTGTCTCCTCGAAATCTGAGCTATTACCATGGGCAGTACCCAAGTAGTATTTGATGGATCACTTTATGTGAACAACAGCAACGGAGATTTCCATGCGACGGCGGCTCAATGACGAGCAAGCAATGGCCGGTTGATGACGAGGCCGCGCAAGCAGTGATAGGAGAGTTCGAGTCGTGGTTGAGCTGACCCGCCCCCTTTTTTTCACCAGCTTGAAACACCAACCAGGAAACGGAGGCGATCATCTTGTTTCCGGCATCACATGGGCAGGCTGGATGCTTCATATTTTCTTTCCTAATCATGCCTTGGGGCACGTGTTATACACTCATACTAATTGGAGCCTTGCCATGACTAGCGTACTAGTAGTACTATTAGCTGCCATAATGTAGTCTTGCCTGATGATTTTGACTGACGTTTGATCTCCTCATCATCGCCTCTGACTCAGACAACTGTTCTTCGAGCACCACAGCAACTCGGCAGAACCAAAAAGATAAATGCGGCGGAAATCTTGTCAACGATCTCACCCAAAAACCGAGCCGGCTTAGTATTGACGGAACGCTAGTAGCTTGCTTGAAATCCGTGCCATCTAAATAATTCCTTCGTTTTGGAGTTTTGGATCCTTGCGTTGCGTGGAAGGCTCAGCTTTTGGTTGATTGAGGCCTTGGCATTGTACTTCCATGGGTGAACCGGCTGCCACTAGTTGGTGTGACGTTCCAGTTTTGGATGATTTGCGCAAGTACTTATGAATTGCTGCCCGTCTCGATGGATCACGTCGGGCGCTATAGCAGAAAATTTTGATGTGTCCTCGGATTGACAGATCGTCAGAGACCCTTGCGGCCACGCACAAGCCGTAACCCCAATTTCCTCTGAATTTTAATTTTGCACTCGTTGTTCCAACTGCTTGTCGATGGTGTAGATTTTCCGTGCCGGATCTTCTTCATCCGAAAAAGAATGCGAATTTCTCAATCCCTGAAGCGCTCCCTCCAAGAACTCAACATCACCGTGCGCATGCCCCAAGGTGAGCGCCAACTGTCGTGGAATTGTCACGTCAGATGTCCTAGTGTGAGGACTTAGTCGTGGGGCCAATGCATCTATGTGGTAGCTTCACAGGGTTGATCGGGACGAGAGACACAACACACAAGACGAGGATTTAGACAGCTTCGGGCCCCGGGAAACATCATCCGGTAATAACCCTACATGCTGTTTGTGGCTAGGTCTCATTATGATCATGAGGGAGTCGCTGGTAAGCCGGCTCTTTGTGTCTAGCCCTAGAGATTGTTTCTTCTTGCCTGTCCCTCTTTGGGGAGCCCTGCTCCTCCTTATATATGTTGAAGGGGCGGGTTACATGTGGAGTCCTATTAGGATTAGGACTAGTCTATCTCTAATACAAACCGGATACAAGTCCAGGTCTTAACTCCTTGTAAGACAAATATTCCTCACGCCTTTCCTTGTAAACCGGCCCACCATAGTATGAATCGGCCTTCATGAACCGCCCGTTGGGCCACCAGGTCTTGTCGCTCCTCTGACCCGCCTGCCGGATTACCAATGAATCGTAAACCGCCAGGTCCAAACGGGTCGCCAGTGAATCGTCAATTCTCAGCCGGGTCTCAAGTAAACTGCCAAGTCCGGGCGGGTTATACTTCCGGCCAGTTTACGTCGTGGGGTATATCCCCGACACCCTCCGTCCGCTTGCTCACCAACGCTCGCCGCCGCGTGACCACGGGCGAACAGTGGCCATTTGGTTCTATTCGTCGCCGTCTTCTTCCTCCCCGTGCTCCGTGGGCTCCCTCTGCCCCGTGGGCTCCTCCCTGTGTCTCCCCGTCGCCTTCCCCTGAGCTCGAGCACACGCACACGCGTCCACGGCGACGCCAGCGTGACACTCCCTCGCCACGCCTATATATAGGCCTCCCCGACCCCGTCTCTCCTCACCACCAGCCTCGCCTCGCTCCTCTAGTCCTCCCTAGTGCCTTGCCCGAGCTCGAGCCGCTCTCCTCGACCCCCATCGCCACCATGGCTGCCGCGGCCTCCCTCCTAAATTAGCTCGAGTCCGAGCCTCCCTCTCCCTCTTTCCACTTCCAGTAGACAGCCCAGAGCATCCCGAACCTCCCCGCATCTTCTCCTCCTCCTCGGGTGGCCTGGAGTGCCAAGTCCATCATCGCCCGTAGCCACCGTCCGCCGTCCTCAAAACTGCCCTCGCCTCGGTGCTCCTCGGTGCCCGTGCCCTACTCCATCAGATGCGCCGCTTCTTCCCGAGCACGCCGGTGTGCCGAGCTCCACGGGAGATGGCCGGAGTTGCCGGGACTCGCCGTCGAGGCGGCCGGCCTCGTCTCTGCCTCTCTTGGGCGTGGGAGGAAGAAGAAGGAACGAGGGAGGAGAGATAATCAACGGCAGGCCCCACCTGTAAGTGACCCAGGAGCCCGGCCCCGCCGCTGATGACGTGGATAAGTGGAAGCGCCCCGGGTGAGTGCGTTTTCATTTGCCCAAAGGTGTATTTCCATCTGTGCGCTTTCATCGAACGAAAGCGTACTTCTTTTTTTCATCAGCCCAGAATACGTTCTCTTAGTCAGAAAGCGTATTTCTAATTTTGCGCCTCTGCCTTATCCACTCAGGGACCCGGCTGTGAATATTATTTTTATAGAAAAGTCCCTGATCTTCTACACCTCATAACTCCGCAACCGTAACTCTGTTTGAGGTGATTCCAAAGCACACTTCTTCGTTTCGTCAAGCCCATTCTGTTGGTCACACTTTCACCATGTGTTAATATTCTGGAAATGACCATTGTGCCCTTGCACGTAAACAGCCCCTCTGGGAGAGAACTGTTTCCCGCAAATCTTTCCGCGGCTTCACCGCACTTCTCCCCGGTGCCTTCTTCATCCCCAGGCAAGCCACAATACCCACTTGCATGATAGTCATGCAGTAGCCATGGTTTTTAACTTGAATATTTATTAAATGTTTCTTTGTTTGAAATATGGTTATCGTTGTTTCGGTAATGCTTCTGGATTAGTGCTTACTTTCTTGCTATGTTGTTATGCACCTGGTTGTCATGCCCTGCTAGTTGCTAGTATTCCTTTCATATGCTTATGCTTGCTAGTAGTACATGTTGATGTTGGTAATGGTCTTCGGTGCATGAGTGTCGTCTGTCCCGAGTACCGTTGTTATGCATGTTCCATTGCATCCAGTTGGTTAAATGCTTGCATGATAGCATTGTTGATATGTGCTTGTATGCTCTTTATTGTTGATGCTAGTGGTCATGCTATGTTTCTGAGAAGTATGTACTTGTGATGTTCCTGCTAGTCGGTATGCCATGCTCAGTTGGATATGATTCGTTGTTGATATGGTGGATAGTTATGTTGTACCCTCATGACTATGTTGTTATCATGCTCATGCATTGTAATTGCATCATGTTATTTTATCATGGCTCAGCATACTGCATTCAAGTTTAACCGGATTAAATTGAACTTGAACAATTGTTGGCTGATTCATGGTGCCACCATATCGAACTGACCAGTGCAACCACGCTTACCTTTATGGGAAGGTCCTAACTGGGTCTATTGTCGTGCCTCTCGCCGGTGCCTCCAATGAGGGAAGGTTATGGGCGTGCGGTACCCTGGCCCGGTAAGCAGACATAACCTTGTGTGCACGTTGTTGTTGTTATGGATCCGGGTCCCCGTTTGGGACCGTTTATGTTTGGCCACGATGGTGGTCGTTGTGTCTTTGGTAGACACGGGGCCACCCAGGACTAACCCAGTGGGGAGTGAGTCGGAGTGGCCGGGACAGTGTCATGGCAGTAGATCGGTTTTGTCGGAACGCCGTTGGTCCACCCGAATGGGAGTGCGAGGCCATGGGTTCCGTAGTGTGGGTACAGTGTACTAACCTCTGCAGAGTGTATACTAATTCTATCGATAGCCATGCCCGCGGATAAGGGCCCAGTTCGTAGTTGGTCACACTATGAGTCAACAGAAATAATAATAATAATGTGCTTAATAACAACCACGGTTCGATAAGGAGATAAGTTGGTTGTGATCGCCGGAAGGATCACGGTTTGAGACCAAGTGTTGGTCATGATTGTGATCACCGGAATGATCACCACGGTATCGAGGATACCGAGCTGTTGGATATTCGTGATGTTGTGCGAGAATCGTGGGTAAGGATCAAGCTCCTTGTGGTCATTTAATGATTACTACGGTATTGTTTATACCAAGCTTGATTTGATCCTGAGATGATCGTGTGATGTCCGAGGTTGGTAAGTGATACATGTGATGGTTATGAAGTAACCCGAGCAGAATAAATAGTGCATATAGTGTCATCATGTTGCATGCTAGTATTGTCAGATTTATACGCTCATGCCATGCTCATATTGTTCTAGCTATATCATGTTCATATTGTTGATGCCATGTTATCCTGATGACCTCATGAATATTTCCTGCTTAACCTGTAATTGCCATGCGGTTGTTTGTCTTGAATGCTTCTGGTTATTGTGAGCTTGCAAGTACATTCAATGTACTGACCTGGCGTGTCATGCCAGTTTGCAGGTCATGCCGGATTTGAATGCTTGTTTGCCGTGGATTCTTTGTTTGCGAGTTAGGATAAGCGTTCCAGCCAGAGTCCCTGCAAATTGGAGTCCATCATCGCCATTCGTTGTTCCGCTGCCAGTAGTCGTTCCGCTGCTTCGAGTTGTTTTGCTGCTTGTATAGAGCAAGCGTGGTTGGCGTAGTGTCGCCGTGCCGATGTTATTCATTGTAATATCGGAACCCTTGTATTCATATTCGTGTAATAATAGAAAGCTGGTTTGTTCTATGCTAAGCAGTGTCGTATTCTACAAGACTTCACCTCGATCTCTGGCTAGAATACGGGGCGTTCCGGTTTTCTCTGAGCCGGGGTGCCACAGGCACGATCTTGATGTACCGCGAGCTTTGCTATTATAGTTGGATCTTATGACGTTTCTCCCCCTCTAGCTTCTTGTAATGGATTGAGTTTTCCCTTTGAAGTTATCTTATCGGATTGAGTCTTTAAGGATTTGAGAACACTTGATGTATCTCTTGCATGTGCTTATCTATGGTGACAATGGGATATTCACGTGATCCACTTGATGTATGTTTTGGTGATCAACTTGCGGGTTCTGTGACCTTGTGAACTTATGCATAGGGGTTGGCACACGTTTTCGTCTTGACTCTCCGGTAGAAACTTTGGGGCACTCTTTGAAGTTCTTTGTGTTGGTTTGAATAGATGAATCTAAGATTGTGTGATGCATATCGTATAATCAAACCCGCGGGTACTTGTGGTGACATTGGAGTATCTAGGTGACATTAGGGTTTTTGTTGATGTGTGTCTTAAGGTGTTATTTTAGTACGAACTCTAGGGCTGTTTGTGACACTTATAGGAATAGCCCAATAGATAGATCAGAAAGAATAACTTTGAGGTGGTTTCGTACCCTACAATAATCTCTTCGTTTGTTCTCCGCTATTAGTGACTTTGGAGTGACTCTTTGTTGCACGTTGAGGGATTGTTATATGATCTAATTATGTTATCATTGTTGAGAGAACTTGGACTAGTGAAAGTATGAACCATAGGCCTTGTTTCGAAGCATTGCAATACCGTTTTTGCTCACGTTTGTTACTAGTTACCTTGCTGTTTTTATATTTTTAGATTACAAAAACATATATCTACCATCTATATAGCACTTGTATCACCATCTCTTCGCCGAACTAGTGCACCTATACAATTTACCATTGTATTGGGTGTGTTGGGGACACAAGAGACTCTTTGTTATTGGTTGCAGGGTTGTTTGAGAGAGACCATCTTCATCCTACGCCTCCCACGGATTGATAAACCTTAGGTCATCCACTTGAGGGAAATTTGCTACTGTCCTACAAAACTCTGCGCTTGGAGGCCCAACACGAGTCTACAAGAAGAAGGTTGCGTAGTAGACATCACTTCTCCAATTACTTAATGCTTTGCCTGATGATCCTCTCAAGAAAAATGAAATACTTGATATCTTTTATAATGGACTAACCGATGCTTCCAGGGACCACCTAGATAGTTATGTTGGTTGTGTTTTTAGGGAACAAATTGTTGAGCAAGCTGAATTGCTATTGAATAATATATTGAGTAATGATAATGATTGGACACTTCCTGAACCAACTCCTAAGCCAACTCCGAAGAAAAGAGGTATTCTATTTCTCAGTCCTGAAGATATGCTAGAGGCAAAGAAATCTATGAAAGAAAAAGGTATTAAGGCTGAAGATGTTAAGAATTTACCGCCTATTGAAGAAATACATGGTCTTGATAACCCGACACACGTAGTAGAGGTAAATTCTCTCTATAGATTTGATGAAGGTGATATTCCTCATAATAAGTCTGCTAGTCAATGCTTGGATGAGTTTGATAACTTGATTGTTAAACAAGAAAACTTCAATGCTTATGTTAGTACACAATTGAAATGTAAGGCTTATATGCTTGAGTGCTTGGGTGATTACATGAGTAGAACTGTTAGTGATCTTAAGATCAGTAGTAAGCATGCTTCCATGGTGAAAACTCAAGTAGAACAAGTACTTAAGGCACAGGGTGATTTGCTCAATGAGTTGAATAGTAAGAACAATGATAATGTTGTTAGGGTTATGACTAGAGGTGGTAAAATGACCTAGGAACCTTTGTATCATGTTGGCCATCCTAAAAGAATTGAGCAAGATTCTCAGAGAATTAACACTAATGCAGCTAGTCCTTCTAGTAATAAAAAGAAAAGGAAAACTGATAGGATTTTGCATGCTTCTATTTTCGATGCTGAGACACAATCTGGTAATGAACATGAACCTAGTGCTAATGTTAATGATGATATTCATGTTGATGCTCAACCTAGTAATGGTAATGATGTGGAGGTAGAACTTGCCGTTGATCTTGATAACCCACAATCTAAGAATCAACGTTATGATAAGAGAGACTTCATTGCTAGAAAACATGGTAAAAGAAAGAGAACCATGGGTTCAGAAACCCATGCCCTTTCCTCCCGAACCATCCAAGAAAAAGGATGGTGAGGATTTTGAGCGCTTTGTTGAAATGCTTAGACCTATCTTTTTGTGTATGCGTTTGACTGATATTCTGAAAATGTCTCCTTATGCTAAGTGTATGAAAGATATTGTTACAAATAAAAGAAAGATACCAGAAGCTGAAATTTCCACCATGCTTGCTAATTACACTTTTATGGGTGGAATACCAAAGAAATTAGGAGATCTAGGAATACCAACTATACCATGCTCCATTAAAAGAAACTATGTTAAAACTGATGTATGTGATTTGGGAGCCGGTATCAGTGTTATGCCTTTATCTTTGTATCATAGACTTGAATTGAATAAGTTGACACCTACTGAAATATCTTTGCAAATGGCTGATAAATCAACTGCTATACCCATCGCTATTTGTGAGGATGTGCCTGTTGTGGTTGCAAACGTTACTATCTTAACGGGCTTTGTTATTCTTGATATTCCCGAGGACGACAGTATGTCGATCATCCTTGGTAGACCCTTTTTGAATACTGCTGGGGCTGTTATTGATTGCAACAAGGGCAATGTCACTTTTCATGTTAATGGTAATGAGCATACGGTACACTTTCCGAAGAAACAACCTCAAGTGAATAGCATCAATTCTATTGCAAAAATTTCAACTATTTCTATTGGAGGTTTTGGATTCCCTCTTCCTACTGTCAAAAAGAAATATGATATTCTTATTGTTGGGGACATGGATATCCCCTTGAGGTAACCTGGTGTTATTCGAAAGTTCTCCGGTTTCTTGTCATTCGGAAGAAGTTTGTTAATAAGACTTGATCAACCTTGTTGATGGATTCCTTTTGATGGGCATGAGATGGATGAATTTAGAAAGCACAACTTTCTATGCCTGCTTTTTACTTTCTGTTATTTAGAAAAAATAAAGAAAAAACAGTATTATTACTCTGTTTTCTGGATTATCCGTGCAATAAAAAATGTCCCGAAAATAAAAGTTCTCCAAATGCCCTGAAAATTTAGTATGATTTTTTATAGAATATTTAAGAATTTTTGGCACTGAGAACACACCAGGGGGCTGCACCAGTGGACCACAAGGGTGGAGGGCACCCCCCAGCCTTGTGGGTCCCACGTGGGTCCCCCTCACTTATTCCAGCACCCATCCACTTCGTCTTCCTCCAGAATAAATCATCCCATTGTTCAAACTCGTGTTCTTGCTCATCTTGCTACCATTTTCGATCTCCTTGTGCAAAGATCCATTTGCAGAACTGTTTTGGGGGATTGCTCCTCAGTATGTGACTCCTCTAGTGGTCCAATTAGTTTTTGTTCTAGTGCTTTATATATTGCAAAGTTTTGCTACTGTGGTGACCTTGTTGTTGAGCTTGCATGTCAAATTTATATGGTCTAAAGTAGTTTTGATGCATGATATAGCCTCTAGACACTTGTAGGAGTAGTTGCTACCAATTTTGTTGAGTTTGGTTCACTTTTATTTTGAGTCACTAAAAATTTCAGAAATTTTCAGAGAAAAGTAATGATGAAGAGATGGTTGAGAGGCTCTTCAAGTCGGGGTTCAAAGGAAAATGAAAATTAAGAGAAGAAGAAGCCCAAGTATAACCTTCCTCGCACTGTGGAGGTTCGGCCGTGTGAATGGCCAAGTGATGCATTCTTGGGGGCGGCCGGAATTTATGAGGATTTCTATTATTTGGCTGAGAATACAGGCATCACCTACTTCCTCCATGATAAGTGTGATCAATACCTCCTACTCACTAATACCTTCGTGCAAAATTTTCACTTTCATGCTAGGAAATCACCACCCACGGTAGAGTTTTGTTTATATGATGAGCATAAGGAGATGACACTTTATGATTTTTGTGAGGTTTGCCAATTGCCTTATGAGGGCAGCATCAGTGAACCACGTCCTAGAGATGTGGAAGATTTTATTGATGAAGTTACCGTAGGGGAAGAGAGAGGAGTGCCAGAAGCGAGAGTGGCTAGTTTGCATTTCCTGTTTTATGCTATTACTCACTATTTGCTGGAAGATGTTTAATTAGTCGTGGAGAGAGTGGAGGCCTTAGTACCCCTGACCTCGCTATTTTGCGCCATGCTTTACTTTGTGATAGAACTTTCAGTTTGGGCTCTATTGTTGCTCGACGGTTGAGTTTAAACCGTTCGAGGGGTCCTATCTTAGTAGGTATCTATGCCTCACGCCTTGCTAGACGCTTCGAGATACCTATTAGGAACGATGAGGAAGAGGAGATGCTGCTACCCACTAGATACTTAGACTATAACAATATGGTAGCGCATGATTTTATTAGCGATGATACGGACAAGAGACTCATCTATAGCCTGGTATTTAGCCAGAAGACTTGTCAGATTATTGCTCTGCCTGCACCTTCTTTGTTCGATATTCATTCAGGCAGGTACCTCATTTTGCCTGAGGACATTTATGCATACTAGGAGCGGACGCGATCCCTAGTTCCTGAGCCAGAACCATCACCTGAGCCGTATCAGGAGTCTATTTATCAGTGGGAGCCACAGGAGCTCGCTAACCAGTGGAACCCCCAGGATCCTCCTCAGCACCCAGGAGAGGGCTACTTTGATCCATGGGCTTAGACCAACTTAGGCCAAAAGCCTAAGCTTGGGGGAGTATGTACTTCTCACCGACATTACATTTATGTTCACACACTCATTCCAGTTGTCGGTGTTCATAATTTTTCATTGTATTATCCATGTTAGTTTATTTCTTTTTCTCGCTTTCTTCTTGTGTGTTTGAAGAACTTTGAGAAAATCCAAAAATATTAGTTGTAGCTTATTTTTAGTTTTCCTATCCTTGTTTATGTTGGGGAACGTAGTAATTTCAAAAAAATTCCTACGCACACGCAAGATCATGGTGATGCATAGCAACGAGAGGGGAGAGTGTTGTCCACGTACCCTCGTAGACCGAAAGCGGAAGCGTTAACACAATGCGGTTGATGTAGTCGTACGTCTTCACGATCCGACCGATAAAGTACCGAACGCACGGCACCTCCGAGTTTAGCACACATTCAGCTCGATGACGTCCCTCGAACTCTGATCCAGCCGAGTGTTGAGGGAGAGTTTTGTCAACATGACGGCGTGGTGACGATGATGATGTTCTACCGACGCAGGGCTTCGCCTAAGCTCCGCAACGATATTATCGAGGTGTAATATGGTGGAGGGGGCACCGCACACGGCTAAAATATCGTATATCAATTGTGTCTCCAGAGGTGCCCCCTTGCCCCCGTATATAAAGGAGCAAGGGGGGAGGCTGGCCGGCCCTTGGGGCGCGCCAAGGAGGGGGGAGTCCTCCTCCTAGTAGGAGTAGGACTCCCCTTGCCTAGTCCAACTAGGAAGAGAGAAGGGGGAAGGAAAGAGAAGGAGAGGGAGAGGGAAAGAGGGGCCGCGCCCCCTTCCCCTAGTCCAATTCGGACTCCCCATGGGAGGGGGCGCGCCACCTCCTGGGCTGCTGCCCTCTCTCTCCCCTCAGGCCCACTAAGGCCAAATACTTCCCCGGGGGGTTCCGGTAACCCCTCCGGCACTCCGGTTTTATCCGAAACTTCTCCGGAACACTTCCGGTGTCCGAATATAGTCGTCCAATATATCAATCTTTATGTCTCGACCATTTCGAGACTCCTCGTCATGTCCGTGATCATATCCGGAACTCCGAACAACCTTCGGTACATCAAAACATATAAACTCATAATAAAACTGTCATCGTAACTTTAAGCGTGCGGACCCTACGGGTTCGAGAACTATGTAGACATGACCGAGACACCTCTCCAGTCAATAACCAATAGCGGAACCTGGATGCTCATATTGGTTCCCACATATTCTACGAGGATCTTTATCGGTCAGACCGCATAACAACATACGTTGTTCCCTTTGTCATCGGTATGTTACTTGCCCGAGATTCGATCGTTGGTATCTCGATACCTAGTTCAATCTCGTTACCGGAAAGTCTCTTTACTCGTTCCGTAATACATCATCCCGCAACTAACTCATTAGCCACAATGCTTGCAAGGCTTAAAGTGATGTGTATTACTGAGTGCGCCCAGAGATACCTCTCCGACAATCGGAGTGACAAATCCTAATCTCGAAATACGCCAACCCAACAAGTACCTTTGGAGACACCTATAGAGCACCTTTATAATCACCCAATTACGTTGTGACATTTGGTAGCACACAAAGTGTTCCTCCGGTAAACGGGAGTTGCATAATCTCATAGTCATAGGAACATGTATAAGTCATGAAGAAAGCAATAGCAGCATACTAAACGATCGAGTGCTAAGCTAACGGAATGGGTCAAGTCAATCACGTCATTCTCCTAATGAGGTGATCCCGTTAATCAAATGACAACTCATGTCTATGGCTAGGAAACATAACCATCTTTGATTAACGAGCTAGTCAAGTAGAGGCATACTAGTGACACTCTGTTTGTCTATGTATTCACACATGTATTATGTTTCCGGTTAATACAATTCTAGCATGAATAATAAACATTCATCATGATATAAGGAAATAAATAATACTTTATTATTGCCTCTAGGGCATATTTCCTTCACTCTCCCACTTGCACTAGAGTCAATAATCTAGATTACACAGTAATGATTCTTACACCCATGGAGTCTTGGTGCTGATCATGTTTTGCTCGTGGAAGAGGCTTAGTCAATGGGTCTGCAACATTCAGATCCGTATGTATCTTGCAAATTTCTATGTCTCCCACCTGGACTAAATCCCGGATGGAATTGAAGCGTCTTTTGATGTGCTTGGTTCTCTTGTGAAATCTGGATTCCTTTGCTAAGGCAATTGCACCAGTATTGTCACAAAAGATTTTCATTGGTCCCGATGCACTAGGTATGACACCTAGATCGGATATGAACTCCTTCATCCAGACTCCTTCATTTGCTGCTTCCGAAGCAGCTATGTACTCCACTTCACACGTAGATCCCGCCACGTCACTTTGCTTAGAACTGCACCAACTGACAGCTCCACCGTTCAATGTAAATACGTATCCAGTTTGCGATTTAGAATCGTCCGGATCAGTTTCAAAGCTTGCATCAACGTAACCATTTACGATGAGCTCTTTGTCACCTCCATAAACGAGAAACATATCCTTAGTCCTTTTCAGGTATTTCAGGATGTTCTTGACCGCTGTCCAGTATTCCACTCCTGGATTACTTTGGTACCTCCCTGCTAAACTTATAGCAAGGCACACATCAGGTCTGGTACACAGCATTGCATACATGATAGAGCCTATGGCTGAAGCATAGGGAACATCTTTCATCTTCTCTCTATCTTCTGCAGTGGTCGGGCATTGAGTCTTACTCAATCTCACACCTTGTAGTACAGGCAAGAACCCTTTCTTTGCTTGATCCATTTTGAACTTCTTCAAAACTTTGTCAAGGTATGTGCTTTGTGAAAGTCCAATTAAGCGTCTTGATCTATCTCTATACATCTTAATGCCTAATATATATGCAGCTTCACCGAGGTCTTTCATTGAAAAACTCTTATTCAAGTATCCCTTTATGCTATCCAGAAATCCTATATCATTTCCAATCAGCAATATGTCATCCACATATAATATCAGAAATGCTACTGAGCTCCCACTCACTTTCCTGTAAATACAGGCTTCTCCAAAAGTCTGTATAAAACCAAATGCTTTGATCACACTATCAAACCGTTTATTCCAACTCCGAGAGGCTTGCACCAGTCCATAAATGGATCGCTGGAGCTTGCACACTTTGTTAGCTCCCTTTGGATCGACAAAACCTTCCGGTTGCATCATATACAACTCTTCTTCCAGAAATCCATTCAGGAATGCAGTTTTTACATCCATTTGCCAAATTTCATAATCATAAAATGCAGCAATTGCTAACATGATTCGGACAGACTTAAGCACCGCTACGGGTGAGAAGGTCTCATCGTAGTCAATCCCTTGAACTTGTCGAAAACCTTTGGCAACAAGTCGAGCTTTATAGACAGTAACATTACCGTCAGTGTCAGTCTTCTTCTTGAAGATCCATTTATTTTCAATGGCTTGCCGATCATCGGGCAAGTCAACCAAAGTCCACACTCTGTTCTCATACATGGATCCCATCTCGGATTTCATGGCCTCAAGCCATTTTGCGGAATCTGGGCTCACCATCGCTTCTTCATAGTTCGTAGGTTCATCATGGTCTAGTAACATAACCTCCAGAACAGGATTACCGTACCACTCTGGGGCGGATCTTAATCTGGTTGACCTACGAGGTTCAGTAATAACTTGATCTGAAGTTTCATGATCATTATCATTAACTTCCCCACTAATTGGTGTAGGTGTCGCAGAAACTGGTTTCTGTGATGATCTACTTTCCAATAAGGGAGCAGGTAGAGTTACCTCATCAAGTTCTACTTTCCTCCCACTCACTTCTTTCGAGAGAAACTCCTTCTCTAGAAAGGATCCATTCTTTGCAACGAATGTCTTGCCTTTGGATCTGTGATAGAAGGTGTACCCAACAGTCTCCTTTGGGTATCCTATGAAGACACATTTCTCCGATTTGGGTTCGAGCTTATCAGGTTGAAGTTTCTTCACATAAGCATCGCAACCCCAAATTTTAAGAAACGGCAACTTTGGTTTCTTGCCAAACCATAGTTCATAAGGCGTCGTCTCAACGGATTTCGATGGTGCCCTATTTAGAGTGAATGCAGCCGTCTCTAAAGCATAACCCCAAAACGATAGCGGTAAATCAGTAAGAGACATCATAGATCGCACCATATCTAGTAAAGTACGATTACGATGTTCGGACACACCATTACGCTGTGGTGTTCCGGGTGGCGTGAGTTGCGAAACTATTCCGCATTGTTTCAAATGTAGGCCAAACTCGTAACTCAAATATTCTCCTCCACGATCTGATCGTAGAAACTTTATTTTCTTGTTACGATGATTTTCAACTTCGCTCTAAAATTCTTTGAACCTTTCAAATGTTTCAGACTTATGTTTCATTAAGTAGATATACCCATATCTGCTCAAATCATCTGTGAAGGTGAGAAAATAACGATATCCGCCACGAGACTCAATATTCATCGGACCACATACATCTGTATGTATGATTTCCAACAAATCAGTTGCTCTCTCCATAGTTCCGGAGAACGGTGTTTTAGTCATCTTGCCCATGAGACACGGTTCGCAAGTACCAAGTGATTCATAATCAAGTGATTCCAGAAGTCCATCAGTATGGAGTTTCTTCATGCGCTTTACACCGATATGACCTAAACGGCAGTGCCACAAATAAATTGCACTATCATTATCAACTCTGCACCTTTTGGCTTCGACATTATGAATATGTGTGTCACTACTACCGAGATTCATTAAAAATAGACCACTCTTCAAGGGTGCATGGCCATAAAACATATTATTCATATAAATAGAACAACCATTATTCTCTGATTTAAATGAATAACCGTCTCGCATCAAACAAGATCCAGATATAATGTTCATGCTTAACGCTGGCACCAAATAACAATTATTTAGGTCTAATACTAATCCCAAAGGTAGATGTAGAGGTAGCGTGCCGACGGCGATCACATCGACTTTGGAACCATTTCCCACGCGCATCATCACCTCGTCCTTAGCCAGTGTTCGCTTAATCCGTAGTCCCTGTTTCGAGTTGCAAATATTAGCAACAGAACCAGTATCAAATACCCAGGTGCTACTGTGAGCTCTAGTAAGGTACACATCAATAACATGTATATCACATATACCTTTGTTAACCTTGCCATCCTTCTTATCCGCCAAATACTTGGGGCAGTTCCGCTTCCAGTGACCAGTCTGCTTGCAATAGAAGCACTCAGTTTCAGGCTTAGGTCCAGACTTGGGTTTCTTCTCCTGAACAACAACTTGCTTGCTGTTCTTCTTGAAGTTGCCTTTCTTCTTCCCTTTGCCCTTTTTCTTGAAACTAGTGGTTTTACACCATCAACACTTGATGCTCCTTTTTGATTTCTACCTCCGCTGCCTTTAGCATTGCGAAGAGCTCGGGAATTGTCTTATTCATCCCTTGCATGTTATAGTTCATCACAAAGCTCTTGTAGCTTGGTGGCAGTGATTGAAGAATTCTGTCAATGACGCTATCATCCGGAAGATTAACTCCCAGTTGAATCAAGTGATTATTATACCCAGACATTTTGAGTATATGCTCACTGACAGAACTATTATCTTCCATCTTGCAGCTGTAGAACTTATTGGAGACTTCATATCTCTCAATCCGGGCATTTGCTTGAAATATTAACTTCAACTCCTGGAACATCTCATATGCTCCATGACGTTCAAAACGTCGCTGAAGACCCGGTTCTAAGCCGTAAAGCATGGCACACTGAACTATCGAGTAGTCATCAGCTTTGCTCTGCCAGACGTTCATAACTTTTGGTGTTGCTCTTGCAGGAGGCCTGGCACCCAGCGGTGCTTCCAGGACATAATTCTTCTGTGCAGCAATGAGGATAATCCTCAAGTTACGGACCCAGTCCGTGTAATTGCTACCATCATCTTTCAACTTTGCTTTCTCAAGGAACGCATTAAAATTCAACAGAACAACAACACGGGCCATCTATCTACAATTCACATAGACAAGCAAGATACTATCAGGTACTAAGTTCATGATAAATTTAAGTTCTATTAATCATATTACTTAAGAACTCCCACTTAGATAGACATCTCTCTAATCATCTAAGTGATTACGTGATCCAAATCAACTAAACCATAACCGATCATCACGTGAAATGGAGTAGTTTTCAATGGTGAACATCACTACGTTGATCATATCTACTATATGATTCACGCTCGACCTTTCGGTCTCCGTGTTCCGAGGCCATATCTGCATATGCTAGGCTCGTCAAGTTTAACCTGAGTATTCTGCGTGTGCAAAACTGGCTTGCACCCGTTGTAGATGGACGTAGAGCTTATCACACCCGATCATCACGTGGTGTCTGGGCACGACGAACTTTGGCAACGGTGCATACTCAGGGAGAACACTTTTATCTTGAAATTTTAGTGAGAGATCATCTTATAATGCTACCGTCAATCAAAGCAAGATAAGATGCATAAAAGATAAACATCACATGCAATCAATATAGTGATATGATATGGCCATCATCATCTTGTGCTTGTGATCTCCATCTCCGAAGCACCGTCATGATCACCATCGTCACCGGCTCGACACCTTGATCTCCATCGCAGCATCATTGTCGTCTCGCCAACTATTGCTTTTACGACTATCACTACCGCTTAGTGATAAAGTAAAACAATTACATGGCGATTGCATTGCATACAATAAAGCGACAACCATATGGCTCCTGCCAGTTGCCGATAACTCGGTTACAAAACATGATCATCTCATACAATAAAATATAGCATCATGTCTTGACCATATCACATCACAACATGCCCTGCAAAAACAAGTTAGACGTCCTCTACTTTGTTGTTGCAAGTTTTACGTGGCTGCTACGGGCTTAGCAAGAACCGTTCTTACCTACGCATCAAAACCACAACGATAGTTTTTCAAGTTGGTGCTGTTTTAACCTTCGCAAGGACCGGGCGTAGCCACACTCGGTTCAACTAAAGTGAGAGAGATAGACACCCGCCAGTCACCTTTAAGCAACGAGTGCTCGCAACGGTGAAACCAGTCTCGTCAGCGTACGCGTAATGTCGGTCCGGGCCGCTTCATGTCACAATACCGTTGAACCAAAGTATGACATGCTGGTAAGCAGTATGACTTATATCGCCCACAACTCACTTGTGTTCTACTCATGCATAGCATCAACGCATAAAACCATGCTCGGATGCCACTGTTGGGGAACGTAGTAATTCCAAAAAAATTCCTACGCACACGCAAGATCATGGTGATGCATAGCAACGAGAGGGGAGAGTGTTGTCCACGTACCCTCGTAGACCGAAAGCAGAAGCGTTAACACAACGCGGTTGATGTAGTCGTACGTCTTCACGATCCGACCGATCAAGTACCGAACGCACGGCACCTCCGAGTTTAGCACACGTTCAGCTCGATGACGTCCCTCGAACTCCGATCCAGCCGAGTGTTGAGGGAGAGTTTCGTCAGCACGACGGTGTGGTGACGATGATGATGTTCTACCGACACAGGGCTTCGCCTAAGCTCCGCAACGATATTATCGAGGTGTAATATGGTGGAGGGGGCACCGCACACGGCTAAAATATCGTATATCAATTGTGTCTCCAGAGGTGCCCCCCTGCCCCCGTATATAAAGGAGCAAGGGGGGAGGCCGGCCGGCCCTTGGGGCGCGCCAAGGAGGGGGGGAGTCCTCCTCCTAGTAGGAGTAGGACTACCCTTTCCTAGTCCAACTAGGAAGAGAGAAGGGGGAAGGAAAGAGAGGGAGAGGGAGAGGGAAAGAGGGGCCGCGCCCCCTTCCCCTAGTCCAATTCGGACTCCCCATGGGAGGGGGCGCGCCACCTCCTCGGCTGCTGCCCTCTCTCTCCCCTCAGGCCCACTAAGGCCCAATACTTCCCCGGGGAGTTCCGGTAACCCCTCCGGCACTCCGGTTTTATCCGAAACTTCTCCGGAACACTTCCGGTGTCCGAATATAGTCGTCCAATATATCAATCTTTATGTCTCGACCATTTCGAGACTCCTCGTCATGTCCGTGATCATATCCGGAACTCCGAACAACCTTCGGTACATCAAAACATATAAACTCATAATAAAACTGTCATCGTAACTTTAAGCGTGCGGACCCTACGGGTTCGAGAACTATGTAGACATGACCGAGACACCTCTCCGGTCAATAACCAATAGCGGAACCTGGATGCTCATATTGGTTCCCACATATTCTACGAGGATCTTTATCGGTCAGACCGCATAACAACATATGTTGTTCCCTTTGTCATCGGTATGTTACTTGCCCGAGATTCGATCGTTGGTATCTCGATACCTAGTTCAATCTCGTTACCGGCAAGTCTCTTTACTCATTCCGTAATACATCATCCCGCAACTAACTCATTAGCCACAATGCTTGCAAGGCTTAAAGTGATGTGTATTACTGAGTGGGCCCAGAGATACCTCTCCGACAATCGGAGTGACAAATCCTAATCTCGAAATACGCCAACCCAACAAGTACCTTTGGAGACACCTGTAGAGCACCTTTATAATCACCCAGTTACGTTGTGACGTTTGGTAGCACACAAAGTGTTCCTCTGGTAAACGGGAGTTGCATAATCTCATAGTCATAGGAACATGTATAAGTCATGAAGAAAGCAATAGCAACATACTAAACGATCGAATGCTAAGCTAACGGAATGGGTCAAGTCAATCACGTCATTCTCCTAATGAGGTGATCCCGTTAATCAAATGACAACTCATGTCTATGGCTAGGAAACATAACCATCTTTGATTAACGAGCTAGTCAAGTAGAGGCATACTAGTGACACTCTGTTTGTCTATGTATTCACACATGTATTATGTTTCCGGTTAATACAATTCTAGCATGAATAATAAACATTCGTCATGATATAAGGAAATAAATAATACTTTATTATTGCCTCTAGGGCATATTTCCTTCAGTTTAGTAGTAGTATTAAAAGAAAACCCAAAAAGATTTCGCGTTCTTGTTTTGCTTGTTGGGAGCTTTCCATGTAAATAGTTTTTCTCGTTCTTGTTTTACTTTCTTCAGAAAACAAAAACTCCAAAAATATTTCAGTGTGTTTCTTTGAAATTCTTTTTCCTTTCTTTGGGTCGAGCGGAGAAGACCATGATGAAAATGTTGAGTGGCTCTCGTATGCATTATTGGTGATCTAACAAAGAGCCCATATTACCTTGTCTTCTCCTTTGAATAAATGTTTGCAGATTCCAGCTTAGTCCAATGCACGTGCACTATTATTATTATCCACACCGTTCGGTCGTGCAAGTGAAAGGCAATAATGACGATATTTGATGAAATGATTGAGATGAGGAAAAGCTGGTATGAACTTGACCTATTTTGTTTTTGTAAATATGATTAGTTCATCATTCTTGATTCAACCCATTATGAATGAAACGTGTTTGCAATGACAATTAGAGACTATAGTTACTCATCCCATGCTTAATTAGCTAGGAGTTTATAATGGTTTACCTTGCGTGCCAACATGCTTTTAAAATGGTTGTGATGTAGTATGAGAGGATTGTATCCTCCTTTGAATGATTCGAGTGGCTTGACTTGGCACATGTTCATGCATGTAGTTGAAACAAAATCAACATAGCCTCCACGATATTTATGTTCATGGTGATTTATATCCTACTCATGCTTGCACTCAGTGTTGGTTAATCTCAATGCATGTTTATGACTGTTGTCGCTCTCTAGTTGGTCGCTCCTCAATCTTTTGCTAGCCTTCACTTGTACTAAGTGGGAATACTGCTTGTGCACCCACTTCCATAAACCCAAAGTTGTTCCATATGAGTCCACCATACCTACCTATATGCGGTATTTACCTGCCGTTCCAAGTAAATTTGCATGTGCCAAACTCTAAACCTTCAAATAATAATCTGTTTTGTATGCCCGAATCGCTCATGTAGTGACTAGGGGCTGTCAGTATCTTCCATGCTAGGTGGATTATTCTCACGATGAGTGTTTATTCACTTGTCATTCACGAGAAAGTGGCTGGTAATCGGGATGCCCAGTTCCATGCTCAAATCAAATCAAATTATAATTTCAAACAAAACTCCCCCAGGATTGTTGTTTGTATGCACGGTATCCGTTGTTTCGGACCAGCCGTGGAGTGTGCTTGTTGGTGGAGGGGGGGTAAAAACTTTACCTTTCTGTTTGGGAACCGCCTATAATGTATCTAGCATGGAAGATACCGAGATCTCTTGGTTGTTATGTTGACAATGAAAGCATACCGCTCAAAATATTATTCATCTCTATTTCAGAAAGCTCAAGCTCTGGCACCTCTGCAAATCCCTGCTTCCCTCTACGAAGGGCCTATTTATTTACTTTTATTGCTGAGTCATCATCCTCTTATAAAAAGCACCAGTTAGAGAGCACCACTGTCATTTGTATGCTTTGCTATTAATTGATATTGAGTATGACTGTGACTGGATCTCTTTTACCATGAGTTACAATGTCTAGTCATTCCTTGATCTTCAGGGGTGATCTGCATTTATGTTTTGCGGTCTTAGAAAGGGCTAGCGGGATACCATTTTGTTATATCATATCATGCTTGTTTTGAAAAAGTGTTGTCATCCGAGATTTATTATTATTACTCGCTAGTTGATTATGCCATTGATATGAGTAAATTTGAGACCTAAATGTTATTGTGAATATGGTTAGTTTATAATCTTTGCTGAAAACCTGAATGCTAGCTATACATATTTGCAACAACAAGATCAAACAGAATTTGTAAAGGTTTTTCTTTATCACTTTCAGTTTGTCAACTGAATTGCTTGAGGACAAGCAATGGGTTAAGCTTGGGGGAGTTGATACATCTCCATCGTATCTACTTTTACAAACTCTTTTGTCCTTGTTTTGGACTCTAATTTGCATGATTTGAATGGAACTAACCCGGACTGACGCTGTTTTCAGCAGAATTGCCTTGGTGTTATTTTGTGTAGAAATAAAAGTGTTGGGGAACGCGGCAATTTCAAAAAAATCCTACGCACACGCAAGATCCATCTAGGTGATGCATAAAAATGATAGGGGAGAGTGTTGTCCACGTACCCTTGTAAACCAAAAGCGCAAGCGTTATGACAACGCGGTTGATGTAGTCGTACGTCTTCACGATCCGACCGATCCTTGTACCGAAAGTATGGCACCTTCGCGATCTGCACACGTTCGGCTCGATGACGTCCCATGAACTCTCGATCTAGCTGACTGTCGAGGGAGAGCTTCGTCAGCACGATGGCGTGATGACGGTGATGATGAAGTTACCGACGCAGGGCTTCGCCTACGCACTACAACGATATGACTGAGGTGGAATCTGTGGAGGGGGGCACCGCACACGGCTAAGACAACTGACAACTTGTGTGTCTATGGGGTGCCCCCCTCCCCCGTATATAAAGGAGTGGAGGAGGGGGAGGGTCGGCCCTCTATGGCGTGCCCAAGGGGAGTCCTACTCCCACCGGGAGTAGGATCCCCCCCCCCTTGCCTAGTTGGATTAGGACAGGAAGGAAGGCGGAGAGAGGGGGAAGGAAAGGGGGGGTCGGCCCCCACCCAATTCGGATTGGGCTTGGGGGGCACCCCCTCCTAGGCTCCCTTCTCCTCTCTCCCACTATGGCCCAATAAGGCCCATATACTTCCCGGGGGGGTTCCGGTAACCTCCCGGTACTCCGGTAAATGCCCGAACTCACCTGAAACCATTCCGATGTCCAAACATAGTCATCCAATATATCGATCCTTATGTCTCGACCATTTCGAGACTCCTCTTCATGACCGTGATCATCTCCGGGACTCCGAACAACCTTCGGTACATCAAAACATATAAACTCATAATACCGATCGTCATCGAACGTTAAGCGTGCGGACCCTACGGGTTCGAAAACTATGTAGACATGACCGAGACTCATCTCCGGTCAATAACCAATAGCAGAACCTAGATGCTCATATTGGTTCCTACATATTCTACGAAGATCTTTATCGGTCAAACCGCATAACAACATACGTTGTTCCCTTTGTCATCGGTATATTACTTGCCCGAGATTCGATCGTCGGTATCTCAATACCTAGTTCAATCTCGTTACCAGCAAGTCTCTTTACTCGTTCCGCAATGCATCATCCCACAACTAACTCATTAGTCACATTGCTTGCAAGGCTTGTAGTGATGTGCATTACCGAGAGGGCCTAGAGATACCTATTCGAAACACGGAGTGACAAATCCTAATCTCGATCTATGCCAACCCAACAAACACCATCGGACACACCTATAGAGCGTCTTTATAATCACTCAGTTACGTTGTGACATTTGATAGCACACTAAGTGTTCCTCCGGTATTCGGGAGTTGCATAATCTCATAGTCATAGGAACATGTATAAGTCATGAAGAAAGCAATAGCAATAAACTAAACGATCAAGTGCTAAGCTAACGGAATCGGTCAAGTCAATCACATCATTCTCTAATGATGTGATCCCGTTAATCAAATGACAACTCATGTCTATGGCTAGGAAACTTAACCATCTTTGATTCAACGAGCTAGTCAAGTAGAGGCATACTAGTGACACTCTGTTTGTCTATGTATTCACACATGTACTAAGTTTCTGGTTAATACAATTCTAGAATGAATAATAAACATTTATCATGATATAAGGAAATATAAATAACAACTTTATTATTGCCTCTAGGGCATATTTCCTTCAGTCTCCCACTTGCACTTGAGTCAATAATCTAGATTACACAGTAATGATTCTAACACCCATGGAGTCTTGGTGCTGATCATGTTTTGCTTGTGAGAGAGGCTTAGTCAACGCGTCTGCAACATTCAGATCCGTATGTATCTTGCAAATCTCTATGTCTGCCTCCTTGACTTGATCGCAGATGGAATTGAAGCGTCTCTTGATGTGCTTGGTTCTCTTGTGAAATATGCATTCCTTTGCCAAGGCAATTGCACCAGTATTGTCACAAGAGATTTACATTGGACCCGATGCACTAGGTATGACACCTAGATCGGATATGAACTCCTTCATCCAGACTCCTCCATTTGCTGCTTCCGAAGCAACTATGTACTCCGCTTCACACGTAGATCCCGCCACGACGCTTTGCTTAGAACTGCACCAACTGACAGCTCCACCGTTCAATATAAATACATATCCGGTTTGTGACTTAGAGTCATCCGGATCAGTGTCAAAGCTTGCATCGATGTAACCATTTAGGATGAGCTCTTTGTCACCTCCATAAACGAGAAACATATCCTTAGTCCTTTTCAGTATTTCAGGATGTTCTTGACCGCTGTCCAGTGATCCACTCCTGGATTACTTTGGTACCTCCCTGCTAAACTAATAGCAAGGCACACATCAGGTCTGGTACACAGCATTGCATACATGATAGAACCTATGGCTGAAGCATAGGGAATGACTTTCATTTTCTCTCTATCTTCTGCGGTGGTCGGGCATTGAGTCTGACTCAACTTCACACCTCTTAACATAGGAAAGAACCCTTTCTTTGTTTGATCCATTTTGAACTTCTTCAAAACTTTATCAAGGTATGTGCTTTGTGAAAGTCCAATTAAGCGTCTTGATCTATCTCTATAGATCTTGATGCCCAATATATAAGCAGCTTCACCGAGGTCTTTCATTGAAAAAGTCTTGTTCAAGTATCCTTTTATGCTATCCAAAAATTCTATATCATTTCCAATCAACAATATGTCATCCACATATAATATTAGAAATTCTACAGAGCTCCCACTCACTTTCTTGTAAAGGCTTCTCCAAAAGTCTGTATAAAACCATATGCTTTGATCACACTATCAAAACGTTTATTTCAACTCCGAGATGCTTGCACCAGTCCATAAATGGATCGCTGGAGCTTACAAACTTTGTTAGCATCCTTTGGATTGATAAAACCTTCGGGTTGCATCATATACAACTCTTCTTCCAGAAATCCATTCAGGAATGCAGTCTTTACATCCATTTGCCAAATTTCATAATCATCAAATGCAGCAATTGCTAACATGATTCGGACGGACTTAAGCATCGCTACGGGTGGGAAGGTCTCATCATAGTCAACTCCTTGAACTTGTCGAAAACCTTTCGCAACAAGTCGAGCTTTGTAGACAGTAACATTACCGTCAGCGTCAGTCTTCTTCTTGAAGATCCATTTATTCTCTATGGCTTGCCGATCATCGGGCAAGTCAACCAAAGTCCACACTTTGTTCTCATACATGGATCCCCTCTCAGATTTCATGGCTTCAAGCCATTTCACGGAATCTGGGCTCATCATCGCTTCCTCATAGTTCGTAGGTTCGTCATGGTCTAGTAACATAACCTCCAGAACAGGATTACCGTACCACTCTGGGGCGGATCTTAATCCGGTTGACCTACGAGGTTCAGTAGTAACTTGATATGAAGTTACATGATCATCATCATTAGCTTCCTCACTAATTGGTGTAGTAGTCACAAGAGCTGATTTCTGTGATGAACTACTTTCCAATAAGGGAGCAGGTACAGTTACCTCATCAAGTTCTACTTTCCTCCCACTCACTTCTTTCGAGACAAACTCCTTCTCTAGAAAGGATCCATTCTTAGCAATGAATGTCTTGCCTTCGGATCTGTGATAGAAGGTGTACCCAACAGTCTCCTTTGGGTATCCTATGAAGACACATTTCTCCGATTTGGGTTCGAGCTTATCAGGTTGAAGTTTTTCACATAAGCATCGCAGCCCCAAACTTTAAGAAACGACAATTTGTGTTTCTTGCCAAATCACAGTTCATAAGGTGTCGTCTCAACGGATTTAGATGGTGCCCTATTTAACGTGAATGCAGCCGTCTCTGGAGCATAACCCCAAAACGATAGCGGTAAATTAGTAAGAGACGTCATAGATCGCACCATATCTAATAAAGTGTGGTTACGACGTTCGGATACACCATTACGCTGCGGTGTTCCAGGTGGCGTGAGTTGCGAAACAATTCCGCATTGTTTCAAATGAAGACCAATCTCGTAACTCAAATATTCTCCTCCACGATCAGATCGCAGAAACTTTATTTTCTTGTTATGATGATTTTCCACTTCACTCTGAAATTCTTTGAACTTTTCAAATGTTTCAGACTTATGTTCCATCTAGTAGATATACCCATATCTGCTCAAATCATCTGTGAAGGTCAGAAAATAACGATACCCGCTGCGAGCCTCAATATTCATTGGACCACATACATCAGTATGTATGATTTCCAACAAATCTGTTGCTCGCTCCATTGTTCCAGAGAACGGAGTTTTAGTCATGTTGCCATGAGGCATGGTTCGCAAGTACCAAGTGATTCATAATCAAGTGATTCCAAAAGTCCATCAGAATGGAGTTTCCTCATGCGCTTTACACCAATATGACCCAAACGGCAGTGCCACAAATAGTTGCACTATCATTATCAACTCTGCATCTTTTGGCTTCAATATTATGAATATGTGTGTCACTACTATCGAGATTCAACAAAAATAGACCACTCTTCAAGGGTGCATGACCATAAAAGATATTACTCATATAAATAGAACAAGATCCAGATATAATGTTCATGCTTAACGCTGGCACCAAATAATAATTATTCAGGTCTAAAACTAATCCCGAAGGTAGATGTAGAGGCAGCATGCTGACGGCGATCACATCGACTTTGGAACCATTTCCCACGCGCATCGTCACCTCATCCTTAGCCAATCTTCGCTTAATCCGTAGTCCCTGTTTCGAGTTGCAAATATTAGCAACAGAACCAGTATCAAATACCCAGGTACTAATGCGAGTATTAGTAAGGTACACATCAATAACATGCATGTATATCACATATACCTTTGTTCACCTTGCGATCCTTCTTATCCGCCAAATACTTGGGGCAGTTCCGCTTCCAGTGACCAGTCCCTTTGAAGTAGAAGCACTCAGTCTCAGGCTTAGGTCCAGACTTGGGCTTCTTCACTTGAGCAGCAACTTGCTTGCCGTTCTTCTTGAAGTTCCCCTTCTTCCCTTTACTCTTTTTCTTGAAACTGGTGGTCTTGTTGAACATCAACACTTGATGCTCCTTCTTGATTTCTACCTCCGTAGCCTTTAGCATTGCGAAGAGCTCCGGAATCGTCTTATCCATCCCTGGCATGTTATAGTTCATCACGAAGCTTTTGTAGCTTGGTGGCAGTGATTGAAGAACTCTGTCAATGACACTATCAACCGGAAGATTAACTCCCAGCTGAGTCAAGTGATTATGATACCCAGACATTTTGAGTATATGCTCACTGACAGAACTATTCTCCTCCATTTTGCAGCTATAGAACTTATTGGAGACTTCATATCTCTCAATCCGGGCATTTGCTTGAAATATTAACTTCAACTTCTGGAACATCTCATATACTCCATGTCGTTCAAAACGTCGTTGAAGTCCCGGTTCTAAGCCGTAAAGCATGGCACACTGAACTATCGAGTAGTCATCAGCTTTGCTTTGCCAGGCGTTCACAACATCCAGCGTTGCTCCTGCAGCGGGTCTTGCACCTAGCGGTGCTTCCAGGACGTAATTCTTCTGTGCAGCAATGAGGATAATCCTCAAGTTACGGACCCAGTCCGTGTAGTTGCTACCATCATCTTTAAACTTAGCTTTCTCTAGGAACGCATTAAAATTCAAAGGAACAATAGCACGGGCCATTGATCTACAACAACATAGACATGCAAAATACTATCAGGTTCTAAGTTCAAGATAAATTAAAGTTCAATTAATCATATTACTTCAGAACTCCCACTTAGATGGACAAACCTCTAATCATCTAAGTGATCACGTGATCCAAATCAACTAAACCATGTCCGATCATCACGTGAGATGGAGTAGTTTTCAATGGTGAACATCACTATGTTGATCATATCTACTATATGATTGACGCTCGACCTTTCGGTCTCAGTGTTCCGAGGCCATATCGGCATATGCTAGGCTCGTCAAGTTTAACCCGAGTATTCTGCGTGTACAAAACTGGCTTGCACCCGTTGTATGTGAACGTAGAGCTTATCACACCCGATCATCACGTGGTGTCTCGGCACGACGAACTTTCGCAACGGTGCATACTCAGGGAGAACACTTGTACCTTGAAATTTAGTGAGAGATCATCTTATAATGCTACCGCCGAACTAAGCAAAATAAGATGCATAAAGGATAAACATCACATGCAATCAATATAAGTGATATGATATGGCCATCATCATCTTGTGCCTTTGATCTCCATCTCCAAAGCACCGTCATGATCACCATTGTCACTGGCGCGACACCTTGATCTCCATCGTAGCATCGTTGTCGTCTCGCCAACTATTGCTTCTACGACTATCGCTACCGCTTAGTGATAAAGTAAAGCAATTACATGGCGATTGCATTTCATACAATAAAGCAACAACCATATGGCTCCTGCTAGTTGTCGATAATTGTATTACAAAACATGATCATCTCATACAATAAAATTTAGCATCATGTCTTGACCAGATCACATCACAACATGCCCTACAAAAACAAGTTAGACATCCTCTACTTTGTTGTTGCAAGTTTTACATGACTGCTACGGGCTGAGCAAGAACCGTTCTTACCTACGCATCAAAACCACAACGATTTTTCGTCAAGTGTGTTGTTTTAACCTTCAACAAGGACCGGGTGTAGTCACACTCGATTCAACTAAAGTTGGAGAAACTGGCACCCGCCAGCCACCTGTGTGCAAAGCACGTCGGTAGAACTAGTCTCGCGTAAGCGTACGCGTAATGTCGGTCCAGGCCGCTTCATCCAACAATACCGCCGAATCAAAGTATGACATGCCGGTAAGCAGTATGACTATTATCGCCCACAAGTCTTTGTTTTCTACTCGTGCATATAACATCTACGCATAGACCTGGCTCAGATGCCACTATTGGGGAACGCGGTAATTTCAAAAAAAATCCTACGCACACGCAAGATCCATCTAGGTGATGCATAACAACGATAGGGGAGAGTGTTCTCCACGTACCCTCGTAGACCAAAAGCGGAAGCGTTATGACAACGCGGTTGATGTAGTCATACATCTTCATTATCCGACCGATCCTAGTACCGAAAGTATGGCACCTCCGCGATCTGCACACGTTCGGCTCAGTGACGTCCCACGAACTCTCAATCCAGCTGAGTGTCGAGGGAGAGCTTCGTCAGCACGACGGTGTGATGACGGTGATGATGAAGTTACCGACGCAGGGCTTCGCCTAAGCACTACCACGATATGACCGAGGTGGAATCTGTGGAGGGGGGCACCGCACACGGCTAAGACAACTGTCAACTTGTGTATCTATGGGGTGCCCCCTCCCCCGTATATAAAGGAGTGGAGGAGGGGGAGGGTCGGCCTTCTATGGCGCGCCCAAGGGGAGTCCTACTCCCACCGGGAGTAGGATTCCCCCCCCCCCTCCCTAGTTGGATTAGGAGAGGAAGGTAGGGGGAGAGAGGGGGAAGGAAAGGGGGGCCAGTGTCAAAACCGGCGGATCTCAGGTAGGGGGTCCCAAACTGTGCGTTTTAGGATCGATAGTAACAGGAGACAGGGACACAATGTTTACCCAGGTTTGGGCCCTCTCGATGGAGGTAATACCCTACTTCCTACTCGATTATCTTAGATGAATATGGGGTTACAAGAGTTGATCTACCTCGAGATCGTAATGGCTAAACCCTAGAAGTCTAGCATGTATGATTATGATTCTGATTGTGTCTACAGACTAAACCCTCTAGTTTATATAGACACCGGAGGGACCTAGGGTTATACAAAGTCAGTTTACAGAGGAAGGAATCTTCATATCCAAACGCTAAGCTTGCCTTCCACGCAAAGGAGAGTCCCATCCGGACACGGGAGGAAGTCTTCTGTCTTGTATCTTCATGGCCCATTAGTCTGGCCCACCTCACATAGCCCGGACGCCCGAGGACCCCTTAATCCAGGACTCCCTCAGTAGCCCCTAAACCAGGCTTCAATGACGATGTGTCCGGTGTGCAGATTGTCTTCGGCATTGCAAGGCTGGTTCCTCCTCCGAATACTTCAAAATAGTCTTCAAACACAGAAAACGTGTCCGTCTCTGCAAAACAGGCACCACGCACAGCCGCGAAGAGTAATATATTTAACAAGTCCCATCTGTTGACAACTGTTACGGCGAGACCTTACGTCCCTGGCGTGGTTATTATTTCGAACCGTCGCTCGGCCTCTCGCTCCACATTACGAGACGTGGTCTTTATTGACACGTCCCGTCAAACAGATATCGTGCCCCTTATCACGGGATCCTCATCATTATGGGCATGGGTAATCCACCGGTGTTGTTTGCACGATCCCTGGGGAATAGGCGAGCTTTAAGGCCCGTGAGTAGCCGTTCGATAATCACCACCTTTATAAAGGAGTACAGACCCGTCTTTTTCCTCCACGCCTTCCTCTTCCTCAGCCTTTCCAACCTCGAGCTCCGACGCCCAGGTTGCGATTTCTTTCATTGCCACTTCGCCTTTCAGCTATGTCCGGATCCATCTCCCAAGGCAGGTGGGCGGCCTCCTCGGTCACCGAGGCAGATATCGCGAAGCTCCGGGAGGCGAGGTACCTGACTGCGGAAATCCCCCACAGGCTCCCCGCCAGGGGGTAGGTTATCCCTACACCAAAATCCGGTGAGAGGGTTGTATTCATCCCTCACTTCCTCCGCAGGCTAGGTTTCGCTCTCCATCCCTTCGTTCGTGGCCTCATGTTCTATTATGGGCTAGATTTTTATGATCTAGCTCCAGACTCCTTTCTTCACATCTCGGCGTTTATCATCATGTGCGAGGCTTTTCTTCGCATCCCTCCACACTTCGGCCTATGGCTCAAGACCCTCAATGTGAAGCCGAAGATAGTCGACGGGGAGCACACAGAGTGCGGCGGTGCTATGGTGAGCAAGCTCACTAATACTATCTGGCCGAAAGGCACCTTTACGGAAACGTCCAACTTATGGCAGCGGGAGTGGTTATATATCACCGAACCCCGCAGTACCAAATGGGTGACCACACCTGCGTTCCGATCTGGCCTTCCATTGCGACTCGCGTCGTGGATTAACTAGGGGCTAGACTGGGGATCAACTGATGAAGTGCAGACGCTGCAACGAAGCATCCAGAGCATCCTCGAAAAGGGCACCGGCCTCATCAACGTGATTCAGGTAATGCTAGTCCGCCGGATCCTCCCGTGCCAGCAACGGCCTCTCCGCATGTGGGAGTTCAATCCGGAAGGACCGCGGACCCTCTAACAATTCTTTGGCACAACGCACAGTGGGATGTGGAAATTATTCTTCAAGACTCGAAAGCAGTGGCCGGATACAACCAAGGACATCGGCCTTGACTGCAACCATCCGGATACCCCGGTAAGCACCTGATTTCAGAATGCAACTTGGTTGATTATCCCATAGCGATGTATTGAGACACCTATCTTTGACCAGGGCTGGATAAAGAAGGCGGAACGAATTAGGTGTTCAGCTCCACTTCTCGAAAGCTCAGTCGATCCTATGCTGATGAGGATGCTGGCCCCGGCGCCGCATTAAGTACCGGCGAAGGAAGACAAGAAGAAAAGCAAAAAGGCCGAAGGTGGCCTCCACTCAAAAGGTATATTGGACGCTACGTCCGGGGAGACTCAAGCTCCCTCTTCTCAAGACGAAGGGGAGGAACAAGGCGATATCCCTTCTACCCTTGGGAGGAAGAGGACTGCCTCCGCAGACTTGGAGGCGGAGGCATCCAAGAGAGGGAAGATATCCCTGTCGGATGGTTCGGGTTCGGAAGCCGACGTCGTCGCAAAGTACCTCCATAAGGACAAGCCCTTCGCCGAATCGTAAGTGAACAAGGTTGCTCTAGACATATCCCGTTCTTTTCAGGATGCAGGGGTAACATTCAAACTATATGTTTGCAGTCCGGCTTGCTGTCTTCCTTCACAGTCCTCCTCATCGGGGGAATTGCCTCCGGGGATGATGGAAAGCGAGACGCCTCCACCAGCTTCCTCGCCCCTAAGGGCGGACGACCCCGAGGTGTCGTCCTGGAGGATCTCCCACGACCATCCAACGGCGCGGGGGGCCATGAAGACAGTGCCCAAAGTTGATACTTCGGTCGTCAAGGGTCCAGGGGGCGCAGCTCCCACAGGGACCAACAATGAGGGCCCTGAACTATCCGGTTTGAAGTGAAAGACGACTCTAAGGTCGAGTAAGCATATCCCTTGGAAGGGAGTTCGTACTCCTGCAGTAGGCTCCAGGGATCCGGAGGTGCCGGATACTCTGATGGGCGCGTTGCAAAGTGCATCCATCTCAAAGGAACATCATACCTTAATGGGTACGGTAGTTGGAAGGATTATGTCCGCCAAAAGCGGATTGAATGAAGCCTTCACGGGCCTGATAAGAGGCTTCGAGGTGTGCAATGTAATATTTTAACCACTCTTTACATGCAGAATGCACCTGTGTATAGGTAGTAGCCCCTGAGACTCTGGTCGGCTTCCACAGGGAGGCAATCAGGGGATCAAAAACATATGCTCAGGAAGTGACATAATTAATTTGAAAACAGGCTGTTACGTCAATGGAGACTGTCCAAGCTGCGGAAGTTGCAGATCTGAAGCATAAACTTGATATAGCCGGACATGACATTACTCTTATTAACAGGCGGCTCGACGAGGCACAAGGTATGTTTTGGGACAGCCCACTTATGCGTGTATAATGATACGAGCATGAAGCTGAAAGTCATACACTGTGACATGCATAATTGTAGATGGTGCAGCCGCGGTTGAGACCCTTCAGGCCGAGCTTGCCCGTGCTAAGGAGCAAGCCAGAATGAGTAATGCGGCTGCCAAGAAGGCGGCTGCTGATTTAAAGGCCGAACAGTCCATTCGGTGCCAGTGCGAGGAGAGAATATCTACCATAGAGCGAGAGCTGAAGGATGCCACTGGCAAATGCCAATCACTCGAGGAGGATAACAAATCCAAGGCAGCCGAACTTGACAAGGCCTTACAAAAGGCGAGAGAGGCACGATCCGAGTCTAGAGCGGCTCGGGAGGAGATCCGGCAAACTGGGGAGATAGTGGCTGGTAAGCCCTTTCTTTTACAGACTAAGTTCGGTGACCCGAAGTATGCTCAGCTTAATCAATTGGGGAGTTCGCCAGATGCGTTCTTGGACCTGCCGAAGAGTGTCTCTGATGCGGCGCAGTTTTTCCAAGCGCAAGAAGGACACGCTGCGGAGAAGCTTTTCTGGTTACAATTCAATGTGCCGAGGCGTCCGTCGTTGCTGAACGAGCAGATGGCCCAGTGGGCCGAGCTCCACAAGATGTCCAGAGCTGCCATGAAGGACGTTGTGGTCTGGCTATGGCTGGCTGAACCAATTCCGACCAGCTATTTCGGCTTGGTGCAGCGACTTGTCGATGCAGTGCCGCGTATCGACGCCGTTAAGCGGTCGGTGTGCATAGAAGGTGCCCGGATGGCCTTCGCCCACGTCAAGATGTATTGGGCAAAGATGAAGGCCACCGATGTTGCAACGAATGGCCCACCCGGAGGCAAGGACCATCGCACGCCGGAGCATTATTTGGAAGACATCCTAGAGGGCGCCCGCTTGATAGAGGGTCAGTGCTCGAAGGATACTATGTTCGAATAAATGTACCAGAATTGTGAGAACAATATGATGATACATTGAGGCTGTGTTATATTTATGCCTGTGGCTGAAAGTTATTTCCTCCTGTGCGGCCGTTTTTTATAATCTGAAAGTTTGCCAGTCGTCGGGTTCAGCCCCCTCGCATATAATACGGGGGTGTTCGGAATAGCACCTGACCACACTTGACCCAATGTCTTCGTCCGTGAAGGAGGTGTCAGTGCGGCAAACTAGGCAATCGGACTATAGGGCTTTAACACTTTCACTTAGCCATAGGAGTTTGACGGCGGGTCTATGATGTAGCTCCTGGTATGTACGCGGTTATCCGAATATGGTTGCGTTACATAGGTGACCGGAAAACGGTCCTTTGTGTTATACGGAAGAAATCGCAAAAGATTTTAATAAGTCGCCGAGTGGTTGACCAGCTCTCGCCTCATCATGACAGTCAGTTTTCGGCTTTCTCTACTGAGGTGTTTAACCAGGTGAACCGGAAACACAATCGCAGTAGTTCTCCCTTTACTACCCTAGCCGATAAGACGGAACGTAAGGTAGTAAGCACAGGAGCCGGGCAACCCAACTATTGACCAAAGACATGATTTCGAGCTGATGCATATAATGCCAAACTCGTGATGCCGAAGTATGCTGTAGAGCTGTTCGGACATTTTGGGCAACCAATATGTTTCTGTATCGAGCCCCTGGCGATTAGTGCCGAGGTGTGTGTGAAACAATCGAGGAAGTAGAATACAGTTCTATGAGGAAAACTAAGTACTGAAGACGGATTATGTTCACTGGAATCTGATTGATACGTCGAACGCAATCTTACAGACTATAACACCCCTGCCCAGGTCATTTTACAAGCCATGGGTCGAAGGCTGAGGAAAAAGGCTTTATACAGGCTTTAAATAGAGTGTTTGGTCTACAAAAAATCTATTGGACCTCCTGTCGCACGTCTGCGCTGCCTCTGCCTTAGCGAAGAGCATTCCTTAAAAGGAGCAATCTTTGGTTACTTGGACGAAACCGGGCTCAGAAAGAGTCCATGCAGGTCCGTAGGATGAACAGACTTTGATTCACCTGTGGCAAAAGATAACAAATAGTTAGAAAAGAGAAGGAGAGTGTAGGAGGGCGAACCGTATTGTAGGCCTGTCCGTACTGTGCCTCCGCCGATGACCAAGGTGTTTTAAGTGCATAATTATGTATGCGCGATGCAAACATCGCGGGCATATGCAGCGAACGATGGAGGCGGAACTGCTAATCCAGGTCTAAAATTGACCAGTCCTGTGTAGTAGAGGCCGGTGGCTTAATGGCCGACGGGGTGTGCGGTTTGATGAGGCCGCTTTGTACTCCGGTTGTGATGGTTGTGGTATGCTCCTCGGTACGTAGGGAGCGTTCTGTGTTTCCATTGATCATGATGACACCGCGTGGACCGGGCATCTTAAGCTTTAGACAGGCGTAGTGTGGGACCGCGTTCAAATGAGCAAAGGCGGTCCGCCCAAGCAGTGCATGGTATCCATTGCAGAACGGGAATATATCGAAGATCAAGTCTTCGCTCTGAAAGTTGTCCGGCGAACCGAAGACGACTTCCAATGTGATTGATCCCGTACAGTGAGCTTCTACGTCGGGTATTACTCCCTTGAAGGCAGTTGTGGTGGGCCTGATCCTTGAGGGATCAATGCCCATCTTGCAAACAGTGTCCTGATAAAGTAAATTAAGGCTACTGCCATCATCCATAAGAACTCGCATGAGATGGAATCCATCAATGATTGGGTCGAGGGCCAGAGCAACCGAACCTCTGTGACGGATACCGGTCGGGTGGTCCTTCCGATCAAAAGTGATCGAGTGGGCCTCCCGTCGGTTAAATTTTGGGGCGGCCGGCTTTATGGCATAGACGTCTCGTAGTGCGCGCTCGCACTCCCTTGTAGGGATATGTGTCACGGATATCATGTTTATTGTTTTTACTTCAGGGGGAAATTGCTTCTATCCCCCAGTGTTCGGTTGGCGAGTATCTTTGTCTTCGCTGTCACTAGGCGGCCCCTTCCCTTTATCTTCGGCATTGAGCTTGCCGGCCTGTTTGAAAACCCAACAATTTCTGTTGGTATGGTTGGCGGGTTTGTTAGGGCTGCCATGAATTTGACAGGGCCGATCCAGTATCCTATCTAAACTGGATGGACCATCTTTATTTGCCTTGAATGGCTCCGTCCGTTGACCGGATTTGGAGCCACTGAATCCTGCGTTGACCGCTGTGTCCTGGGTTCCTATATTATTGTTTCGTCGCTTGTTTTTATTGCGCCGTGGCTTGCCATTGTCGTCCCTGTCTTCGGAGGTGCCAGGATCGCTGGTGCTATTGCTTCGTCGAGCTAGCCAGCTATCTTCTCCCGCGCAAAAGCGGGTCATCAGTGCAGTAAGAGCTGCCATAGAATTCGGTTTTTCTTGGCCAAGGTGGCGGGCCAGCCACTCATCTCAGATGGTATGCTTAAAGGCCGTGAGGGCTTCGGCGTCTGGACAGTCAACAATTTGGTTCTTTTTAATTAAGAACCTAGTCCAGAGTTTCCTGGCCGACTCTCCGGGCTGCTGGATGATGTGCCTTAGATCGTCGGCGTCCGGAGGCCGGACATATGTACCTTGGAAGTTGTCGCGAAAGGCGTCTTCCAAGTCTTCCCAATTGCCAATGGAGTTCTCTGGGAGGCTGTTTAGCCAGTGTCGAGCTGGTCCCTTTAATTTTAGTGGGAGGTATTTGATGGCATGGAGATCATCACTGCGGGCCATGTGGATATGGAGAAGGAAATCCTCAATCCATACTGCAGGGTCGGTTGTTCCGTCGTAGGATTCGATATTTATAGGTTTAAACCCTTCAGAATTCGTGCTCCATTACTTCGTCAGTGAAGCAGAGGGGGTGCGCGGCGCCTCTATATCGGGCCAGATGCAGTTCGGATGGAGTCCGTCTGCGGTTTTCGGCCTGGATGTGGTTATGCTTGTCGCGCCCGGCTAGATAGCCGTCCTCGCGCGTTGGGGCATGCCCCCGCGATCCGTAGATCGATCTGGTCTGACCTGCTCTATTTTCCAGGTCCTGCCGTAAGTCGTACGTATATCCCCGAGCTGTTGTGTCTCTACCTTTACGGCGAGGTAGTGTGGGCTGGTGTTCGGCTTGAGCTACCGTCTTGTCACGGCCAAGTAGTGGTCGGTCCGCCACGTTACGCGCTGATGGTACGGGCTTCAGCGGCTCGTCGTCGAATTGAGGTAGCAGCTTACGCCTTGGGTAACTCTTGGTTGGGCGCTCGAGGCCGTATTCCTCTACTGCCAGGACATTAGTCCACCTGTCGTTGAGCAGATCTTGATCAGATTGAAGCTGCTGCTATTTCTTTTTCAGGCTCCTTGCAATGGCTATCAGCCGCCGCTTAAAGCGCTCCTGCTCAAGGCGTTCCTCAGGCACGATAAAGTCTTCGTCGTTGAGGCTCACCTCATCCTCGGAGAGTGGAAGGTAATTACTGTCCTCCGAGTCTTCGTTTGCAGCCTATTCGTCAGGGCTAATTTGCCCATCTTCCTGGTCGTCCTGTTCGGAGGTTGGCTCGACGGGGTTTTCTTGGTCTGACAGCGCTGCAGACGCGCATCAAGAGCATGGTGGACAAGAACATTAAGCTCGTCAGCGTGATCCAAGTGATGTTTTTTCGCCGGATCCTTCCTTGTCAAAGCCGGACTTGCCATTTGTGGGAGTTCGATCCGGCCAAGCACCAGACCTTGCAAAGTTCTTCGGCGCTACACACGAAGGCATCTGGAAGGTGCTTTTTAAGGCCAATGAGACATGGCCGAAGACGACCGAGGATCATGGGTACAACCTGACCCATCCAGCCAGTCCGGTAAGTTTTCCGTATTTCAAGGTGTATCCTTCACCTGTACACTCAAGGAAGATGTCTAAGCTTCCCCATTTGTCTTTTCAGGGCTGGACAAAGAAGGCGGAGCGGATCCAGTGTCCGGCTCCATTGCCTGAAAACCCAGCTATCCCACTTCTGACGAAGATGCTGGTTCCGGCGCCCTACCAGGCGCCGGGGAAGAAGGCCAAGAAGAAGGGCCAGGCGGGAAGAGGTGGCCTCCACCGTCAAGGCACTTCGGACGTGACGTCTTAAGACGCCAAAGCCCACTCCTCCCCCGCCACCGAGGACGACGAGGAGGAGGAGGAAAGCAACTCTCCCCCCAAGGGGGGAGGGAAGAAAAGGGCGGCCCCCACGGATCTAGAGGCAGAGGCGTCCAAGAAGGGGAGGGTCTCCCTTGCGGATGACTCCGTGTTGGACACCGTTAACAGCTCCGAGTGGTGTCCCTAGGAGAAGCCCCTGGCCTAATAAGATAGATGAATATTCCACGATCTACGATTATAAAAATCTTCTTATAGAAGTCTAGTTCTTTCTTCTTTTAGAAAAGGAAGTCTTGCTCTCCTTTCTTGCCGCTACTTGCGTCTGAATCGTAAGTACTCCAGGGCACTTATAAACATATATACCCAGCTTCTTTAGTTCGTGGTTTTAATATGTTAAATCATGTGCAGCAGCCCCGCTCACGCCCGCCCCCAGCGATCCTCATCCTCGGGGAATTTGCTGGATCCAAATGTGATGGACAGCGGGTCACTTCCGGTGGCCTCCTCTCCCAAGGCCACGGACGACACCGAGGTATTGTCCCGAAGGACCTTCCCAGGCCAGGAGAGGTACAGGAGGCCATCAGGGTGGTGCCAGAGGGTGATATCTCGGCCGCCGGACACATGGGGGAGCAAATCCCCCAGGAGACTGGCGATGGGGGCGATATCCAATTCGGCCCCTAGCCGAATACTATTCCGGATTCCCATACGGCTCCGGAATCAGGTAAGCAGCCTCCTTCGAAAGAAGGAGGTGGACCTATTCCGCCGGTGACCTCTGTCCATCTAGAGGCATCGGATACTCTACTAGAAGCGCTGCAAAGTGCTTCCATTGTTGAGGAACACCGTATCCTTATGGGTACGGTGGTTGGGAGGGTTCAGTCCGCTAAGAGCGGACTGACCGAAGCCTGCACCAGCCTTCTAATAGGCTTTGAGGTATGTAAAGCAAGTATGCAAAGAGAATGCCATGGTATAGACAGTAGCCCCTGAGACTCTGTCCGGTGTTCGAAAAGAAAGGCCGGACAGAGGATCGAATAATTTTTGCAGGAGACTTATCATATGTGTCTATGTGAATAATCAGGCGTCGATGCTGGCTGCGACCTCCCATGCTGCCGAAGTCTCCAAACTAAAGCAGAGTCTGGAGCAAGCCGATGAAGAGCTCGGCCGTGTCAAGAAACAGCTAGAGGGCAAGCAAGGTATGCAATGGCCTATGCAGATCTAAAATGATATGAATTGTTTGTGTTGATCATGTTATTATGGTGTTTCACAGGAGCTGCGACCGAGGTGGAGTCCCTCAAGAACACGCTGACCGAGGCCTAGAAGAAAGCGGTGACGGAACAAGCCGCCCGCAAAAAACACGAGGCAAGGGTCGGGGAGGTGCAGTAGGAGCTCCAGGATGCCGTAAAGAAATGCGAGTCCTTGGAGCGCAAGATTGCAGACCAAGAGTCCAAACTTGCTAAGGCCCGCCAAAGTGCACAAGAGTCTCGGGTTGAAGCCCAGGGCGCCCTCCGGGGAATCCAGGAGGCCAAGCAGATTGCGGCGGGTAAGGCCTTTATTACGCAGAGCAAATATGTGAAAAAAAGGTACCTCTTACTGACCCGGATTTGGAGTTCTCCAGGAGCCTTTGCGGATCTGCCTCGCAGTGTTGGTGATGCCACGGAGTTCTTCCGAGCCGAAGAGGGGAGCTCAACGGAGAAGCTGTTCTGGTCGCAATACCTTGCGCCAGAGCATCCGGTGCCCTTTAGCGATCAGTTGAAACAGCTGGCCGAACTGCATAGGGTGGCCGAATTGCCCATGAAGGATTTGATAATCCGTCTATGGCTTGCCGAAGCCATGCCCAGTAGCTACTTCGGGCTCGTGAAGCGGATGGTCGATGCCTGCCCTCGGCTTGATGCCATAAAGCGGTCGGTCTGCATCAAAGGTGCGCGGATGGCCATCGCCCGTGTCAAGGTACAGTGGGTGAAGGCCGATCCGTCGCATAATGCGGAAAAAATCGCAAAAGATTTTAAGTTTAGCCTCCGAATAATTGACCAGCTCTCGCTGCATCATGACAGTCAGTTTTTGGCTTTCTCTACTGAGGTGTTTATCCGGATAAACCAGGAACACAATCACAGTAGTTCTCCCTTTACTACCCTAGCCGATAAGACGGAACGTAAGGTAGCAAGCACAGGAGCCGGGCAACCCAACTATTGACCAAAGACATGATTCGGAGCTGATGCATATAATGCTATATTTGGGGCGCCGAACTATACTGTAAAAAGTGTTCGGACTTGTTGCCAATCGTATGGAGCGTGATGGAGCCCCTGACGAGTTAAGTCATACCCAGGTGTACGGGTGCAATCGATAACAATAGTGAAATATAATGAAGGAGTAAGCCAGTGCCACATAAGTTGGGCCACAAACTATTTCCATTATAATTTGATTGATACGTCAAAGCGTATTTGTACAAATAGTGCGATAAGCAACAGGGCTATTTAACATGCCGAGACCAAGGGGGAGCTGCGTGCGGGTCCTGAAAACAGGTAAAGTTATCGTCAAGAAGACCATCTAAATATTCTACCGCACGTCTATGAAGCGTGCTGCCTTGGTACGTCCATCCTTCGAAAGGATCGATGATCAAGCCGTCATGAGGGGCCTGTGGAAAGGAAACCTGAAAAGGATGAAAAGAAAAGGGAAAGGATGTGTGCCCAGGTAAGGTCGAGCCGCATTGTGGACCACGATCGAATTATGCCTCCGTCTTTGCCCATGGTATTTTGAGTGCATAGTTATGTACGCGCGGTATGTATGCCGCCATTCGGTCAGAACTGAGACGGAGGCCGAATTGCTAGTCAAACTCATGACGAGCTGGACTGTCATGCTGTGGAGTAGTCCGGACTCGTTTAATAGTGACCGGGGGCTTGGCCACTGAATTGATGTTCTGCTTGAGCAGGCGCCCTGTACTTCCACTGCCAGGGCTGCGGTGTGCTCCTCGGTACGAAGGGAGCGTTCCATGTTTCCATTGACTGTTATGACACCGCGTGGTCTGGGCATCTTGAGTTTGAGATAGGCATAGTGTGGCACTGCATTGAAGCGAGCAAATGCGGTTCGTGGGAGCAGTGCGTGATAGCCGCTGCGGAAGGGGACAATGTCGAAGATTAGGTCTTCGCTTCGGAAGTTGTCCGGCGATCCAAAGACGACTTCCAATGTGATTGAGCCCGTGCAGCGGGCCTCTACACCTGGTATTACTCCTTTAAAGGTAGTTTTTGTGGGCTTGATCCTTGACGGATTGATGCCCATCTTGCGGACAGTGTCCTGATGGAGCAGGTTAAGGCTGCTACCACCGTCCATGAGGACTCGCGTGAGGTGGAATCCATCAATGATTGGGTCGAGGACCAATGCGGCTGAACCGCCATGACGGATATTAGTCGGATGGTCCCTGCAATCGAAGGTGATCGGGCAGGATGACCATGGGTTGAATTTTGAGGCGACTGGCTCTATCGCATAGACGTCCCTGAGCGCCCGTTTGCGCTCCTTCTTGGGGATATGAGTAACGTATATCATGTTCACCGTTTTGACTTGGGGAGGAAATTTCTTCTGTCCCCCTGTGTTCTGTGGACGGGGCTCCTCGTCATCCTCCTCAATTGGCGACCCCTTCTCCTTATTCTCGGTATTTAATTTGCAGCCTGTTTAAAGACCCAACAGCTTATGTTGGTATGATTGGCGGGTTTATCGGGGGTGCCGTGGATCTGACATGGTCGATCAAGGATTCGGACCAAGCTGGATGAGCCCGGATTGTTTCTTTTGTATGGCTTCTTCCGCTGGCCGGACTTGGAGCCACTGAATCCGGTGTTGACCGCCGTGTCATCGGTATTGTCATTGTTGCTTCGATGCTTGTGCCTGTTGCGTTGGGGCTTGCCATTGCTATTTCTGGCTTCAGAGGTGCTAGGTTCACTTGCATTATTATTGCTGCGGGCTAGCCAACTATCTTCGCCCGCGTAAAAGTGGGTCATAAGTGCCGTGAGGGCTGCCATAGACTCCGGCTTCTCTTGGCCGAGGTGTCGGGCGAGCCATTTGTCGCGGATGCTATGCTTAAAGGCCGATAGGGCTTCGGCATCCGGACAGTCGACGATCTGGTTCTTCTTAGTTAGGAACCTAGTCCAGAATTTCCTGGCCGACTCTCCGGGCTATTGAACTATGTGACTTAAGTCATCGGCATCCGGAGGTCGAACGTATGTACCCTGGAAGTTGTCGCGGAAGGCATCTTCCAGGTCCTCCCAGCTGCCAATGGAGTTCTCCGGCAGGTTGTTTAACCAGTGCCGAGCTGGTCCTTTGAGTTTTAGCGGGAGGTATTTGATGGCATGAAGATCATCGCCACGAGCCATATGAATATGGAGAAGAAAATCCTCAATCCATACTGCGGGATCTGTTGTTCCATCATATGATTCGATATTCACGGGTTTAAACCCTTCTGGGAATGCGTGCTCCATTACTTCGTCAGTGAAGCCTCTATATCGGGCCAAGTCGCGATGCAGTTCGGATGGAGTCCGTCTGCGGTTTTCAGCCTGGATGTGGTTATGCTTGTTGCGCCTGGCTAGATAGCCATCCTCGCGCGTCGGGGCACGCCCCCGCGATCCGTAGATCGATCTGGTCTGACCTGCTCTATTTTCCAGGTCCTACCATAAGTCGTACGTATACCCCCGAGTTGTTGTGTCTCTACCTTTACGGCGAGGTAGTGCGGGCTGGTGTTCAGCTTGAGCTACCGTCTTGTCACGGCCACGTAGTGGTCGGTCCGCAGCATTACGCGTTGATGGTACGGGCTCCAGCGCCTCGTCATCGAATTGAGGTAGCAGCTATGCTTTGGGTAACTCTTGGTTGGGCGCTCGAGGCCGTATTCCTCGGCTGGCAGGACATTAGTCCACCTGTCGTTGAGCAGATCTTGATCAGCTTGAAGCTACTATTGTTTCTTTTTCAGGCTCCTTGCAGTGGCTATCAGCCGGCGCTTAAAGCGCTCCTGCTCAAGGGGTTCCGCAGGCACGATAAAGTCTTCATCGCCGAGGCTCACCTCATCCTCGGAGAGTGGAAGGTAATTACTGTCCTCCGAGTCTTCATTTGCAGCCTGTTCGTCAGGGCTAATTTGCCCATCTTCCCGGTCGTCCTGTTCAGAGGTTGGCTCAACGGGGTATTCTTGGTCTTCGGCGTCGTCCGGAGTATTATTGTCTCCGGTGCCGGTATTGGTGTCTTTTCCACGGTGTGATTTAGAGCAGCGCCACTGACGTCGGCGCTTTGGTTGTATCTCAGGAGGTGTATCCTCAACTGGATTTTTCTCGTTATCGTTGTTACCTTCTTTGGGTGTATCCACCATGTACACGTCATACGAAGAGGTGGCCGTCCAGCGTCCGGTAAACGGTGGGTTTTGGGCCTGCTCTTCTCCGGCATCGTCATCCATACCGTCGATGTCTTCAGAGCCGTAATCGAGCATGTCGGTTAAGTCCTCGATAGTGGCTATGAAGTGGGTGGTGGGTGGGACGTAAAATTCCCCGCTCTCAGCCCCTAGTCCGGGCTGGGCGTAGTTCGAACGTCGCCCCTCTGTAATGATGAGGGATCGCATTAAGTCCAGGCCCTCGCTTAAAGGCGAGGTTTGGCCAGGGAGAAAAGATTACGTGGAGTACTGTCGGGTGGTAGGTGCTACATATGCCAACGGGTGGCTTATCATTGTGGGAGCCAGTAAGACATCGCCGGTTCCTGGAAACGGGATAAGGCGAAGACATGCACGCCGGCGAATTTTACCCAGGTTCGGGGCTCTCCGTGGAGATAACACCCCTAGTCCTGCTCTGCGGGGTCTCCGCATGATCACTAGATCAACACGAGTAGCTACAAGTGCTCCTTGAGCTGTTTGGCTAGGGGAAGAAGAAGGGCAAGGCTAGCTCTCCTTTTCTCTCTATGTGGTGTCTAAAACTCTATGAGATCAACCCTTTGCATGGGTGTCCCGGGGGATTTATATAGGCCTAACCCCCAGGGGTACAATGGTAGTCCGGCTGGGTGCGGGTCCCAGCCGTCAGTGTCTGTGCTCGCCGGCTTCTCCGCCGGCCGTTGGGGCCCGCCGACTGGTGGGTCCCGCCGGCTGTCGGCCTCTTGGCCGACAGGCCGGCCCCACCGGCTAGGGGCCTTGTCGGTGGCTGGTTACTATTGCCTCGCCCCTGATGACGAGGGCTTGGTCGAGGTAAGCGTGGCTACAGTGCCACCGCCTAGCGGGCTCTCACTGTAGCCTCACCTCGTCTTGTCTCCTTAATGATGCACATGTTTCGAGGGAGGGAGGTAGCCGGCTATTGGGAGCCGGCTACGCCTCAGGCCGACTAGGGGAGGCCGGGCCGCCTTCGAGCGTCTCTCTGGCTGAAGGGGCCCGCCGCCCGCGGGCCGTACTGGCGCCTGTTGTGGGTGACGTCGTGGTCAACATGGCTACAGTGCCACGCCGGACGGGGGATGGCTGACCCGTACGGCGCTCTGTGGCCATGCATGTTCCGGGATTCGGGGGTGGTAGGCTGTACTGCGGCCACGCCCCGTCTTATCACCGTGATGTGGGTGCAGCCCTGGTGGGTGCAGTCTTGGCTGGCTTCTAGGAGTCGGCCATCTTCATGGCCGGCTTCTGGGAGTCGGTCCTCTTGGGGCCGGCTTCCTGGAGTCGGCCATCTCGTAGCTTTCTTCGGGAAGGTTTTTGAGGCCGGGTCACCTTCTGGTAGTCGGCCTTGGGGATAGCCGGCCAGAGGAAGGCGGCCCCGTGCTCTGGGTGCTTGAAGGCTCGATTGGCCTGATAATTTTTCAAAGAGCCAGGGGGAGTCGGTTAGGCTACCCGTGGCCATTTACTCCGACAGTAGTCCCCGAAGCTGGTTGGGCTTCGAGGCTGAGAGGAGGTCGAGAAGCTCGGTCAGCTTCTTATCTTGACGAGCCAGCAGCTGGGAGCCGGCTTCGGTTAGGTGCGCCGTCTTGGCGAAACTTCTGAAGTCTGAAGGCGGGAGTCGGTTGGTGCGCACGCCGGGTTGCGGGCCGGCCGCTCGCCGCCCGTGTACCACGTGGCACCCTCCGGCTGAAAAAAGCCTGCCAACCCATGCGCGCAACAGGACGTCGCCACAGGCCGGGGGCCCATCACTCCTACGCCTAGGCCCAGGCGCGGATTCTCTTTGGCCCAAAGCGGGCCGCACGCCTTCCGGCGGCAGTTTCTACACATCGTTAGGGCGCAATAATCGTGGGACGTGGGGGAATGGGTGTAGTTAATCCCATGTTCCCCCCCACGCCTCGCCTCCTCGGCTTCGCCACACGAGGCTATAAGTAGGGGGGGAGGGGGAGCGGCAGACGCTCGCACGCTCATCCTCTCTCCGCCATCTTCTTCCTCCTCCTTTCCATCGCAGCAACATCTTGCCGCCGCGCCGTCCCACCAATCTTCGCACCACCCTGCAGCTTCGCCGCCACGGGGCCGTGCTTTCTCCGCCGCTGCACCCTTTCTCGCCAGCTTCTCACCATCATGCAGTACGGCGGAGACTGGGACGGCTCCAACGTCCATATGGACCACATTGACTTCCTCCACAAGACGCGGCGGTTGCCCGACAAGGACCAGGTGCATGTCCGTCTCGCGCCGGAGAAGGAGATCACGCCGGCGCCGGAGGAAGGCGAGCGGGTAATCTTTCGCTCGCACTTCCTGCGCGGCCTCGGTCTGCCCGCGAGCGCCTTCTTCCGCTCCTTCCTCGACTTTTATTAGCTCCAGCCGCACCACCTCACTCCAAACATTGTGGTGCTGCTGTCCGCCTTCGTCACTCTGTGCGAGGGCTTTCTTGGCGTTATTCCCACCCTTGAGCTCTGGGGGGAATTCTTCCAAACCAAGCTCGGCACCCCCATGCAGGGCGTGCCGGCTCAGAGCGGCGCCTTCATCGCGATGCGGAGGCCGGCAGCCGACAACCCCTTCCCTGTCATCACGCTGATCCAATCGGTGAAGCACTGGCAGAGATCGTACTTCTACGTGAAGAACGTCGCCCCGCAAGGCGACTACGTCAACTTGCCGGCTTACTAGCCGGCCCGCCGGCTGGGAGGCGGCCCCAGTGGTCCTATCGGGCCATGACGCTGTCGCCGGCTGGAGCCGCCGCCGTTGCCCGACTCCGGGTAATGATCCAGTCGGAGGGCCTGACTGGGTCCGACCTGCTGGCCGCCTTCGTCATGCGCCGGGTGCTCCCGCTTCAAAGCCGCCCTCATCTGATCTGTCAGATGAGCAGCCAACTCGATCCGAGTCGGATGTGCACCAAGGCGATGCCTCGTGACGAGGTGGCTCATATGGTGAATTATCTCGCGAACTGCAAGCTCTCCGCAGAGTGGCAGTTTGGCAAGGAGCCGTACTCCCGTGCTCATCCCCCGCCTATGGTATGCTTTCTTTATCTTTTCTTCTTTTAGTTTTGTCACCAAGTTTTTCTTGGCCGACTCTGACCAGTCGGCACGTCTTGGCAGAGCCCTCTCCTTCGACCTGCGGCCGGGACAGCGGGGGCGGATCGCCGATTTCTCCCCGACCGGGCGGAGCATGACTTGGAGGACCCCGACTTGGGGGCGGCCGCCATGGACGACAACACCGAGGCGGCAGGTGGCTCCGGGCTTGGAGCCAGCTTCGATGACTGGCCGGATGACGATGAGGCGGAAATCGTCCCACGCCGCCAGCCGGCGTCCGACCATGGCGCGGGTTCCTCCGCCGCGCCGCCTGCTCGGGGCGGCGCGCAGAAGCGCCGAGCCTCATCGGGCTTGCTCGGCAGTCGGCCGAAGAAGCCCAAGGACGGGGCGGCGGCAACCAGACGGGATGAGGCGGCCGCGAAGGCGGCCCGCTTCCGCAAGCTGGTGAAGCAGCCGCAAACGGTTTCGGCGTAAGTGTAGATTCTCTTGCATGCTCCTTCTTTTCTTGTCGATTTCTAAATCCTTGTATTGTCTCAAAAATCAGGGCTCTGCTTTCTCTTGAGCGGGTTGCTGCCGCCTTCGTGGTTGGATCGCCGGGAGGATCCGGGAGCACCCGTCGTGTCGACCCTCGCGCCGAGCTTCAAGCGGCGACGGAGCGAAATGCGCGGGAGGCGCGGGAGGAGCGGGAGGCGGAAGAGCTGAGGACGGCTGCCGCCAAGGCGGCGCAGGAGGAGGCGGAGGCTAAGGCCCAGGCAAAGGCTGCAGCCGCAGCGGCAGCGGAGGGGGCCTTGCTTGTCACCCCCCTGCGTGTTGCGGCGCCCGAGATCCCGGAGCCCCCGCCGGAGGAAGCCGGCGGCGACCTGCCGGGGTTGGAGAGGGAGGACGAGGTCGTCGTCCAGGAGAGGGAGGCGGCACCGCACTTGCCAACTAGGGCGGCCCAAGGCAGCCGGCCTAACGCGCGGCCTGCGCAATCGGCTGGAGGCGAGCCGGTTGTGAGGACGGACCTGGTGGTCCGGTTGCCATCGTGCCAGCACGCGGGGAAGGCAACTTCGGCTCCCGACCCGCGGAAGGCCGCGGGCTCCAGCTCGTCGGCCCAGGACGTGGAGACGGCCAGCGCCAGCTCGGGGTGGACGCCAGGTGGTGGGACGGCTGTGGTGAATGTGGTGGCGCAAGAAGTCCGGAATCGGCTTCAGTCCCAGGCCGCAGTGTTGAGGCAGTATAATGAAGAGTTCCTTGCAACACGGGCGGCCATTCGGGTGAGTCTTCCCGTTTTTTGCTTCTTGATCTTGGTTTCTTCCGTGGGGGCGCGTCAGCGCACCCACTGGGTGTAGTCCCCGAGTTCCGAGTCGGCTGCTGAGCAGGCGGCTTGGAACTTCTTGGTAGGCTTTGTTTGCTATCTTGTTCTCATTCGCTTCTCTGTCCGACTTGCAGGACTATCACAACCTCCGTGCGGCTGCCTTCAACTCCCAGGCTCGAGAGCTGACCCAGAAGACTGCTGATCTAACTCAGAGCCGGGGTAAGTGCTTCATCTTTTATCTCACGTGGGGGCGCGTCAGCGCACCCACTGGGTGTAGTCCCCGAGATTCGGGCCGACTACTGAGCAGTCGGGTCGGATCTTTCTTGACGACTTCTTTCTTATTGCTCTTTTCTTCTCTGCCATATCTGCAGCGGCCAACGCCAAACTGAGGGAGCAGCTGGGTGGGACCCAGGCCGCTCTTCGCGCTAAGGAAGCCAAGTTCGACGCCTTGGCTCAGGAGCGTGACCGCCTGGTCAAGAAGCTGGCCGACCAGGAGGAGAGCCACAAGGCGGCCTTAAAGGCGGTGCAGGATAGCGAGGCCGCCCTCCAAGCCGAATATGAGACCGAGGCGGCGAGCTGGGCCGAGGTGAAGGAGTCGTTGATCAACGGCTACGGCCAGATCAAAGACTTGGTTGATGGTAGGCCGCCCTCTTCTTCGTTCCTTGCTTGCCGCTTGCCGTTTGGTTCACTCTCTAACTTTGTATTTTTCTCTTCTTTCTCTTTCTTTCTTTCTTGTGCAGAGTACTTCCCTGGCTACTCTACTGCCGCCAACCAGGTCGTCGAGGCCCATTGCGAGGCACAAAGGCAGGCTGGCGCTGAGATCGCGCCGAACGCTCGCCGGTCGCTTGAGGAACAACTCCTGGCGATTCAAGCCCGCCTCCAGCCGGCTCACCGCATGCTCCGCCGGCTTCAATGTGTTGGGGCGCAGGTGCTGGCCGCTCTCTGGCCCGGCGAGGTGATTCCCCGCACCCCCAGTCGGACTGCCGACTGGCTGGAGGTAGCGGCCGGCCGCTTCGAGGCCTGGAAGGCTTCTGCAGCTCGGTCAGGCGCCAGGCGAGCGCTGGAGTTCGTCAAAGCCTGGTATCCTGAGCTGAGCTTGGACCAGCTGACCACCTGGCGGCAAGAGGTCGACACGGAGCTGGAGCCGGCGCGGCCGGCTATCATCCAGCGTGCCTCGGCGATCGCCGACTACACCGACACGAGTGCCTTTGCTCATGAGGTGGATGATAACGGTGTTGCCCAGCCGGAGGAGTGGTTCGGGCTGAACCCAGCAGATGGCGAGGACTCGGCGGACGAGATCGACTCCAGCGACGAGGGCGAGGAGGAGGAGGAGGAGGAGGGTGAAGACGCCGTGCCAGATGGTGGAGCAGCCGGCCAGCCTCAGCTTGACCGTGCCTCCAGCAACAAGGCGCGTGCGAGCGCACTGCCTGCAGCCAGCGATGATCAAGCCGAGACTCGCCAGCTGGCCACTCCTCCAGCCGGCGCTGCCGTCTCCACCGACCGGCCCGGCTCCCCTGCTGCGCCCTTAGCCTAATCTGCCGCCTTTACTTTCCTGTTTTATTACTCTTTGAACAATATTTTGTTAAGTTTGCGCAGTTCCACTCACTGGGGGTGTATTCAAACTATATTGACTATCGGCCTGCTGAAGGCCTTATGTGTAAATATAATCATGCATGTGTTTGGCTTTCCATTGTTCTTGCTTTCCATCCTTTGGTTGTTTCCTTTGCCGCCCTCCCTTGGTTGCCGCCCTCCCAGCCGGACAGCTGCTCTGCAGTCTGTGGCTGGAGAGGTGCTTGGCCGGTTGGGAGGGCAAGTACTCGAGCTTTCTTGGATTGTAGAGAATTGACTGGGAAGCCGGCCAGCCGGCTATTCTGATAGCCGGTAGGCGTGGTCGGAGGCCGGCTTGTGTTATATAAGTTCATTAGTCCTTAGCCGTTTTTCGTGTGGGCATCCTTTCCAGCCTTTGGCTCTTGCCAGTCGGACAGTCGGTTCTTCGAGCTGCGACTTACAACAAGAGAGGGCTCGAGTGCTGGCACACTACTTGTCTGACTTCAGGTAGAACTTTTAATATAACTCAAGGCGGCCAGTCCCCGGGCCGACTAGTCGAACCCGGTGCTAGATAGAGAATCAAATGTAATAGTACATTCATGGGTATGACACTCATCATTCATAGATAAAGGAGGGTAGTCCCCGAGTGCGCCTCGGGGGCCCATTGTCTTGTACTTAATACAAAAAGGTAGCATGATACATACTGCTTTTAACTGTAAAATCTTCTCAGGAGATTGGCGTTCCATGGTCGTTCCGACTCCTTGCCCAAATCATCCCTCTTGCGTGCTCTCGGCTTCTGTGCGTCGATCAGGTAGTAGGAGTCGTTGCCTAGGGCCTTGCTGATGACGAAAGGGCCTTCCCAAGGGGCCGAGAGCTTGGGCTGGCCGGCTGTTCGCTGGATCAGCCGGAGCACAAGATCGCCTTCTTGGAAGGATTTTGGCTTGACCTTCCGGTTGTGGTAACGGCGCAAACCTTGCTGGTAGATGGCGGACCGGCTGAGTGCTAACAGCCGGCCTTCTTCCAGCAAGTCGACACCGTCTTCTCGCGCTTCCTTGGCCTCCGCCTCCGTGTACATGGTGGCCCGAGGCAAGTCGAACTCGATGTCAGTTGGGATGACAGCCTCGGCACCATATACAAGGAAGAAAGGAGCGAAGCCGGTTGACTTGTTCGGGGTAGTACACAGACTCCAGAGGACAGCCAGCAGCTCATCGAGCCAGCAGCCGGCCGAACGCTCCAGTGGTACGACCAGTCGGGGCTTGATGCCGGAGAGGATGAGGCCGTTTGCTCGCTCGACCTGGCCGTTTGACTGCGGGTGGGCAACGGATGCTAAGTCCAGTCGGATGCCCTGTGTCGCGCAGAAACGTGCCAATGCTCCCTTGGCAAAGTTCGTGCCGTTGTCGGTGATGATGTTGTGTGGTATACCATACCGAGTGGTGATGTTAGCGATGAATGTCACGGCAGTCGGCCCGTTCAGCTTCTTGATTGGCTTCGCTTCAATCCACTTGGTGAATTTGTCCACGGCGACAAGCAGATGTGTCATGCCGCCGCGGGCTGTCTTGAATGGGCCCACCATGTCCAGCCCCCAAACGACAAAGGGCCAGGTGAGGGGGATGGTCTTGAGTGCAGAAGCCGGCAGGTGTTGCTTGGAGCTGAAGACTTGGCATCCTTTGCAGCATTTGACTAATTCCTTGGCGTCTTCCAAAGCAGTCGGCCAGAAGAAACCATGGCGGAAAGCTTTGGCGACAAGTGATCTTGAGGCCGCGTGGTGGCCGCATTCGCCTTGGTGGATATCCTTAAGGATTGCTATGCCCTTCTCTGGCTCGACGCGGCGCTGGAAGACTCCAGTGACGCTACGCTTAACAAGTTCTCTGTGTATTATTGCGTATGCTCCGGCTCGGCGTTGAACTAGTCTTGCCGAGATCTCATCAGTCGGCAGCTCTCTGTTTACTAGGAAGTTGAGGATGGGCTGGGCCCATGATGGAGCTGTGACTTCTTCTGTTGTCAGTACGGCTACTGTGACCCGGGTGGGTGGGTTGGGTGGTGAAGAGTTGGAGTCGGCCACCGCCTGTTGTGTCGTTGCAGTCCCCGGGCCGATTGCTGCAGTCCCCGGGCCGACTGTTGCAGTCCCCGGGCCGGGTTCTGAAGTCCCCGAGCCGGGTGCGACTACGGCAGTCCCCGGGCCACTTGTCGAAGTCCCCGAGCCGCCTGCTGGGTTCCCCCAGTCGGATCCGACTACATCAGGGGCAGGCGGTACGAAGATAGAGTCCGATTCTGGAGACGGCTTGACAAACGGTTTGAGGAGGCGCTTGAGAGAGATGCCAGTTGGTATAGCTTGTCGGGTGGAGCCGATCCGTGCCAGGGCATCTACTTGCTCGTTGTCGGCCCGTGGCACGTGGAGGAACTCGCACCCTTCAAAGTATCCGCTGATTTGCTGGACGAGGAATCGATAGCTCGCCATGTTTGCGTCCTTGGCGTCCCAGTCGCCAGATGACTGCTGGACCACCAAATCCGAGTCGCCATAACACAGGATCCGGTGTATGCCGAGTTCTTTGGCTAGCCGGAGACCGTGTATGAGTGCCTCGTACTCAGCCACATTGTTGGAGGCGGCAAAATGGATTTGCAATGTGTATATGAGTTTGTCGCCCTTGGGAGAGGTGAGGACGATGCCGGCTCCCAAGCCGGTGTGCATCTTGGATCCGTCGAAGTGCATCCGCCAATGAGTGGAGTGGGGAGCCGGCGGTAGGTACTGGGTCTCGGCCCAGTCGACAAGGAAGTCGGCCAATGCTTGGGACTTGATGGCGGTGCGGGGCTGGTAGAAGATCGTGTAAGGAGCCAGCGCAATGGCCCACTTAGCCACCCGGCCGGATGCATCCCGGCTGCCTATGATCTCGGCAAGCGGGGCAGTGCATACGACCGTGATGGGATGCTCTTGAAAGTAGGGCTTCAGCTTCTTGGCGGCGAAGTACACTCCATAGCACATCTTCTGGTAATGCGGGTAATTTTGCTTCGAGGTGGACAGTACTTCGCTTAAATAATATACCGGCCTCTGGACTAACTGAGCTCGGCCTTCTTCTGGGGCGCTGGACCACGATGACTGTACTGACCACTCGGCTAGTCGCAACAATGTAAAGGAGCATGGGCTCTTTCTCAGTCGGCGCTGCCAGGACAGGTGGTGTGGTCAGCATCTTCTTCAACTCGTGGAAAGCTTGGTCTGCTTGGTCGTTCCACTCGAAGTGGGTGGACTTCTTCATGAGTTGGCACAGGGGGAGAGCCTTCTCCCCTAGCCGGCTGATAAAGCGGTTTAGGGAGGCCAGGCACCCGGTAAACTTCTGAACGTCTCGCAACTTGGTAGGAATCTCCATTCTCTTTATGGCCTTGATCTTCACTGGGTTGCACTCAATGCCGCGTTCGGAGACCAAAAAGCCTAGAAGCTGGCCGCCTGGTACTCCGAACACGCATTTCTCAGGGTTGAGCTTGATCTGGAATCGGCGCAAGTTGGCAAATGTTTCTCTGAGGTCTTCCAGCAGGGTGCCGCGCTTCTCCGTCTTCACCACAATATCGTCTACATAGACGTGGGCATTTCTTCCGAGTTGCTTGAGGAGGCATTTCTGCATGCAACGCTGAAAAGTGGCACCGGCATTTCTCAAGCCGAATGTCATAGTCAGGTAGCAGAAAGCTCCGAATGGTGTGATGAAGGCGGTCTTCAGGCGGTCGGCTGGGTCCAACTTGATCTGGTGGTATCCTGAGTAAGCATCCAAGAAACTCAACAGCTCGCATTCGGCTGTGGAGTCTATCACTTGATCGATCCGTGATAGGGCAAACGGATATTTGGGGCAGGCTTTGTTGAGGCTGGTGTAATCTATACACATACGCCATTTATTGTTCTTCTTCAACACCAAGACCGGGTTGGCAAGCCACTCTGGAAAAAACACCTCCATAATGAAGCCGGCGGCCAGGAGCCGGGCTATCTCTTCTCCTACGATCCTTCTTTTCTCCTCTGACAATCGGCGGAGAGGCTGCTTGACTGGTTTCGCGTCCGCTCGGACGTGTAGCTTGTGCTCGGCGAAATCCTTCAGAACACCCGGCATGTCCTTTGGAGACCATGCAAAGATGTCCTGATTCTCACGGAGGAAGTCGACGAGCTCGCCTTCCTATTTACTGTCCAGGTTTGCACCAATGACAGCAAACCTCTCCGGGTTCTCCGGGTCCAGAGGTATCTTCTTTGTCTCCTTGGCCGACTGGAAGGAGCCCTGAGCATCATATTACTTGGGGCTGGGGGACAGGGCCGGCTGTTTGCCGGCCATGGCCACGACTCGGTCCAGCATCTTCTTCTCTTCAGCAATCACGAGGGACTCGGTCAGTCGGCTGCTGGCCGCAGCGCACTTGATGGACTTCTTGTAGTCTCCGGCTATGGTGATGATCCCCTTTGAACTCGGCATCTTCATCTTGAGGTAGGCGTAGTGGGGCACAGCCATGAACTTGGCCAGGGCAGGTCGGCCAAGCAAGGCGTGGTAAGGGCTTTCTAGATCCACTACTTCAAACCAGATCGCTTCTCGGCGAAAGTGATCCTTGTCTCCGAAGAGAACATCCATCTTGATCTTGCCGATTGGGGAACAGGACAGGCCGGGTATAATGCCATGGAACACAGTCCAGCTTGGCATGAGCTGCTTCACCTTGAGGTTCAACTTCTCCATGGTGTCGTAGTATAGTATGTTGATGCTGCTTCCACCATCAATCAGCACGCGGGAGAAACGGGCAGCTCGCCTTTCCGTCGCGAGGGTCGCGTCCAACACCAATGCGTAAGAGCCGGGAGACGGCATCACCTCTGGGTGATCGGCCCGGCTCCAACTGATGGGCCTTTCAGACCAATGCATGAACTCGGGGTTGCTGGAGGCGACCGCGTTGACTTCTTGGTGCTGTCGGCGCCGACTGCGCTTGTCTTCAATCTGGCTCGTGAAGACGATGTAGGCGGCGTGCTCATCTGGGAACTCATCCTGAATGGCTCCGACCGCTGGTCGAATAGCCGGCTGCTGAGGGGCTGGAGGCGGCGGGCCAGGAGGCGGAGGCGGAGGCGGCACCAGCCCCTCGCCCTTGGAGATCCGCGTGCGCCAATGGCACTTCCGGGTCATGTGGTTGGACGGCTTCGCGCCGCTGTGGAACTTGCAGGGGGCATCGAGAGTTTGCTCGCAGGAGAAGGCCGGCTGCCAAGCCGGCCTACCACCCTTCTTCTTGGGCGCGGGCCGCTTTTCAGGCTGTTCGTCTTCGACGGTGGCTACTTGCCGACTGGTGGAAGGCGGCATAGGGGCCTTGCGCTTGTGGTCGTTCTGGTAGGGGCGTCGGTTGGAGTCACCAGCCGACGTCTTGGGAGCCGGAGCGAGCACCTTTCCAGAGGCGTCCACTCGGAGCTCAGTCTTCATCGAGGAGTCGGCCGTGGCGTACTTGTCTGCTATGATTAGCAGCTCGTCGAGGGTGGTCGGCTCGTCGCAGAGGAGTCGGTGCTTGAGGAGGGTGCCCTCTCGGCACCCGGCGGTGAAGTACTCTATGGCTTGAACCTCGTGCACCCCCTCGCAGGAGTTGCAGAGCTCGGCCCAACGCGTGAGGTAATCGCGAGTCGATTCGCTGGGCCCTTGGACGCATAAGGAGAGCTGGCGGGGCTTGGGAGGCCGCTTGTATGTGCTGGTGAAGTTGCGGACGAAGACTTCCGTGAAGTCTAGCCAGCTGTTGACGCTGTAGGGCTTGAGGCTGTTCAGCCAGGTGCGTGTCGTGCCCTGAAGCATGAGAGGGACGTACTTCACGGCAACACACCTGTTGCCGTTTGCTATGCTGACTGCGGTAGAGTAGTCGATCAACCAATCTTCCGGCTTCACGGAGCCGTTGTATTTTGGCGTGTCTCTTGGGAGTGAGAACCCTTTGGGGAAGGGCTCGTCGTGGATGCGGGGGGCAAAGCAAGGCGGGCCGACATCATCTTCTTCTTCTTCTAGCACCTGGGATCGCGCGAGGCGGTCGATCCGGTGGCGGGCATCATTCTCGCCGACTCCTTCGCGGTGGCCTAGTCGGCCACCGAGAGTCGGATGCGTGACAGGCGGCGGGGTGGGATATCTCTCTCCACGAGGCGGGGGGGAGGCGGATTGCCTTGTCGTTCCACCGCTCGGGGGTGGCCTTCTGCGTCGCGCTCAATGGTGACCCGGGTCCGGCTACGGCTAGCAGTCGGCTCCTTGTCTTTCCTTGCGCGGGTGCCGCCCGCAGTCGGCGTCCGGGATGTCGCGGCGTGTTCTTGGCATGGGGGAGGACTCTCAGCGCGGGCGCCGGCTTCATGCCGTTCTGCGGCCGCGTCGATCAGCTGCTGGATGCGTCTAGTCATGTAGGGGAGCTCATCAGCCCCCAGCCCGTTCAGCTCGTCTACGGCCGCCTGAGCGGCACGCAGGTTCTCGAGTAGCGTAGCGTAGACTGGGCGGTCTGCTCCCAGCATGCTGGCGATGGCCGCGACGTGCTTCTTCACGAGGCCGGCTCGGCTCGGCCCGCCAGGAGGCGGCGTACCAAAGGCGGCGCGGTCGACTTCGCGCTGGTGAGCCTCAGTGAGGCGTCTCATGGATGCTATCTTCTGGCCCTCCGCGATGAGGGCGAGGCGGTGTGCCTCCAGAGTCTCGGCGTCGGCGTCGGCTGGGATGGGGATGGACAAGTCGTGCAGCGCCGCTTGTAGGGCATCATGGGCGTTCTCGCCCGAGACGGCGCCGTGGCTGATGACCAGCACCTCAGTGATAGCGTTGCTGCCACTGTCGGCTCGAGGGAGAGGGTCGTCGATGATCACCACGTCGGTGGGGAAGGCGTCAAGCGATGTCGTGTCGGAGTCGACAAGCATCGGGTCGGTGGAGCCGACCGACTCCAAGTCCACAACAAGCTCGCTGGAGACGTGAAGCTGGTCGAGGAGGCTGACGAGGCGGCTTTCGGGGTAGTCTGTGCCCGCGTCGGACACGGGCTCGTCGGAGATGCGAGTCTCGCCAAGAAGGTCGGCGAGGCAGCTCGCCGCGCAGGCGTCGTCGACGCCTTGCAGCGCGTCAGGGCAAGCGCCATCGGGCGTAGCGGGCTGGCTACGCTCGCGGGGGAGGAAAAGGGTTCCCGTCCAGAACAGGTCTCCGGACGACGGTGCACCTGGCCCCACGGTGGGCGCCAAATGTCGGGTGGTAGGTGCGACATATGCCAACGGGTGGCTTATCATTGTGGGAGCCAGTAAGACATCGCCGGTGCCTGGAAACGGGATAAGGCGAAGACATGCATGCCGGCGAATCTTACCCAGGTTCGGGGCTCTCCGTGGAGATACACCCCTAGTCCTGCTCTGCGGGGTCTCCGCATGATCACTAGATCAACACGAGTAGCTACAAGTGCTCCTTGAGCTGTTTGGCTAGGGGAAGAAGAAGGGTAAGGCCAGCTCTCCTTTTCTCTCTATGTGGTGTCTAAAACTCTATGAGATCAACCCTTTGCATGGGTGTCCCGGGGGATTTATATAGGCCTACCCCCCAGGGGTACAATGGTAATCCGGCTGAGTGCGGGTCCCAGCCGTCAGTGTCTGTGCTCGCCGGCTTCTCTGCCGGCCGTTGGGGCCCGCCGACTGGTGGGTCCCGCCGGCTGTCGGCCTCTTGGCCGACAGGTCGGCCCCACCGCCTGGGGGCCTTGTCGGCGGCTGGTTACTGTTGCCTCGCCCCTGATGACGAGGGCTTGGTCGAGGTAAGCGTGGCTACAGTGCCGCCGCCTAGCGGGCTCTCACTGTAGCCTCACCTCGTCTTGTCTCCTTAATGATGCACATGTTTCGAGGGAGGGAGGTAGCCAGCTATTGGGAGCCGGCTACGCCTCAGGCCGACTAGGGGAGGCCGGGCCGCCTTCGAGCGTCTCTCTGGCTGAAGGGGCCCGCCGCCCGCAGGCCGTACTGGCGCCTGTCGTGGGTGACGCCGTGGTCAACATGGCTACAGTGCCACGCCGGACGGGGGATGGCTGACCCGTACGGCGCCCTGTGGCCATGCATGTTCCGGGATTTGGGGGTGGTAGGCTGTACTGCGGCCATGCCCCGTCTTATCACCGTGATGTGGGTGCAGCCCTGGTGGGTGCAGTCTTGGCCGGCTTCTAGGAGTCGGCCTTCTTCATGGCCGGCTTCTGGGAGTCGGTCCTCTTGGGGCCGGCTTCCTGGAGTCGGCAATCTCGTAGTTTCTTCGGGAAGGTTTTTGAGGCCGGGTCGCCTTCTGGTAGTCGGCCTTGGGGATAGCCGGCCAGAGGAAGGCGGCCCCGTGCTCTGGGTGCTTGAAGGCTCGATTGGCGTGATAATTTTTCAAAGAGCCAGGGGGAGTCAGTTAGGCTACCCGTGGCCATTTACTTCGACAAGTACGGTGGGAAGGAAACCCCTTGGCCGAGCTCACACGGTACTGACTCCAAGGATTCGGAGCCAGTGTTTGGAGACGAGCCCGGTTTCAAGGTGATTGCCGGTGATGCTACATCCTCCGATTCTCCCGTACTAGGCTCAATAGCCGCAGAGAGTCCGGCGGGTTCAGGAATCCCGTCTTCGGACCTAGTGATGCGCTCCGGATCTAAGGCCAGAGCAAAAGTTGGGGTCGCGAACCCTTGGAGGACCAAGTCTCCTCGGATATCAGCGACATAATCCAGATTTCCAAAGCTAATCTGGTGACCTGGGGCGTAGCTGTCGATCTTCTCGAGATGGCCAAGCGAGTTGGCCCGCAGTGCGAAGCCGCCGAACACAAAGATCTGGCCGGGGAGGAAGACCTCCCTCAGGGCAGCATTGTTGTAGATGAGAGATGGATCCATCAAACCTTTTGATGACGACACAGTGGAACTCTCAATAAAAGCACCAATGTCGGTGTCAAAACCGGCGGATCTCGGGTAGGGGGTCCCGAACTGTGCGTCTTAGGATCGATGGTAACAGGAGACAAGGACACAATGTTTACCCAGGTTCGGGCCCTCTCGATGGAGGTAATACCCTACTTCCAGCTCCATTATCTTAGATGAATATGGGGTTACAAGAGTTGATCTACCTCGAAATCGTAATGGCTAAACCCTAGAAGTCTAGCCTGTATGATTCTGATTCTGATTGTCTCTACGGACTAAACCCTTCGGTTTATATAGACACCGGAGGGACCTAGCGTTATACAAAGTCAGTTTACAGAGGAAGGAATCTTCATATCCAAATGCTAAGCTTGCCTTCCATGCAAAGGAGAGTCCCATCCGGACATTGGAGGAAGTCTTCTGTCTTGTATCTTCATGGACCATTAGTCCGGCCCACGTCACATAGCCCGGACGCCCGAAGACCCCTTAATCTAGGACTCCCTCAGTCGGGCTCCACCCAATTATGATTGGGCTTGGGGGGCGCGCCCCCTCCTAGGCTCCCTTCTCCTCTCTCCCACTATGGCCCAATAAGGCCCATATACTTCCCGAGGGGTTCCGGTAACCTCCCGGTACTCTGGTAAATGCCCGAACTCACCCGGAACCATTCCGATGTCCAAACATAGTCATACAATATATCGATCTTTATGTATCGACCATTTCGAGACTCCTCGTCATGTCTGTGATCATATCCGGGACTCCAAACAACCTTGGTACATCAAAACACATAAACTCATAATACCGATCGTCACCGAACGTTATGCGTGCGGACCCTACGGGTTCGAGAACTATGTAGACATGACCGAGACTCTTCTCCGGTCAATAACCAATAGCGGAACCTAGATGCTCATATTGGTTCCTACATATTCTACGGAGATCTTTATCGGTCAAACCGCATAACAACATACGTTGTTCTCTTTGTCATCGGTATGTTACTTGCCCGAGATTCGATCGTCGGTATCTCAATACCTGGTTCAATCTCATTACCGGCAAGTCTCTTTACTCGTTCCGCAATGCATCATCCCGCAACTAACTCATTAGTCACATTGTTTGCAAGGCTTATAGTGTTGTGCATTACCGAGAGGGCCCAGAGATACCTGTCCAAAACACGGAGTGACAAATCCTAATCTCGATCTATGCCAACCCAACAAACACCATCGGAGACACCTGTAGAGCATCTTTATAATCACCCAGTTACATTGTGACGTTTGATAGCACACTAAGTGTTCCTCCAATATTCGGGAGTTGCATAATCTCATAGTCATAGGAACATGTATAAGTCATGAAGAAAGCAATAGCAACAAACTAAACAATCAAGTGCTAAGCTAACGGAATGGGTCAAGTCAATCACATCATTCTCTAATGATGTGATCCCGTTAATCAAATGACAACTCATGTCTATGGCTAGGAAACTTAAACATCTTTGATTCAACGAGCTAGTCAAGTAGGGGCATACTAGTGACACTCTGTTTGTCTATGTATTCACACATGTACTAAGTTTCCGGTTAATACAATTCTAGCATGAATAATAAACATTTATCATGATATAAGGAAATATAAATAACAACTTTATTATTGCCTATAGGGCATATTTCCTTCAAAAAGTTCTCGGAATGACCTGAAAATTTATGGAGAATATTTCTGGAATAAATAAAAATATTGGCAAAAGAATCAACCAAAGGGGACCCACCAGCTGTCCACAAGGGTGGAGGGCGCGCCCTACCCCTGGGCACGCCCCTACCTTGTGGGTCCCCTGGACCTCCACCGACCTCAACTCCAACTCTATATATTCACGTTCGGGGAGAAAAAAATCAAGAGAATGGTTCATCGCATTTTACTATATGGAGCCACCGCCACCTCCTATTCTTCATCGGGAGGGCAGATCCGGAGTCTGTTCGGGGCTCCGGAGAAGGGGATTCGTCGCCATCATCATCGCCAACCTTCCTCCATCACCAATTTCATGATGCTCACCACCATGCGTGAGTAATTCCATCGTAGGCTTGCTGGACGGTGATGGGTTGGATGAGATTTATCATGTAATCGAGTTAGTTTTTGTTAGCTAGGGTTTGGTCCCTAGTATCCACTATGTTCTAGATTGATGTTGCTATGACTTTGTTATGCTTAATGCTTGTCACTAGGGCCCGAGTGCCATGATTTTAGATCTGAACCTATTATGTTTTCATGAATATATTTGTGTTCTTGATCCTATCTTGCAAGTTGTAGACACCTATTAGAGTTATGATCCGCATACCCCAAGGTGGCAATAATTGGGATTCTTTTTGATGATTACCGTAGTTTGAGGTTCATGTATTCACTAAGTGCTAATGCTTTGGTCTGGTTCTTTATTAAAATGAGTCCTTAATATCCCTTAGGTTCCATTAGGACCCTGCTGCCACGGGAGGGTAGGACCAAAGATGTCATGCAAGTTCTTTTCCACAAGCACGTATGACTATATTCAGAATACATGCCTACATTATATTGATGAATTGGAGCTAGTTCTGTGTCATCCTAGGTTATAACTGTTGCATGATGAATGCCATCCGACATAATTATCCATCATTGATCCATTGCCTACGAGCTTTTTTCACATATTGGTCTTTGCTACGTTACTTTGTCGTTGCCACTCTTACAATTGCTACAAACCTGCTACTGTTACTTTTGCCACCCTTACCGTTACTTCCATACTACTTTGCTACTAAATACTTTGCTACAGATATTAAGTTTTTCAGGTGTGGTTGAATTGACAACTCAGCTGCTAATACTTGAGAATATTCTTTGGCTCCCCTTGTGTCGAATCAATAAATTTGGGTTGAATACTCTACCCTCAAAAACTGTTGTGATCCCCTATACTTGTGGATTACCAATGCGCCTTTAGGTAGGTTGATTATCGCCGTGGGGCTAGCTGGTAGGGATTCCCTCGTCACTATGGTTAACTGTAAAGCAAGCTCTTGAATCTCTCTAAGAGGTGATTTAAAAATTTAGATGATGCTACAAGTAGACGTTGTCATCGCTTGTTGGATCCTTCGTAAACATGCAATACCTCAAGGGGCTGGTGATTTTATTATACCGAATGTGACATGGACCAACCAACCAACGCGGGCACAAAGGCAAGAGGCAAGGGGTCATAGGGTCGGAGTTGACCACATGCAACAAACTACTACACAAATGTGGGAAGATAGGCAAGCCATGTATTCCTGTCGACTACGAGCGTCTGTGATGACTTCATCAATCTCAAGATATTGTGCTTGCTCAATGTCTCGAAGATGCTCATAGGTGTGCATGTGTACGTTCATTGGGGTGTGTGTATATGAGTATATGAGACTATATTGTGTTATGAAAATTGATGGGTATGGAATACTAGATGTCAAAACCATGTATCTTTGCATTTTTTTTATCTTTGACCCAACAGAAAAATGAAATAAGGGTTTGTCTAGGTCTCAGTCGACTTAGACTTCACGAAGTCTCAGTCGGCTGATGTCACCTAAGGAAGATTAGACCTGTTTCTTTACTCGATAGCTGCTGGGTTTTATTCTTAGCTGGCCTTTTTTCATTTCTTTGTTGTTGGTTTGTTTGTTTATTTGGGCTAGGCTGTTTGTTTCTTTGTCTTTATTTTGTCTTGACACGGAAAAAAGTGTTCAACAAGAGAAGTAAATAAAAAAAATATCGCCACTGTAGCTCATTGTTCAGTCCTTCTCTTCGTGCCACACTATTTTGTATGTCAGGACAAAAATCAATCTTTAATGTAACAAAATGGAAACAAGACAAACTAAATAGTGTGGCATTTTTTTAAAGAAAAGAATATTAAGTTGCATACAAATGGAGGACATGCAAATGTGTGCATCCAACCTGGGTAGCGTTGTTTCTCTTAAACGATAAAAAACTACAAATTCAAAACACAACGTAAAAAAATAAAAGAAAAAATAAAGTAGAAAAATAAAAATAAAAGGTATAATAAACCCGCATATTAGGCCACCCAACCCAGTGTGTAGTTGCAAAAAAAGTCGCTTGCGGCCAGGGGCGAGACTTGCAGTTGCCAGCCTACTATCAGACATGCAGCTGCAGTCGAGGGTGACACTTGCAGTTGCAAGCCTAGTGTCAGACATGCAACTCCCCTCCCCCCATGACACAAAGTCCAGTTGCAACCATGTTGGAAGAGATGCAATTGTAGTCGGGGGTGACTGTTGTAGTTTCATGTCTAGTGCTGGGCATGAAACTCCCCCCTCCCAACATGCAACTACCCCACCCCCTCTCCCGCCGCCCTCTGACAAAAACACAAGACTAATTGCATTCAGGGGCGACACTCTTGCAGTTGCATGCCTAGTATTGGACATGCAACTGCACCACTACCCACCTCTCCCTACGACTACAACTCCAAGGATTCCCATCAAGATGATGTGGATCCCAAAAAAGAAGAACTAGAGAGTTCTTGACGGTGACTCCGTGTCGGTGTACAAAAGAGGGGGCGCACCTTTGTACCCCTTTACCTGTGCACGGACAGTCAGAGCCGCGCCCGCGGCCACACCACGCAGAACAGGGGAGTTGAACCAAGGTAAAACCGAAGCCCAAGACAGCCAGAGCAACGCCAAGACCGAGACCACAAAGAAGCAGAGAGGTGAAGCAGGTTCCCCCGGCAAGATCCTTGTCGGGGGCAGCCTCAGCGGCCCTGGCAAGGCCCTTGCCGGGGCGGCTCACCCACGCTAGCGGAGTGAGCCACCCTCGAGCCCACGGGTTCCAACTCAACCAACCACGTTGGAACTAGGGCTCGGGAGGCACCTCCATGGTGGCATGCAGATCTTTGTGAAGACAAGGAATGTTCAAGATTAGATGAGGATTAAAAGACAATGGTCCTCGGCAAGATCCTTGTAGAGGAGAGCCACAAGACCCCCGGCAAGATCCTTGTCGGGGACGACAGCGCGCCACGGCAAGACCCTTGCCGGGCCACCCGGCAAGGCTCTCACCGAGGACACCAGGAGGGCCACTGCGAGGCCTGCACCAACCAAATCTCCACCGCCGTTCGCATGCAGCTGCCAGCCCAACCAGCTGGGCAGGCACCTGCGTGGCAACATGCAGCTTCCAGGCCAACTCAGCAGGCGCCTGCGTGGCGGCATGCAGATCTTCGTGAAGGCTCCGCCACCGCGCCACCTCGGCTGCATGCCTGCCTACATGGCGCCGCGCGCATCGCTGGCCAGGGCGCATGTCAAAGCGAGGAGGAGCGGCGACGGACGGGACGGGCCTCGCCCCCGTCCCCAAAAAAGCTAGGGGACACCTCAGCGGCACATTAAATGTGTCTTGTCCTGTAATATGAGCGATAAGCTCGCAATACTGTACGCCTTTCCACCTCCTGTATGCCATAGTGGCTGCCCCTTTCCACTATAAAAGGAGGCCCACGGCATACTGGAGAAGGATTCGGCTCTTTGGAACCATGCACCCGCTCAAGAACTCTCTGAAATACACCCACCAAAGCAGGACTATGGTTTTACGCATCTTCGTGGCCCGAACCTGGGTAAACGATCCTTGTGCTGATTACTAATCCTGCTTTTCTCACAACCCTGCGCCCCGGTAACCGTAGTAGGGATTCTTGCGATCCCATAGGTGTCGTTCCACACCGACATCTTTGGCACGCCAGGTAGGGGGCGCAATTGTGAAATCTGGTCTAGTAGTTAGCCTAGCGTTTCTTCATCGCCATGGCTCCCAAGAAGAAGACGGCCACGGCGATCGGCTCGTCGGGGGCCGAACGGCCCGTGCCAGCACAGGCAAGCAGCGGCCCGGTCGCGGACAGAACCCGAGCCGCGGTCCGCGAGCACCAACATCGCCCTGGCAGTCAGAGCCTGGCGAGCTGCGCCGTTCGCGCGCCAGGCGACGGGCCACACACCACCAAGTCTAAAGATGGGGCTGGGCCCCCCGCAGGCAGCGCGGGGCCCTCCAGGAGTGTCGTTGTGCCACCCACGGGCGGCGCAGCAACCTCCAAGATGCCTACGCCGGCGACCACTGCGCGCTCTTCCCATGGTGTGCGCGACGAGCAGCGTCACAACGCCGGTGACCATGGATACTGTCGTGGGAAGAGCCCTGTGCGTCGTTTGCGGGATGAAGAAGTTCAGCATGCCCGCCGAAGTGCTGGCGAAAATGGCGCGTAGCCGCTGGGTCGTGACGGAGCTCCTTCTAACGTGGTTAGAAGTTGAAGCACGCCACGGTCCATGTAGCTGTTGCCGCCACCCACGCCAACAGAAGCTTTGGCGCGCGCACAGCTGCTCCTCGACTTCCCTCCTGGTGCGGAGAATCTCGACGAGTGGAGGGCCACCATCCGGAGCCTCGTCGTCGTCGCCAACAAAGACGATCCGCGACCAGCGGGGCCCTCGGGTCGGCACTCCACCGAGCCACCACATGTTGGCGCTGGGAGGACCGGGGGAGCTGCGGCCATGGTTCACTCTCCTCCCCCTTGCCAGCCGCCGCGAGTGTCTGCCCGTCATGACGACGCTTGTGATAACATCTCTATAGCGTCATCCGACCCGCGGACCCACCACGACCAGCGCCAAGTTCTTCGAGAACGAGCTCACGAAGATGCTCGGACCACTATTGAGCGCCAGCGTGATACACGCCACCAGTCAGACAAGCGGGCGGGACCCGCTATGCACCACCCAGCACCCGGGGGCTCCGGCGGCCTACCTTACGAGGTGGGCTGCCCGGCCTTTACCCGTGAGCTGCGGCAGTTCCAGTGGTCGTCCCACCGCACGTTCAAGCCCGACGTCGGCGAGAAGTACACTCGCAAGACCCATCCGTCCGAGTTCCTCAGCATCTACACCATCGCGATGCAGGTGGCCGGAGCTCGCGACGACAAGGTGCTTGCCAATTATTCCCGCTGGCACTGAAGCCCAATGTTATGTCTTGGTTGATGCACTTGCCGGCGGATTCCATTTCTTCTTGGTCGGATCTGTGCCATGAGTTCGTTGGCGCCTTCACAGGAGGCCACCAAGCTCATGGCCAGGCCAGTGATCTAGATATCATTCCCCAGAAGGAAGGGGAACTCCTGCGCAAGTACATCCAGAGATTCAGCCGGGTGCAGTACAACATCCCCGACGTTCATCCCGCCGCTGTGATCAGCGCGTTCCATCAGAACGTGCGCAACCGCAAGATGCGCGAAGAGCTGGCGATGACCAAGGTTAAGGATGTGCCGAACTCTACGTTCTGGCCGATAGATGGGCCCGGGCTGAAGAGGAAGGAAATACCCCGGCGAAGATGCCGGCGCGGAAACCGACTCTACCGACGAAGACGTCGCCACCTCGACGAAGAAGGGCCGGCGTCGCAACAGGAAATGCAAGGACAAGGCCGTGCTTGCCGTTGAAGTATCTGACGACACCGGCGCTGCAAAGAAGGTCAAGGCAGACGGCCCCAGCAAGGAGATTGCCGGGTGTGCCGCCTGCCGGGCCTTAGCAGCTGCCGACAAGCCAGGGGGGCTCCAGCAAGCAGTATTACAAGATCCACCGCACCAAGGGCCACGGCCTCCAGAACTGCCGGCAAGTCGAGCTGCTTGCTGAAAAGCAAAAGGCCGAGTATGAAAGGCGGGACAAGGAGAAAGGTCAGGACGGTGCTGAGGGACCCGGCAAGAAGCGTGGCGGACAAGGAAGCCGCCCCGGCAAGGACAACGAGCAAGAGAGGCCCGCCCGGGGCCGTGACAAGAAACAAGAAGACGATGATCATGACGAGGACGACGAGTTCGGTGAGCAAGAGTTCCAGAAGGCTACGGAGGCCATGTGCGTCGATGGTGGCGCCTCGCTGCATACTTCTCACCGCCAGCTCAAGCAGTGGGCGCGTGAGATTACAGCAGTGGAGCCGTCGTTCGACGCTCAGAAGCCGCTGAAGTGGTCCAGCACGCCCCTCATCTTTGACGCCGAGGACCACCCTGACCGCACAACCGCGGTCGGGTGTTTGCCATTGTTGGTCTCACCAACGATATGCAACCTCAAGGTGAACAAGATGTTGGTTGATGGCGGGGCTAGCCTGAACTTGATCTCGCCCGTCGTGATCAAGAGGCTGCAAATTCCTGATGGAGACCTCGAGGAAACGGGCATGTTTCAAGGGGTCAATCAGGGAGGAGCCAGCCGAAGGGGAAGGTCACACTGCCCGTGACGTTTGGAGGAGAGTTGAACTACAGGACGGAGAGGATCGTCTTCGACGTGGCCGAGATCCCCTTGCCCTACAACGGGATCCTCGGCCGCCCGGCACTAGCCAAGTTCATGACGGCATCACACTACGCCTACAACATGCAAAAGATGCCCGGGCCATTGACCATCATCTCCGTCCCCTCCAACAAGAAGGACGCGCTGATTTGCGCCGACCAACTCTACCGGGAAGCAGTTGCAGCAGCTGTCGTCAAGGCACTTGCTCCTGCCGCTGAAGCCCGGGGAGGGAAGAAGAAGCCCGACAAGTCCTCTCGCACCCACTCCGGCAAGCGCACCTCCTCAGAGTGTTGTGCTACCGTCGAGGGCGTGCCAGAGAGCTCTACCGGCAAGAGCAAGAATCCAGAGCTGAGCCACCGCAGACCAAGAAGGTGCCCGTCAGGGAGGATGGCACAGGAGGGGCTTTCACCATAGGCTCCACCCTCTACAGCAAATAGGAAGGCGCGCTCGTCACCTTCCTGCGGGCGAATGTCGACGTGTTTGCGTGGCAAGCATCCGACATCCCCGGTGTTCCCAGGGAGGTGATTGAGCACCACCTAGCTGTCTGTCCTCATGCGCGGCCCGTCAAGCAGAAGGTCAGAAAGCAGGCTCTGGAGAGGCAGGAGTTCATCACAGAGGAGATCAGGAAGTTGGAAGCAGCGGGCTTGGTGAGAGGAGTGCTCCATCCGACGTGGTTGGCCAATCCGGTAGTGGTGCGCAAGGCAAATGGGAAGTGGAGGCTCTGTATTGATTACACAGACATCAATAAGGCTTGTCCTAAGGACCCCTTCCCGTTGCCGCGCATCGACCAGATTGTCGACTCCACGGTCGGGTGTGATCTGCTGTCATTCCTCGACGCCTACTCGGGCTACCACCAAATCTTCATGACGAGAGAGGATGAAGAGAAGATAGCATCCATCACCCCATGTGGTACGTATTGCTTTTTACGAATGCCTTTCGGGTTGAAGAGTGCTGGCTCGACGTTTGCAAGAGTAGTCCAAATTGGTTTTGAACCCCAGCTCCATAGAAATATGGAGGCATACATGGATGACATAGTGGTCAAAACCAAGGACGGGGCAACTCTTGTGCAAGATCTGGAAGAGACGTTTGCCAACCTGCGCAAGATCAACCTTAAGCTGAATCCTGAGAAGTGTGTCTTCGGCGTTCCGTCCGGCAAGCTTCTCGGATTCTTTGTGTCGCAGCTCGGGATCGAGGCAAACCCAGACAAAATCAAGGCTATTGAACAAATTGAGGCGCCCAAGCAGATCAAGGATGTGAGTCGGCTCACCGGCTGCGTCGCCGCCATGAGCCGATTCATCTCCAAGTCTGCCGAGCACACCCTTCCCTTCTTCAAGATCTTGAAGAAGGCAGGTCCGATGGAGTGGACCCCAGAAGCCGAGGCGGCGTTGCAGGATCTGAAGAAATACCTTTCCTCCACGCCAATACTGGTTGCGCCTAAGCCACAAGAACCGTTGCTGCTGTACCTGGCGGCAACGAATCAAGTGGTTAGCGCCGCACTGGTGGCACAGAGGGAGGTCGACGAGGAGGCAGTGGCGACAGCAGGACCAGCGGACGGCGAGCCAAAGATTCCCCCGGCAGGACCTGGTGCCGGCAAGGCAAGGCCCCCGGCAGAGTCTGACGCCGTCGGGGCAACACCCGCACAGTCAAGTGAAGTGGTGCAGAAGAAGATGATGGAGCACCCGGTTTACTTTGTCAGCTCCCTCTTGCAGGGGGCTAGGTCGAGGTACTCCGGTGTGCAGAAATTGCTCTTCGGCCTCCTTATGGCCTCGAGGAAACTGCGTCATTACTTCCAAGCCCACGAGATCACTGTCGTCACCCGCCTCCCGCTACAACGGATACTGCACAACCTAGATGCAGCCGGAAGGATTGTGGAATGGGCCTTGGGAGTTGTCGAGCTTTGGGTTGAAGTTTGAAAGTACCTCAACAATCCAGAAGCAGAATCCTAGCAGAGTTCATTGCGGAATGGACCTCAACACCTGACGAAGAAATCCAAGAGACCGTTCTCCCCGGCAAGGAAGCGGACCGCGACTGGATCATGTACTTTGATGGGGCCTTCTCGCTGCAAGGCGCCGGTGCCGGTGTGCTTCTTGTCGCACCCACCGGAGAGCACCTCAAGTATCTGATCTAGATGCACTTTCCCAGGGAGATGTCCACAAACAACACTGCTGAGTACGAGGGGCTACTTGCCGGTCTCAGGATCGTAGCAGACCTCGGGGTGAAGAAGCTCATCGTCAGGGGTGACTCGCAGCTTGTCATCAGACAAGTCAACAAGGATTACCATAGCCCGTTGATGGAGGCCTACGTAGATGAAGTGAGGAAGCTGGAGGAGCACTTTGACGGTATCCAAGCGGAGCACGTTCCCCGAGCAGAGAACGACATTGCCGATTACCTATCAAAGCGTGCCGCATTCAAGCTACCTGTGGAACCAGGTACTTTTTTGCTCCGGTTAACTCAGCCATCCGTCGAACCATCAACGGGGCGGAACAAGCGAAGGAAATCAGGTCCCGGCGAGTACTTTCCTACCGAGCCCCCTGGGGCTGCCGGCAAGGGTGCTACCATGGACGCTGAGCCTGCCAAAGAGCAACTGGCTCTGGCAGGGCGTCAAGCCCTGGCCATGGAGACAGCCGCTCCCATGGCAGAGGAAATGCCTTTGGTCCTTGCCATCGAGCCCCGGGCTCCGGCGTGGGCGCAGCATACTGTCCGATTCCTCCAAACAGGGGAACTTCCTGAGGAGCAGGAAAAAGCAGAAAAAGTAGCCCATCAGTCTGCCCTGTACTAGTTCGTCGATGACGTCCTGTACAGGAGAAGGCCGAACGGTGTGAAATTGAAGTGCATCCCCCGGGAGGAAGGACTGGAGCTGTTGGCAGAGATACATGGAGGCATATGTGGCTCCCACATAGGGTCGAGGGCCCTTGCCGGCAAGGCGTTCCGGCAAGGTTTCTTCTGGCCCACCGCCCTCCAGGATGCGATGACACTAGTAACCAAGTGTGAAGCGTGTCAGTTCCATTCAAAGAAGCTTCATCAACCAGCTCAAGCCCTCCAAACGATCCCTCTCTCCTGGCCATTCTTGGTCTGGGGGCTCGACATACTGGGCCCTTTCCCCCGTGCTGTCCGGGGCTTTGAGTACTTGTACGTTGCAATCGACAAGTTCACAAAGTGGCCAGAGGTGGAACCAGTGAGGAAGGTGACAGCACAGTCAGCCGTCAAGTTCTTCAAGGGACTAGTTTGCCGTTTCGGTGTGCCAAACAGAGTCATCACCGACAATGGCACGCAGTTCACAAGCCACACCTTCATGCAGTACATTCAAGACCTCGGCAGCAAGGTCTATTTTGCTTCCGTGGCAAACCCCCGGAGCAACGGCCAAGCAGAGAGGGCGAATGCTGAAGTGTTGCGAGGCCTGAGAACAAAGACCTTTGATAGGCTGCACAAGAGCGGAAGGCGCTGGATTGATGAGTTGCCGGCGGTTCTTTGGTCGATCAGGACGACGCCAAATCGAGCCACCGGTCAGACACCCTTTGCCCTAGTATATGGGGCAGAGGTAGTTCTCCCCACGGAACTCATATACGGGTCACCTCGAGTGCTTGCTTATGATGAGCTTGAGCAAGAGCAGTTGCGGCAAGATGACGCGACGCTCCTTGAAGAAGATCGTCTTTGGGCGGTTGTGAGAGCAGCACTCTACCAGCAAGCCTTGCGCCGCTACCATAGCCGCAAGGTTCATGCCCAAAGCTTTGAGGAAGGCGGCCTTGTTCTTCGGCGCGTTCAGTCGGCCAAGAATTCCAACAAGTTGACGCCGAAGTGGGAAGGCCCTTATCGGGTAATACGAGTCACCAGGCCTGGCGCAGTCCGCCTGGAGACAGAAGATGCCGTTCCAGTGAGCAACTCCTGGAACATCGAGCATCTTCGCAAGTTTTACCCATAAGGCGCGGCTTGCCGGGCCCCCCGACAAGCCACCTTTTGTACAAGCCTTGCCGGCAAGGCATGTAACCCTTTTTACAAAGCCAGGCGCAGACCCTGAGCACAAATAAATGAAGCGCTGGCGCCCTAAGTTATAGCATGCATGCTAGGTCGAATCTCTTCCTTGGTTAGGGTTGATAGTGCTTAGTGGCGACTAACCCCTAGCCTACAGGTCGAGTGCGCGTCTCTCTGTTCTTTTCTATCCTCCTTTGGTTCGCAGGGCACATGAGCACTTCTGCTGAGCTACTTGGAAGAAAGGGAACGGACCCGTGTCCCGACCCCGGCAAAACCAGAGTTGCCGGGGGCTGCAAGTACAAGGATCCAACCGCGTCAAGACAAGGTTGCCGGGGGCTGCAGATCTAGATAAGTTTTCATCCCCTGTCATGCATTTCGGAACGGAACTGGGGCATGTGAAACCTCGTTTTATTTCCAGGCTACCGTGCTCCCCTTTTTCCTATACCTAAGGATTACCTCTTGGGTCCGGATTTGGTTGTAGCCGCGGCGGCAAGGAGATAGAACGAGGAGCCTAAGCCCACTTCATCCCTGCCTCCGCCAAGAGCGCGAGAATGGTCGAGCGAAGTGAGGGGAGCGGCAAGGCCAGTTGCCGGGCGAAAAACGTTTATCTTAAATGGTAACAAGGATTCGCTCCTTGTCGCGGGGTCTACCCGTGAATGAAAAACCCGGCAAACATCCCTTTTTCATTAAAAACATCCCATACAGGTACAGTTCATACTGAATGAAAAACATGAGCAAGGGGATTACAAGTTCTAAATTTAACGAAGGCCCGAAGGCTTACAAGCTAAAAAGAGATGAGATGCCCGTAATCCCTTTCTTGTCCCTCTCCTCAGGAGGCAGGTCAAGAAGGCTGAAGGGAAAAAGGGGCGCCTAGGCGAGCTACGAGCAGCAGAAAGCACCAAGAGAACACCTCGGTGGCTACCCAAGGGTGGGCCGATGATGACGGTGCCGGGAAAGGAGCTGGAAGACAAGGCGGCAGGACCGGCAATACGCGATGAAGGCGTCGGTGCCCGCGTACTCCGAGTTGACGGCCTTGCCACCCACCCTCTTCCTCTTCTGCAGCCTCCCGACGCTAGCCGCCCAAGGAGACGGCCCCGAGAAGTTCAAGGAGTTGGCCCTTCCCCCGGCAAAACCCCGCCGGAGGAGCGGCCAGGTGCAGATGCTGCTGCTGCCGCACCCGCCCAGGCGCGGGGCGTCCGACGCCTAGTTGGACTCGTCCCCGTCATCTGCCCCGCTGTCCTCCTCATCACTCTCGCTCGAGGAAGAGCTTCCATCGTCGGAGTCTCCGTCGGAGGAGCTCTCCACGCAGCACTTCAGGTGAGTTCCAAACTCTCCGAAGACCTTGACGGAGAGCAGGCCGTCCTCCATTAATTTGAAGTAGAGGACGAGCTCCGCCGCCAGGCTGTGGATGCGGGCGAACGTCTTCCATCCGCGGCGGAGGTACATGACCCGAGGAGCCGGGAAGTCGACGTCGACCCGCGTGCCCCCATTCCCATAGCCCCTCATGTGCAACCTGAGGGTCTGGGGCGGGTCACGCTCCATCACCCGAGCAAACGGAGCGGGGAGACGAAGACGACGACGCGGAGGCCGGCGCAGCCTGATGAAGAACTCGCGGGGCTGGTCTTTAACGTGGCCCTCCGTCGGGAAAGGCATCATTGGCGGGAGCGAGGCCGACGCGCCGCCCCGTCCTCCTCTTCCCCGAGCACCACGACCCCTGCCACGGCTTCGCCCACGGCCTCGCCCCCTCCCCCTTCCCCTCACGGCCGGCTCTGCCACCACAGGCTCAGGAGGAGGGGGGCGCGCTGTTGGGCGGCGACCCTCACCGCCACCGTCGAAGGGTCGGGATTCCCTTTCTCCATGCCGAGAGAGAGGAAGAAGCAGAAGCAGGAGGAGATAGAAGACAGAGGAATGCGGGATGCCATCCCCCCTTCCCTCTCATTATAAAGGGGCGGGTCGGGGCTCGGCCGCCCCGCTCGACCATTCCAAACACCAGAGGCGCAGGGAATCGGGACCGACCCGCTGCCCCAACCAGCGATGGCCCAGTTTCCTGCCTCCACCGCTTGCCACCCCAGGCGCATGAAGGATGCGTGGCGAACGTGCAGAACCGAGGGGACGGGTGAAGCGACCTCTTCCCAGCCCGTGATCGTGGGGTGTGGACGCCTTGAAGACCGCGACCCGGCCCCATTCAGTAAATGAGCCGCGCCTCCACGCCTCCCTCTTTTTACGGGGAAGGCGTGAGCCGCCTCTTTACTGCGACGTGACGCATGCGTGCGGAAACCGCCCCACGCATGCCGCCCACGTCACGCGCACCCCTCCACGTCGCGCATTCAACGTGGGTCGTGGGAAGCGCAGCGCGCGAAAAGTTTTACCGCGGTAAAAACCGCCCCGCCTCCCCGCGCACTGTTTTGGGCCTGGCCCAACAACGTGTCGCGCTTATGTGTGGCCCAGGCCCGGGGGCTCCTGTCGGTGTACAAAAGAGGGGGCGCACCTTTGTACCCCTTTACCTATGCACAGATAGTCAGAGCCGTGCCCGCGGCCACACCACGCAGAACAGGGGAGGTGAACCAAGGTAAAATCAAAGCCCAAGACAGCAAGAGCAACGCCAAGACCGAGACCAGAAAGAAGCAGAGAGGCGAAGCAGGTTCCCCCGGCAAGATCCTTGCCGGGGGCAGCCTCAGCGGCCCCGGCAAGGCCCTTGCCGGGGCGGCTCGCCCACGCCAGCGGAGTGAGCCACCCTCGAGCCCACGGGTTCCAACTCAACCAACCACGTTGGAACTAGGGCTCGGGAGGCACCTCCATGGTGGCATGCAGATCTTTGTGAAGACAAGGAATGTTTAAGATCAGATGAGGATTAAAAGACAACGGTCCTCGGCAAGATCCTTGCCGAGGAGAGCCACAAGACCCCCGGCAAGATCCTTGTTGGGGACGACAGCGCGCCACGGAAAGACCCTTGCCGGGCCACCTGGCAAGGCTCTCACCGAGGACGCCAGCAGGGCCACTGCCAGGCCCGCACCAACCAAATCTCCACTGCCGTTCGCATGCAGCTGCCAGCCCAACCAGCTGGGCAGGCACCTGCGTGGCAACATGCAGCTTCCAGGCCAACTCAGCAGGCGCCTGCGTGGCGGCATGCAGATCTTCGTGAAGGCTCCGCCACCGCGCCACCTCAGCTGCATGCCTGCCTACATGGCGCCGCGCGCATCGCTGGCCAGGGCGCGTCTCAAAGCGAGGAGGAGCGGCGACAGACGGGGCGGGCCTCGCCCCCGTCCCCAAAAAAGCTAGGGGACACCTCAGCGGCGCATTAAATGCGTCTTGTCCTGTCATACGAGCGATAAGCTCGCAATACTATACGCCTTTCCACCTCCTGTATGCCACTGTGGCAGCCCCTTTCGACTATAAAAGGAGGCCCATGGCATACTGGAGAAGGATTCGGCTCTTTGGAACCACGCACCCCACCATAGCTAGTTTGAGAGCTCAAGGACTCTCTAAAATACACCCACCAAAGCAGGACTAGAGTTTTACGCATCTTCGCGGCCCGAACCTGGGTAAACGATCCTTGTGCTGATTACTAATCCTGCTCTTCTCACAACCCTGCGCCCCGGCAACCGTAGTAGGGATTCTTGTGATCCCATAGGTGTCGTTCCACACCGACACTCCGCCAACATACTTCACTCATATCATTTTGGCAAGGACAAGTGCAAATAACTTCCACATCTTGTACTAGTTCAAGGAGTCACAAACCCTCTTGTTGGTAAGACAAGGGACAAGGTAACCTAATGTTTTCATGGACATCATCTTGTGTGAACATCACTCTATGTCTATGGATATCCTTGTTTGTTCCTTGTGGGACTAACCCGTGTAGGTATTGAAAGTGCAACTCACTCCAAAGGATTGCTCCGAATGATCTACATCAACATTGAGCATCCACATCTTCAACATCTACATGAAGTCATCATCGACAAAACCCAAGGTTAGTTCATCCCTCTTAGGGGGGATATCACATCTAGGGGGAGCTTTACTCTAATAAATTGAGCTAAAGCAACTCTAATGGTGTGAACACAATAATGCTTTATGTAGAAGTGGTAACCCCACTTGTGCTTAAACAATGAGTATGACCTATGATGAAGTGTTCTCATTTGACTCCTAAGTCAACATACTCATATATAGATGACCTAGTCATCGCCAATTGCTTGATAGATGCTAGAGCGTTTGTGCATGCTTTGTCACATATTTCATTAGCTATTTTATTGTGTGAGCATGTTGATTTCATATTTCACTCATTCGAGGACATCCATTTGTTGCTTTGATTGTTTGGCTTTTTCTCTTTTGCCAAATGGATGGACAAGAATGCCTAAGAACTCCCTCTAGCTATCTATGCTTTTCTCGTCTCAAACTCTATTCATGCTACATCACAAAGTTTGATCAAGTCAGATTCGAACCACTTTGTGTGAGGAGCACTCAGAGTCCCCGATTCGTCATAGACTTAAACTTCCAAAACCTCTTTGTGCATTTCGGTATGACCGAGTCATCCACTTTGGTCACACCGAGTTCACTAAGTTGATCTAGGTTTTTAATCTCGGTGCAACCGATTTGAACTTTTCAGTCACACCGAGTTGCAGTAACCGCTTGCGATTCTGCATCTCGGTGCCACCGAGTTGTTCCACTCAGCCACACCGACAGGGTCGGGATATATAAACCCAGGGGTGAGATTTTGGAAATTTCTTCAGCCCGCGCATGTCCTGCTCTGCCTCCTCGGGTCTCCGGATCGTATCCTCGCCGCCAGCGACCTCCCGCCGCTGGTTTCTGTCGCCGTCAACGGAATTCTGCTCCGCCGTTGTCGCCGTAGCGAACTCCCGCTGAACTAGGGTATGGGTTCGACTCTTTGTGCTACTTCCTTTCTCTGATTCGTAGCACATCGCATTGCCATGATCTTTACCACGTATGAAAACAATCTATCTAGAGAAAACATCCTTTAGGTTAGATTTGATTCGAAAATTTAGGGTTGGGTTTCCGCCGAACTCATCTCGGACCGACCAAGTTGTACAAATCGGTCTCACCGATTTGGCTTAGGCCATTGCACATGCGTTTTCGGTCTGACCGAAAACTGCGGTGCGACCGAGTTCGACTCTTTGTGAAACCCTAGCAATCTCGGTGCCACTGAACTGTGACTCGGTCTGACCGAGTTCACTAGTTTAGGTTCCAAAAGTTGCTTCGGTATCACCGAGTTTAACAAATTGGTAGCTCCAAAATGCTTTCTGTGGAGAACTGAAACTAGGTTTTTGAGTCATCTGTTTTGCAAAAACTCTACACCTTGTGATGCTCATCTACTCTACCTCAACTACATCTATTCCCAGGGCTTGCTGTCAGTTTGTTTGTCAAGATGTCTGACCAAAGTGACAGCCAGAATAGATCTGAAGAGCAAGTGCAATTGAGTGAGGGCACTAGTCCCTCAAGCAGCTATGATGAGGGCAGCAGGAGCACACCAAGTAACTTGCCCACGGCAGCCACTAGAACAAGGAAGAGGAGAACCTCAGACTCTAAGGATGAGGACTATGTGGCTGTTGAGGATGAGGCCACCTCAAGGAAGAAAGTGCTAAAGAAAGAGTATGGCACAGCTGCTGCAACTAAGCCAGGGTTGCATAAGAAGGCACCAGCAAAGAGAGTCCCAATGTCAAAGCCAAGAAAAGTTTCAACAGGAGAAACCATGAAGTTCACAATAGAATCAGATGATGGTGAGGCAGTTGGAGATGGCAAGCATAAGAAGAGGGCAAGAACCACATCTGCAAAAGTTCTTGGAAAATCAACTATGGTAAGAGATTCAAAGAAAGAGGAAGAGGATGTTGCTCCAGCACCCAAATCTCAGAAGCTTATGGGAGATGCTATCAAGTCAGGGGCTGCTCCATCAAAGCCCAAGACTGCTCCCAAAGCAACAGCTCAAGCTCAGAAGCCCACTAAGCCCAAGAGAAGCACCACAAACATTCCTGTTGAAGAGAAGAACAAGGCCCCAGCGCCTGAGGTTGATGAAGAGGATGAAGAAGCCCTAGTGCTAAGAAAACTGAAGCCAAAGATTCCAGACCACAATGACACTCATCCAGTGGCTAAGGACATGCACATCAGGAAAGATACATGACTGAGATTGTGGAGACAGTCTGATCCTTATCCTGTGAGGAGGAGGACTGTTGTGGTCTACAGGTTTCACACCAAAGAACAACAAGATTTCTATGAGAATATTCTGCTTGACAAGAAGCCAATTGTCTGTGACATGAGATGGGTTGATTGGGAATATATCAAATAGAATAAAGATCACTTCCCAGGTGTACAAGACATCTTCAAAGCTTGTGGAGTTGACAAGTTCGTTGGACAGAAGCTCACCAAATGGAATGATGAGCTGATCATGCAATTTTACTCCACTACTCATTTCTATCCAGATGGAAGGATAGTATGGATGTCTGAAGGTACTAGGTACCAATCAACTGTTGAAGAATGAACCAAGCTGATCAATGCCCCAGAAGAGCATGAGGATGATTTGGATGTGTATGCCAAGAAGAAGAAAGACCACAACTCTATGGCAAATATGTACGAAGAGATCCCTGATAAAGCTTTGGAGACACACAAGCTTGGATCTATGCATTATTTGTTGTCTGGTCTGCCTACTATCAACACCATCCTGAGGCATACATTGTTACCCAAGTCTGGAGATCACAAGATGATAAGAGGACATTCCATCAACTTGCTGCAAATCTTTGATGTCCCTCAAAAATTCAAGGTCATGAGTCTGATTGTAGAGACAATCAAGAGGACAGCTGCTGACCATAAGAGATCTTGTTGGTATGCTCCACACATTCAGGTGCTCATCAACTCCAAGATGGGCACAGGCACTTACTTGTTGGACAAAGAGCATTTACCCTTGCTCCCAGAATTTGAAGATAATGAAGTTGTCATGAATGAGAATGAACCTTCATCAGCACAAGCACAAGAGAAGAGAGCTAAAGCAAAGGTAGAAAAGGCTACAAAGATGCCAAGTGTTGAAGAGGTATCTCAAGTGTTCTTGAAGAGCAAATAAGATCAGCTAGCTTATCTGATCCAATCTACTTTGAGGATTGAGAAGGGCTTGGCCACCCTGACTCAGAATCAGGAGAGCTTGGAGAGGATCATAGAGACCAAGTTCTATGAACTTGATTTAAAAGTCACTGAGATTCAGACTGCAGTTGAGCAGCTCTAGGAGGATGCAGAAGAGAAGAAGGGGAAGGCTACTACAGATGCTTTTCGCAGAGTGCCTAGAGGTCAGAGGTCTGCTGCAGTGCCAGTACCAGATACTAGAGCTACATCGTCAGCACCAGCAGCAACAGCTTCAATGCCACCTCCAGCAGTCACTCCACCAGCTCCAACTACATCAACTGATGCCTTCGTCCTTGGAGTTATCTCTACACTACCTCCAGAAGACCAAGCCTGAGAGACGCATAGCACTATGCATTTTCGAACTTTTTGGTAACTTGTTGCCAAAGGGGGAGAAATGTATAGATCATAGGCTTCGAGAGAGTGTTTTGCTTCTTTGCCTCTCTTGCTTTTGAACTTTATTATGTGCTTGGTTGATACTTTATGTCTGTGTGTGAGATACTTGTTTGGTCACGTGTTTGATCATATGCTACTTTAATGCTTGCTTGGATGATATTATCTCTTATATCCCATATATGATCTTTCACTTTGCTTGGTGATGGGTGCATGCTTTTAATTTCCATCATTTTGAGCGCTCCACCAAGATGTATGTGACATGGAAGAGTAACCCATGATCCTAATCGATTGTGCATTTGCATTCAAAAGCAAATTTTAAATAATGCACAAATTTAGGGTGAGCTCTTGCTTATCACATACTTCTCAAAGCGACGATGTATTTCAATCTTATGATCATATGTCGAAGCTTTGATCTATATGTTGTCATCAATTACCAAAAAGGGGGAGATTGAAAGTGCAACTATCCCTGGGTGATTTTGGTAATTCCTAACAACATATAGCTCATTGAGCTAATGCTATTTCAAGATAAATATTTCAGGAAAGCTCAATGATTGGCATGGCATGGATTAGGAATGTGGACCCCTCAAAATGCTAAGGACAAAAGATTGGCTCAGTCTCTAAAGCTCAAGACTCTACATTTTACTTTTAGTGATCCAAGATCACATTGAGTCCATAGGAAAAGCCAATACTATTAAAAGGGGATGAGGTGTTGCTTAATGGGTTGCTTGCTCAAAATGCTTTAGTGATATGCTCCAAAAACCCTCAACCACTTTCTCATATCCACATATGTCCCAAACCAAAAGTCAAACTCGGCCCCACCGAAACATTCTATCCGGCGCCACCGAGTTACTTGACATAGCCACTGCCACAAACCCTAGGCACTTCGGTCTCACCGATAGGGATCTCGGTCTCACCGAGATGGGATTGCAAACTCTCTATTTCCCTTCGTAACGTTTCGGTCCAACCGAGATGAGTGATCGGTCCCACCGAGTTCGCAATGCAAACTCTCTGTTTCCCCATCGTAGCGTTTCGGTCTCACCGAGATGAGCAAATCGGTCCCATCGAGTTTGCCTGATCAACTCTCTGGTTAGCTTATTACCAAAATCGGTCCCACCGATTTGTGTAATCGGTCTCACCGAGATTATGTTATGCCCTAACCCTAATGAAATCGGTCCCACCGAGTTGACATGTCAGTCCCACTGAAAATCCTAACGTTCACATTTTGAGCTAAATCGGTCTGACCGAGTTTCATTATTCGGTCCCACCGAGTTTGGCAATTTGTGTGTAACGGCTAGATTTTGTGTGGAGGCTATATATACCACTCCACCCACCCTTCATTCGTGGGGAGAGCCATCAGAACAAGCCTACACTTCCAGCATACGTTTTCCGAGAGAGAACCACCTACTCATGTGTTGAGACCAAGATATTCCATTCCAACCATATGAATCTTGATCTCTAGCCTTCTCCAAGTTGCTTTCCACTCAAATCATCTTTCCACCAAATCCAAATCTGTGAGAGAGAGTTGAGTGTTGGGGAGACTATCATTTGAAGCACAAGAGCAAGGAGTTCATCATCAACACACCATCTATTACCTTTTGGAGAGTGGTGTCTCCTAGATTGGTTAGGTGTCACTTGGGAGCCTCCGTCAAGATTGTGGAGTTGAACCAAGGAGTTTGTACGGGCAAGGAGATCGCCTACTTCGTGAAGATCTACCCTAGTGAGGCAAGTCCTTCGTTGGCGATGGCCATGGTGGGATAGACAAGGTTGCTTCTTCGTGGACCCTTCGTGGGTGGAGCCCTCCGTGGACTCGTGCAACCGTTACCCTTCGTGGGTTGAAGTCTTCATCAACGTGGATGTACGATAGCACCACCTATCGGAACCACGCCAAAAATCTCCATGTCTACATTGCGTTTGCTCCCTCCAAACTCCTCCCTTTACCTTCATGTGCAATGTTTTACATTACGCTGCTATACTCTTAGACTTGCATGTGTAGGTTGTTTGCTTGACTAGTGCTAAGTTGCTAAAATCTGCCAAGACTTAAAATTGGGAAAAGGCTAGATTTTCATTTGGTCAAGTAGTCTAATCACCCCCCCTCTAGACATACTTTTGATCCTACAAGTACCATACATGCACCTCCCATTCACTCTCCTGCCGCTCACTGACAAAACAAAAAAACAGTTGCAGTCGGGTGTGTAGGCATGCAGTTGCAGTCAAGGATGACACTTGCGGTTGCAAGCCTACTGTCGGACATGCCATTGTAGTTGAGGGCGAAACTTGTAGTGGCAAACGTATTGTCCGACATGAAAATCATCCCCTCTCCGACAAAAACACAAGGCCAGTTGTAGCCGACAGCGGACATGCAGTTCCAGTCGAGGGTGAGACTTGCAGTTGCTGTTGGGGAACGTAGTATTTCAAAAAAAATCCTACGATCACGCAAGATCTATCTAGGAGAAGCATAGCAACGAGCGGGGAGAGTGTGTCCACGTACCCTCGTAGACCGAAAGCGGAAGCGTTTAGTAACGCGGTTGATGTACTCGAACATCTTCGCGATCCAACCGATCCAAGCACCGAACGTAGGGTACCTCCGCGTTCAGCACACGTTCAGCTTGATGATGTCCCTCGAGCTCTTGATCCAGTTGAGGCCGAGGGAGAGTTCCGTCAGCACGACGGCGTGGCGATGGTGATGATGAAGTTACCGGCGCACGGCTTTGCCTAAGCACTACGACGATATGATCGATGTGTGTAACTGTGGAGGGGGGCACAGCACACGGCTAAGAGAAACTTGTGTGTCTTTGGGGTGCCCCCCTCCCACGTATATAAAGGAGGGGGGAAGAGGAGGCCGCCCCTAGAGGGAGCACGTCAAGGGGGAGTCCTACTTGGACTCCCGGTCCAAGTAGGATTCGCCCCCCCCCCCCTCCTATTCCAACTAGGAGAAGGAGGGAAGGAGGAAGTGGAGAGAAGGAAGGAGGGGGCGCCGCCCCCTCCCCTTGTCCAATTCGGATTGGCAAGGGGGGTGCCACCTCCTGGCCGGCCCTCTCTCTTCTCCACTAAGGCCCATGGTGGCCCATTAACCTCCCGGGGGGTGGGTTTCGGTAACCCCCGGTACTCCGAAACTTATCCGAAACGACCCGAACCATTCCGGTGTCCGAATGTAACCTTCCAATATATAAATCTTTATGTCTCGACCATTTCGAGACTCCTCGTCATGTCAGTGATCACATCCGGGACTCTGAACAAACTTCGGTCATCAAATCACATAACTCATAATACAAATCGTCATCGAACGTTAAGCGTGCGGACCCTATGGGTTCGAGAACTATGTAGACATGACCGAGACACATCTCCGGTCAATAACCAATAGCGGAACCTGGATGCTCATATTGGCTCCTACATATTCTACAAAGATCTTTATCGATCAAACTGCATAACAACATACGTTGTTCCCTTTGTCATCGGTATGTTACTTGCCCGAGATTCGATCGTCGGTATCCTCATACCTAGTTCAATCTCATTACCAGCAAGTCTCCTTACTCGTTCCGTAATGCATCATCACGTAACTAACTCATTAGTCACATTGCTTGCAAGGCTTATAGTGATGTGCATTACCGAGAGGGCCCAAAGATACCTCTCCGATACACAGAGTGACAAATCCTAATCTCGATCTATGCCAACTCAACAAACACCATCGGAGACACCTGTAGAGCATCTTTATAATCACTCAATTACGTTGTGACGTTTGATAGCACACTAAGTGCTCCTCCGGTATTCGGGAGTTGCATAATCTCATAGTCATAGGAACATGTATAAGTCATGAAGAAAGCAATAGCAATAAACTAAACGATCATAGTGCTAAGTTAACGGATGGGTCTTGTCCATCACATCATTCTCTAATGATGTGATCCCGTTCATCAAATGACAACACATGTCCATGGCTAGGAAACTTAACCATCTTTGATTAACGAGTTAGTCAAGTAGAGGCTATACTAGGGACACTCTGTTTGTCTATGTATTCAACATGTACTAAGTTTCCGGTTAATACATTTCTAGCATGAATAATAAACAGTTATCATGATATAAGAAAATATAAATAACAACTTTATTATTGCCTCCTGGGCATATTTCCTTCAGTTGCAAGACTAGTATTGGACATGCAACATTCCCCCCTCTCCTGCTGCCCACTAACAAATAAAAAATGTCGGTTGCAGCGGGTGTGTGGGCATGCAATTGCAGTCTAGTGTATAGGCATGCAGTTCCAACCGAGGGCGACACTTGCAATTGCAAGACTACTGTCGGGCATGCAATCCCCCCCCCCCCCCTCTTCGACAAAAACACAAGGCCAGTTGAAGTCGGGATGAGGACATGCAGTTGCAGTCGAGGGCGACGCTTGTAATTGCAAGCCTGGTATCGCACATGCAACTCCCCCTTACTCTCCCGCAGTCGAGGGACGACACTTGCAGTTAGATGCCTAGTGCCAGACATTCAACAACCCTTCTCTCAACAAAAAACCAATAAATTGCAGTCAATGGCGACACTTACAATTGCGCCTAATAGTAGGCATACAAGAAAAAAGTTTTAAAGGCAATAAAAAGAGAAAAGTAAATAAATAAATAAATAAGAAACAAGGAATTTTTTAGAAAGCAAATAAAAAGAAGAAATATAAATAAAACATGAAACAAGAAAAATGGTAAAAATAAAAATGCAAAATAATATCAATGACATGAGGACGTCGTTTTTTTTTTTTGTTAAAATCACTTACAAAAAGACAAAAAAAATCCAGGAAGATAAAATAAAACAGGAAAAAGCCAGGCCATCAAACATCCATGTCCACGCATAAAAATAAAGAAGCAGGAATAGAGCAGGCCAGACGCACCCTAAAACATCCCGCTAGCAAATAAACAGGAAGAAAAGTGATTGGACATGAGAGAGAGAAAAAAGAAACTAGCAATTCTTGGTCGCTTTTAAGACATGGAGTTGCATTCTGGGTCAAAACTTGAGTTGAGGCCTGACTGCTAGCGAATCGACTAAGACTTGACTAATTTTTGGTCGACTGAGAATAGCAAATCCACATAAAATAGATACTTTTTGAATTAGATATTTTCATCTATACTTCTTTTAGTCTGACATACTTAACACAAAGCCAAACCTAAAAAAAACTAGAGAGAGAAAGATATGAATGCTTATTTTATAAAAAATCCGTGCACCCACACACATCTTAAAAAAGAAAATTCTGGTTCTCAAAAAACAAGACATGGATGCTGCACTAGAAAAACTACATCCAAAAACTATACAATCGGGATATATAATCTTTTTTTCCCCAATACGCCAAGTTGGCGTATCATTGCATTGATAGGTAGAAAGAGTACAGGTTTAGAGGACTCCTAGCTCGTACACAACTAGGCGCGCCAGGGATCCTCGTGAGCAGAAGAAGCAGGATGCTCAGCCCGACTATAGAGGGACATATAATCTATCAACAATAGCCACACATACGCCACGCGGATTCTGGAAAAAAAGGAAGAAATACTCACAAAAAGATGCTACTACAGTATACAATTCTTTTCCTTTTCCTTAGGGAAGTATACAGTTCTTTTTCTAGTCTTTTTTTAGGGGTAGTTCTTTTTCTAGTCAGGGATTGCTCTTACACTTTGTAAATTTTACGGGCCAAAAAGAAAAAGACATACCACCTAAAGCCTGACACTCCCCAGCCCAGCCCACCGCCCACAGCCCACAGAAAAGCAAGACACGAAAGCAGCCCAACCCAGTTCGTCCATCTACACCGCCCAATTTTTACAATTAAACGCAGGTTGCGCACACTAAAAGCAGGAGTAGATCTGACGGTCGACGAGATTTTTAGCAGCACCGATGAAATAAACCCACTTCTCGTGAAGTGGAACCATAACATTTCATGCCCCTTGTCGTGAAACCAAACACATCCTTATTTCATCACGAAGCTCAAACAAAGTCTCATGTAATAACCTGAGCTATTTCACCAACCAACCAACAGATAAAACATACTGCTCCTACCAAATATGGCTATGCCTATCCAGTTAGGCGCACAACTCTAATCTACACCGCACATCGTCATACACATCACATCACCCAGTGCACATGCCGTCAAATCTGCATGTCTACTCTCTCTCTCTCTCTCTCTCTCTCTCTCTCTCTCTCTCTCCTCTTCCAAACAACTCCATCCCTTTTATTCAACTTTTTCTAACTTAAATCATTTACACAAATATTCCGATTATATATATATATATTTTTTTTTAAAATCATGGTGCAAAGACCTTTAGAATAAGACCAATATCGGATATATTTCAACTATTTTGATTTTTTTTTATTAGTGAAATCTGTTATTGAAACGAGTCAAATGAGTGAAATATGTTACTGAAATGAGTGAAATCAATTATTAAAATTAGTGAATCAATTTTTGAAATGAGTGAAATCTATTATTGGAACGAGTGAAATGAGTGAAATATGTGATTGGAACGAGTGAAATCAGTTACTGAAACTAGTGAAATGAGTAAAATGAGTGAAATGTGTCATTGAAATGACTGAAAACTGTTATTGAAACAAGTGAAATGAGTGAAATATGTTAATGAAACGATGAAATATGTTACTGAAAAATTTAAACTAGTCAAAATATATCCAAGATGATCTTGTTATAAAGGTCCTTTTGTTAGGAGTTCAAATATATAAAAAATCTGAAATTGAAATATTGATTTAAAAGGTATGCATGATTTAAGATAGAAAAGGTGAAATAAAAGGGATGGATTTGTTTGGGCCAGAGAAGAGAGAAGGGAGAGAGTGGACATGCAGATGTGACAGCATGTGTACCGGCTAATGTGACATGCATGGATGTATGGTAGAGATTTGGGTTGTGCGCGCAATGCGTTAGACAAAATCCGGGTCCCAGCCAGTGTTATACGGACACACCACTATCGACGGCCTCGACGAATGCCCTTAGATTACGATCCGACGAGCCACCTTTCCCGAGAGCCTCAGCGACCACCCGCTTCCACTCCGACGCCGCGCGCCGCGCATCCCCCGTTCCGGCCTCACCCTCCTGCATCACCACCTCTACACGCCGCCTCACCTCGGCCGCGCGCAGCACGCCGTCGCTGCCCACCTCCGCGCGCGCTCCCACGCGCCACTCGCACTCGACGAGCCATGCGTTCATCCGCTGGTCCGACATATGGGGCACGCACACCATCGGCACGCCGCTCGCCACGCTCTCCGTTCCACCCGCAGTGCGTCACGAAGCAGCCCACCGCGGCGTGCGAGAGCACCCGCACCTGGTCGCACCACTCCACCACAATGCCGTTCCTGAGCCCGAGCCGCGCCTCCGTCTCCGGCTCCAACGTCGCCTCGCCATCCGCGAGCTCCGCCTTGACGTCCTTCCGGACGACGCAGAGGTACGGCTTCCCGCTCTCCTCGAGGCCAAGGAGGAGCTCGTCGAGCTGCTCCCTCTCCATCCCCGCCCAGCTCCCGAACGCGACTTACACCACGGAATCGGCCGGCTTGGCGTCGAGCCACTCCATGTACTTGACGTCGTCCTGCTCGAAGAGGCCGGCCTCGTCGCCGGAAGGGGCCACTGGGCCGATCGGCAGCGCGTCGTACGTTCCCACGGCGGTGAGCGCGCCCTCCTCGAGTTCCTGGCACGTGTTGACGAGCACGTTTGCTCTGGGGGTTTCCCTGTCGAGCGTGTCGAACAGGTCGCGGACGGTAGTGTAGATGCTGTGGTAGAACTCGGAGGGGTCGGTGGACTCCGTGATCATGGACGGGAGGTCCCGCACGGGCAGCGGAGGGAGGCCCGGGAGCCGCACGACGGAAGACGGGTCGTGGCGGTTGTCGGTCACGACGCCGGCGTGGCCGTGGAAGAAATGGTAGTAGACGAACAACACGGCAGCCGGCTGGATCCAGTAGAGCGCGGACGGCACGCCTTTCTCGCGCGCGACGTCCGCGGCCCACGGGAGGAGCATCGTGTAGACGACGCGGGTCACGGGGCGGCCGCGCGCGGAGAGCGCGTCCACCAGCTCCCCGGCGCTGCGCGCGCCCGCGGAGTGGAAGGACGCCATGTAGTCGGTGCACGCCGCGGGGTCGGTGGTCCTGTCGTACCCGTTGTCGAAGCCGTCCGAGAACGGGAGGAACTCGAGGCGGCCGTCGCCGCCGTCGGGCGCGTCTGCCTCCGCCGGGAACATGCGGCGGTGCGCGGTCGCGGTGGTGGAGAACGTGACGAGCGCGCCGGGCGAGGCGGAGCGCCGGGCGAGGCGGAGCGCCGGCGCGATGTGTCCCTGGAGCGGGTACGTGAGCAAGAGGAAGTGCGGCTGCGGAGACATGCTTGTCCTCCTTTCCTGAGGCTGACTCGCGTCGCTTTCGCGTAGCTCGAGAGAGCGTCACTCGATCTGCAGCGACGGCTGGCAAGCTTTCCGATTTGAGTGGTATACTAGCGCGAGAGACCTTGGGTTTTATGGCTCTCACGCGGCCCGCGATGCCCTCGCGAGGAAGCTGGTGCATCCATGACGCTGTCGGGAACTAATTGCGTGCGGCCGGCGCACCCATGTGGTCTGGGAGAGGAGGGCTCCATAGCTCCATGTGTCAAGCGAACGCCATGCACATGCCAGTCATGCGCAGCATTGTGTTGTATTGATCGCTCTGTGATTTGCCATTGACTTAGTAGATCTGTGATATTGATCGCTCTGTGATCTACTCTCCCTCTTCTGGCTCACAGAGCGATCAACGGTTCCCTCTCCCTGATCGTTGTGGATATAAGCAGAAATCAATGGTCTTCCGGACACAGCGATCAACGCACGTGCTCCCTCTTCTGGTTCTTTGTTTTTGTTTTGAGAATTCCCTCTTCTTGTTGCTCCCTCCGTTCCTTTTTAGTCTGTATATAAAATTTGGTCAAAGTCAAACTTTATAAAGTTTGACAAACTTTGTAGGAAAAAATATCAACATCTATAGTACTAAAGCTATATGGTATGAAAATTAATTTCATGATACATCTAACATTATTGATTTCATATTATGAATCTCGATATATTTTTCTATAAACTTAGTCAAAGTAAACAATGTTTGACTTTGATCAAACCTTATATGCAGACTAAAAAGAAGCGGAGGGAGTACGAGGCCGATCAACCGGGACTCGGACGCTGTCAGCGGAGGGCTCGAGGACAGCGAGAGCAGCACTACAACCAAGATCCCCGCGCGTCCCTCGTGTCGACCGCCGCAGTCTCGGAGCGGCCCGGCCTGGCCTCTCCGACTGGTCTTCTGCTAGCGGTCAGCACCGGCGCCCGGTTTGGTTTGGCACTAACAGCGTCTCCAACGATTAACATTCAAACTGCTCGCATACATGCGGTACACTGCAATCATCCAATGCGGTGCCTCATCGGTCCATGGTTTGGACGTCCGTTTTCACAAACTGATAGCATACGAGGGGCTTTGCGAGCTTCCGGACCGTTGACATGCACATATCCGATAGCCCAGCTTCACCCAAAAGCTTCTCCCGTGCGAAACGGTTGCCGCACATTGATGTTGTTCAAGAGCGCCTACGTCGCATTCATGCCAGCCTGGAAGGGGCGCGGCCTCTCACTCGTGACGGCATTGAACAAGCACGCCAGCCGAGAGTGCCACACGTGCCGCGTCCTGGTCGCCACGTCTGTTTATTGCCGGAGCGACGTGAGTGGACGGGACGAGATGGGACGGATAAAAGCTACATCGGGCCCACTTGGAAGCTACCACGTCAGCAACTCCTGGACCCATTTGTCGGAATCTTTGACTGGTCAAACCCACGAAAAGATTACTACTGACAAATTATCGTCATAAAAAACGATCTTAGGTGACAGATTGGCATATCATAGATGACAGTCTGGGCCGTCATCGAAAATGGCCGTCAGTGCCAAATTTGAGTTCATCACCGAAGACACGGTCTGGTGAGACAGAAAAAGTGATACCATCGAGATTTATTTGTTGTGACGGCGCTTCAGTGACGGTGGGGGTGATGGCCGAAAAGGCGTCACCTGGACATATTTATGATGAAAAATGTTTCTACGTGACACAAGTGAAACGTCGTAGAGTAACGCTCGTTTTGTAGTGAGTAGGCAGCCCGTGGCGCAAGGGCCAAACACAATTGAGAAACTCCGTGAACTATACATAGCTTCTTATCAAAACTCATAAACTTCTTTTTGAAACTGAAACGATGAATATTGGTCAAAGCATTCAAGCCATTTTTCTAAGGCTTTGTGACTGATTCCTCAAACAATGTTTTTGCTTGATTAGAAATAGGCAGAAGGAAGAGCCTCAGACAAAACTCAACTCTCACCTCCATAGACTACATACTACGAATACTTACCTCATACATTACATGATCCTGGAAGGTTTTGAGGATGAATATAGCACATTCCTTATTTGACGGCTACAGTGAGTATGAAGAGATCAATCATAGAGTGAGATATCTGTCCCTAACTTTGGCTTCAAGGTGTTCCATTAGATCCATATCCGTGAGATAGAACCTGAAGCTAGATGGCAAAAGTGACGAACATCTCTTGCGCTACACATCGGTTATTTTCATTAGAGATTCATTCAATGCATTAAATTCGTATATGTAACTAATACATCGATGGTTCCATCTTGGTGGCGCTTGCTTCGCCCATCAGATCGTTGAGGTCTAATCCGCCAGCCTTAATATTTCAAGCAAGGTCCACAAATAACCGAAGCAAGTAGGTTGGGTCGTGGGCCATGGCGAGCTGCTGCAGCGGGTAGAAATGGGGCGGCGAAGCTTTCTTTTGTCTGTTCGAAGGATATAGGAGTATAGTGAGGTGTTTGCATGGCAAGAAAAGGCTCTTGTTCCGGGGAAGGAGATGTTGCTTACTAATATTGCATTCAGAGGTGGATGTGGATACTCTTATATCCATGGAAACAATTATCTAGGCTCTAGTCGCCAACCAACTTATGATTGGATGGTTAGGAGAATAGTGGTGTTCTCAACCCACGAGGGTTCAAGTCTTAGACTAGACATTGTTGCTCGTGTTTTCATGTGTGTATTTCAGGCTTTTCAGCGAGGTTTGTTCAGTGAAAGGAGACGTTTCCGTCAACTACGAGACGCGTGTGGTGACTTCGTCAATCTTAAGATGTTCATAGGGATAGAATGTGTGTGTGCGCGCGTTCATATGAATGAGTGTATGCTTCATGTATGCAAGGGACTTTGATTGTACTTGATTCTAAAAAAGAAAATGTGCCAGTTCACCCCTTGATCTCCATCACTATTACGGCATTTTGAGCAAACCAAGGCCTCCTTTGGTTTTGTAGGAATTTCATAGAATAGGATTTTCAATTTTTCAAAGGGAAAATCCCTATGAAGCCCTTTGGTTTGTAGGAATGAATTACTATTCCTATGTAGAATAGGATCAAATCCTTCACATTTCAAAGAAAAAAATTAACCTAGACTCAATGAAAAAAATTATCTTATGCATCAAATGACATCTATTTCTCTATAAGAATAAAGAGCATCTCCACTCGTTTGCCCTCCCAGGAGCCATTTTTTCAGCCGGTTGGGGTCATGCCGGCGAAAATTTTGGCATTGGGGGGGGGGGGCGTTCCCAGCCGTGCCCCCACCCAACAGTAAAAGACAAGAGAGCGAGAGGAAAAAGAGATGAACAATGTGCGAGTTGGAGGCATGCACGTAGGTGGATCTGTTGCATGCAAGAGAGAGAGAGAGAGGGGAGAGGGAGTGGGAGGCTGACAGTGGGCGTGTTGCGTGTAAATAATAGCTCCGGCGTCCCCGGCTCCCTGGGTTTGGGTTGGGATCGCCAGATGTAATTTTGGCCAACTTCAACGCAAAACGAGATGGTGAGAGCAACTCTAATGCGGCGACCCATTTCATCCGCGCGCGTCCGTTGCGCCGACCCAAACGGATGCGCGTCCGCTTTTCGTCCGCCTGCCGACCCATTCCCGGTCCATTTTTTAGCCGGATTTGCGTCAGGGCGGACACGCGCGCGTCCGCCTTCTCCTCCACTCTGGCCCGCTGGTCGGTGGCAGCCTCCACCATTTCCCTCCATTTCCCCCAAAACCCTCCCGCCCGCACGCGCTCCTGCCGCCCGCCATGAACGACGACCTCGATGCCGCCGCCGGCCTCGCCTCCCTCGCCTCGTCCGGCATCACGACCGCCCCCTCCCGGCAAAGGCAAGCCTCGCGCCCCCCGCAAGACCACCGTCGTGCCCAAGCCGAATAAGAAGCTGGCAGCCGAAGAGCAGGCAAGGGAGTCGGCGAAGAGAAAGGGTCGGAGGCACGCGGCGGCCGCCATCACCGCCGCCGCACAGCAGGTGGCCACCAACGCCCGCGTCACGGCAGCAATGAGGGAGGCGCTAATTCTGCTAGGGTTAAACCCTGGCCAGCACGGCCTCCTCAATGTAGTCATGGCCGCGGCCAGCACCGGCTCATCTGCGTTCCCTCGGATGGTGCTGCCCGACTCGCCCCGCACGTCAGCGACGCAGCCGGCACCCGGATTCCACGTCTACCCACAGGCCTACCCGCAGGCCTCCCGACTCTTCGGGGAGTTCTCGCCCGAGGTGAGCATGGTGGCGCCTTCCACGCCCGCGCCCATCGACCTCAACGCCACACCGGTGGCTCGTCATCCGAAGGGGCGAGAAAACACGCGCAACACATGCCAGCCGACGTGCTGTTGGGCGCATGCAACCCTGTTCGACAGAATGCCGGCCTCCGGCGATGACGACTACATGCAGAACATCATCTTCGAGGGTGGTGCAGCGGCCGCTGGCGGTGCCGCCGGGGCCGGCTACAATCCCGAAGAGACATAAAGTCAGGACGGCCGAGGGCGTTCACGCCGTCCACCTTTGATCAAGATCAGGTCGCCTTCATGCATGATCTGGTCGGCCTCGACCTGGACAGCTTCCCGCTCGACCACGAGTTTCCGGAGGACAAAGGACAAGAGGAAGAGGATGAGTTGGACATCGAAGGGGAGCCTTTGTTCGAGGACGAGTTCGCCAACCAAGCCGCCGGGGCGAAGCTGAAGCGCAAGAGCAAGCAGACGAAGGCATACACTACGGCCAAGGACAAGCTCCTTTGTGAGTGTTGGAGGGACATTGGGCAAGACCCCAAGGTCGGCGCCGAACAAAAGGCATCAACCTTTTGGATTCGTGTTCACCGTGAGTTCCATGAGCACAAGAAGTTTCCGCCATACCAAATGCAAAGCACGCGCGGGTGGGTGTCCATTTCGAAGCGATGGAGGGTGATCCAACAAGAGTGCAACAAGTTTTGTGCCACTCTTGAGAGCATCAAAGGCACGCCCCATGAACGGCATCGACATGCAAGACATGGTATGCTAGCAAGCGGCCCGCTTTTGTGTCATTCCATTTATGCTTGCATGTCCATTTCCATATCCATTTGCTAACATGCTTGCATGTAATACATTTGTAGGCATTCCAAGCTTTCGAGGCATTCAAGGTCCAATACGATGGCAAGTGCTTCAACCTCTCCCATTGTTGGAGGGTCATCAAAGACGAGGAGAAGTTCAAGGCGCAATATGCCACCTCAAGTCGCGGGGGGGGGGGGGTTGAGAAGGCCGTGGAGGAGGAAGATGGCGAGAAGCCACAGCCGTGGGGGAAGACCAACTACAAGAAGGAGGACAAGCGGGATGCGGCTGTTGGGAACATAGCATGCAATTTCAAAACAATTCCTACGCTCACACAAGATCTATCTAGGAGATGCATACCAACGAGATGGGGAGAGTGTGTCCACGTACCCTCGTAGACCAAAAGCAAAAGCGTTTGACAACGTGGTTGATGTAGTCTAACTTCTTCTCGTTCCGACCGATCAAGCACCGAACATACGGCACCTCCGAGTTCTGACGTCCCTCGAACTCTTGATCTAGCAAAGTGTCGAGGGAGAGTTTCTTCAGCATGACGGCGTGGTGACGGTGATGGTGAAGTGATCCGCGCAAGGCTTCGCCTAATCACTACGTGAATATGACCGGAGGCGTAAACTGTGGAGGGGGCGCCGCACACGGCTAACAAACTATTGATTTATGTTCTAGCGGTGCCCCCCCTCATATATACAGGTTGGAGGGGAGGAGAGGCAGCCAAGGGGGCGCCCCAAGTAGGAGGAATCCTACTTGGGCGCCTCCCTATTCGGCCTCCCCCCTTCAATATCCATCCGGAGGGGGAAGGAAGGAGGAGGGAGGAGAGAAGGAAGGGGGAGGCCGAATTGCTCCCCTTCCTTTCTCTCTTCCCTCTTTCCTTCCCCCTTATTTTGGGCTACATGGGGCGCACCAGCCCCCTAGGGGCTGGTTTGTCCCCTTCTTGGCCCATTAGGCCCATGTAGTTGCCGGGGGGATGCCCGGAACCCCTTCCGGTGACCCGATACGTACCCGGTACCCTCGGAACACTTCCGGTGTCCGAATACTATCGTCCTATATATGAATCTTTACCTCTCGACCATTTCAAGACTCCTCGTCATGTCCGTGATCTCATCCGGGACTCTGAACAACATTCGGTCACCAAATCACATAGCTCATATAATACAAAGTCGTCATCAAACGTTAAGCGTGCGGACCCTACGGGTTCGAGAACTATGTAGACATGACTGAGACACCTCTCCGATCAATAACCAACAGTGGAACCTGGATGCTCATATTGGTTCCTACTGTTGGGGAACGTAGCATGCAATTTCAAAAAAATTCCTACGATCACGCAAGATATATCTAGGAGATGCATAGCAACGAGAGGGGGAGAGTGTGTCCACGTACCCTCGTAAACCGAAAGCGGAAGCGTTAGGTTAACGCGGTTGATGTAGTCGAATGTCTTCACGATCCAACCGATCCAAGTACCGAACGTACGACACCTCCGTGTTCAACACACGTTCAGCTCGATGACGTCCCTTAAACTCTTGATCCAGTAGAGGGTTGAGGGAGAGTTCCGTCAGCACGACGGCGTGGTGACGGTGTTGGTGATGTGATTCGCGCAGGGCTTTGCCTAAGCACTACGACGCTATGACCAGAGGAGTATACTGTGGAGGGGGGCACCGCACACGGCTAAGAGAACAATTGATGTGCTATGGGGTGCCCCTGCCCCCGTATATAAAGGAGGATGGGAGGAGGTTGGCGGCCTAGGGGCATGCCAAAGTGGGGGGAAACCCACTAGGAATCCTAGTCCTAGTAGGTTTCCCCTTTCCTTCTCATGAAGGGGGAAAGAGGGAAGGGAGAGGGAGGAGGAGAAGGAAAGGGGGGGCGCCACCCCCTCCCCTTGTCCAATTCGGACTCCCATGGGGGGGGCGCGGCCACCCCTTGTGGGCTGCCTCTTCTCTCCCCTATGGACCATGAGGCCCATTACTTTCCCCGGGGGGTTCCGGTAACCTCCCGGTACTCCAAAAAATACCCGAAACGATCCGGAACCATTCCGGTGTCTGAATACTATCGTCCAATATATCAATTTTTACCTCTCAACTATTTCGAGACTCCTCGTCATGTCCGTGATCTCATCCGGGACTCCGAACAATCCTCGGTCACCAAAACACATAACTCATAATACAAATCGTCATCGAACGTTAAGCGTGCAGACCCTACGGGTTTGAGAACTATGTAGACATGACCTAGACACATCTCCGGTCAATAACCAACAGCGGGACCTAGATGCTCATATTGGTTCCTACATATTCTACGAAGATCTTTATCGGTCAAACCGCAATGACAACATACGTTATTCCCTTTGTCATCGGTATGTTACTTGCCGAGATTCGATCGTCGATATCCTCATACCTAGTTCAATCTCGTTACCGGCAAATCTCTTTACTCGTTCTGTAACGCATCATCCCGCAACTAACTCATTAGTCACATTGCTTGCAAGGCTTATTGTGATGTGCATTACCGAGAGGGCCCAGAGATACCTCTCCGATACACGGAGTGACAAATCCTAATCTTGATCTATACCAACCCAACAAACACCTTCAGAGATACATGTAGAGCATCTTTATAATCACCCAGTTACGTTGTGATGTTTGATAGCACACAAGGTGTTCCTCCGGTATTCGGAAGTTGCATAATCTCATAGTCAGAGGAATATGTATAAGTCATGAAGAAAGCAATAACAATAAAACTAAACGATCATAATGCTAAGCTAACGGATGGGTCTTGTCCATCACATCATTCTCTAGTGATGTGATCCCATTCATCAAATGACAACACATGTCTATGGTTAGGAAACTTAACCATCTTTGATTAAAGAGTTAGTCAAGTAGAGGCATACTAGGGACATTTTGTTTTGTCTATGTATTCACACATGTACTAAGTTTCCGGTTAATACAATTCTAGCATGAATAATAAACATTTATCATGATAGGAAATATAAATAACAACTTTATTATTGCCTCTAGGGCATATTTGTTTAGTCTCCCACTTGCGCTAGAGTCAATAATCTAGATTACATTGTAATGATTCTAACACCCATGGAGTCCTGGTGCTGATCATGTTTTGCTCGTGGAAGAGGCTTAGTCAACGGGTCTTCAACATTCAGATCCGTATGTATTTTGCAAATCTCTATCTCTTCCTCCTTGACTTGATCGCGGATGAAATTGAAGCGTCTCTTGATGTGTTTGGTTCTCCTGTGAAATTTGGATTCCTTCGCCAAGGCAATTGCTCCAGTATTGTCACAAAAGATTTTCATTGGACCCGATGCACTAGGTATTACACCTAGATCGGATATGAACTCCTTCATCCGGACTCCTTCATTTGCTGCTTCCGAAGCAGCTATGTACTCCGCTTCACACGTAGATCCCGCCACGACGCTCTGCTTGGAATTGCACCAACTGACAGCTCCACCATTCAATATAAATATGTATCCAGTTTGTGACTTAGAGTCATCCGGATCAGTGTCAAAGCTTGCATCAATGTAACCATTTACGACAAGCTCTTTGTCACCTCCATAAACGAGAAACATATCCTTAGTCCTTTTCAGGTATTTCAGGATGTTCTTGGCCGTTGTCCAGTGATCCACTCCTGGATTACTTTGGTACCTCCCTGCTAAACTTATAGCAAGGCACACATCAGGTCTGGTACACAACATTGCATACATGATAGATCCTATGGCTGAGGCAGAGGGAATGGCTTTCATTTTCTCTCTATCTTCTGCAGTTATCGGGCATTGAGTCTAACTCAACTTTACACCTTGTAACACAGGCAAGAACCCTTTCTTTGACTGATCCATTTTGAACTTCTTCAAAACTTTATCAAGGTATGTGCTTTGTGAAAGTCCAATTAAGCGTCTTGATCTATCTCTATAGATCTTGATGCCAATCTATAAGCAGCTTCACCGAGGTCTTTCATTAAAAATTCTTATTCAAGTATCCTTTTATGCTATCCAGAAATTCTATATCGTTTCCAATCAACAATATGTGGTCCACATATAATATTAGAAATGCTACAGAGTCCATTTGCCAAATTTCATAATCATAAAATGTGGCAATTGCTAACATGATTCGGACAGACTTAAGCATCGCTACGGGTGAGAAGGTCTCATCATAGTGAACTCATTAAACTTGTCGAAAACCTTTCGCAACAAGTCGAGCTTTGTAGACATTAACATTACCGTCAGCGTCAGTCTTCTTCTTGAAAATCCATTTATTCTCTATGGCTTGCCGATCATCGGGCAAGTCAACCAGAGTCCACACTTTGTTCTCATACATGGATCCCATCTCAGATTTCATGGCCCCAAGCCATTTCGCGGAATCTGGGCTCATCATTGCTTCCTCATAGTCCGTAGGTTCGTCATGATCTAGTAACATGACCTCCAGAACAGGATTACCGTACCACTTTGGTGCGGAACGTACTCTGGTTGACCTACGAGGTTCGGTAGTAACTTGATCTGAAGTTTCATGATCATCATCATTAACTTCCTCACTAATTGGTGTAGGCATCACTGGAACTGATTTATGTGATGAACCATATTCTAATTCGAGAGAAGGTACAATTACCTCATCAAGTTCTACTTTCCTCCCACTCATTTCTTTCGAGAGAAACTCCTTCTCTAGAAAGGATCCATTCTTGGCAACGAAAATCTTGCCTTCGGATCTGTGATAGAAGGTGTACCCAACAGTCTCCTTTGGGTATCCTATGAAGACGCATTTCTCTGATTTGGGTTCGAGCTTATCAGATGAAGCTTTTTCACATAAGCATCACAGCCCCAAACTTTAAGAAATGACAGCTTAGGTTTCTTACCAAACCACATTTCATATGGTGTCGTCTCAACGGAGTTAGATGGTGCCCTATTTAACGTGAATGCAGCCGTCTCTAAAGCATAACCCCAAAACAATAGTGGTAAATCGGTAAGAGACATCATAGATCACATCATATCTAATAAAGTATGGTTACGACGTTCGGACACACCATTATGTTGTGGTGTTCCAGGTGGCGTGAATTGCAAAACTATTCCACATTGTTTCAAATGAAGACCAAACTCATAACTCAAATATTCACCTCCATGATCAGATCGTAGAAACTTTATTTTCTTGTTACGATGATTTTCCACTTCACTCTGAAATTCTTTGAAGTTTTCAAATGTTTCAGACTTTTGTTTCATTAAGTAGATATTCCCATATCTGCTCAAATCATGTGTGAAGGTCAGAAAATAACGATACCCGTCGCGAGCCTCAACACTCATCGGACTGCATACATCAGTATGTATTATTTCCAATAAGTCACTTGCTCGCTCCATTGTTCCGGAGAACGGAGTCTTAGTCATCTTGCCCATGAGGCATGGTTCGCAAGCATCAAGCGATTCCAAAAGCCCATCAGCATGGAGTTTCTTCATGCACTTTACACCAATATGACCTAAACGGTAGTGCCACAAATTAAGTTGCACTATCATTATTAACTTTGCATCTTTTGGCTTCAATATTATGAATATGTGTATCACTACAATCGAGATTCAACAAAAATAGACCACTCATCAAGGGTGCATGACCATAAAAGACATTACTCATATAAATAGAACAACCATTATTCTCTGATTTAAATGAATAACCATCTTGCATCAAACAAGATCCAGATATAATGTTCATGCTCAAAGCTGGCACCAAATAACAATTATTTAGGTATAAAACTAATCCCGAAGGTAGATGTAGAGGTAGCGTGCCGACGGCGATCACATCGACTTTGGAACCATTTCCCACGCGCATCGTCACCGGTACCTCGTCCTTAGCCAATCTTCGTTTAATCCGTAGCCCCTGTTTTCGAGTTGCAAATATGAGCAACAGAACCAGTATCAAATACCCAGGCGCTACTACGAGCATTAGTAAGGTACACATCAATAACATGTATATCAAATATACCTTTCACTTTGCCATCGTTCTTATCCGCCAAATACTTGGGGCAGTTCCGCTTCCAGTGACCAGTCCCTTTGCAGTAGAAGCACTCAGTTTCAGGCTTAGGTCCAGACTTGGGCTTCTTCCTGGGAGTAGCAACTTGCTTGCTATTCTTCTTGAAGTTCCCCTTCTTCCCTTTGCCCTTTTTCTTGAAACTAGTGGTCTTGTTAACCAACGACACTTGATGCTCCTTCTTGATTTCTACCTCCGCGGCCTTTAGCATTGCGAAGAGCTCGGGAATTGTCTTTTCCATCCCTTGCACATTATAGTTCATCACGAAGCCTTTATAGCTTGGTGGCAGTGATTGAAGAACTCTGTCAATGACACTATCATCAGGAAGATTAACTCCCAGCTGAGTCAAGTGGTTATGGTACCCATACATTCTGAGTATGTGTTCACTGGCAAAACTGTTCTCCTCCATCTTGCAGCTATAGAACTTGTTGGAGACTTCATATCTCTCAACTCGGGCATTTGCTTGAAATATTAACTTCAACTCCTGGAACATCTCATATGCTCCATGACGTTCAAAACGTGTTTAAAGTCCTGATTCTAAGTCGTAAAGCATGGCACACTAAACTATCGAGTAGTCATCAACACGCGACTGCCAAGCATTCACAATGTCTGCAGTTGCTGGGGGGTGGCACACCTAGTGTCAGTGTCAAAACCGGCCGATCTCGGGTAGGGGGTCCCGAACTGTGCGTCTGAGGATTGAAGGTAACAGGAGGAAGGGGACACGATGTTTACCCAGGTTCAGGCCCTCTTAATGGAAGCAATACCCTACTTCCTGCTTGATTGACTTTGATGAGTACAGGGGTTACAAGAGTTGATCTACCTCAAGATCGTAATGTCTAAACCCTATATGTCTAGCCTGTATGATTTGTGTTAGCCTCTACGGACTAAACCCTCTGGTTTATATAGACACCGGAGGGGCCTAGGGTTACACAAAGTCGGTTTATAGAGAAAGGAAACTAAACATCCAGACGCCAAGTTTGCCATCCATGCAAAGGAGAGTCCCATCCGGACACGGGGGAAGGCCTTCTGTCTTGTATCTTCACGGCCCATTAGTCCGGCCCACGTAACATAGGCCGGCTCCCCGAGGACCCCATAATCCAGGAAGTCCCTCAGTAGCCCCTGAACCAGACTTCAATGATGATGTATCCGGCGCGCAGATTGTCTTCGGCATTGCAAGGCGGGTTCCTCCTCCGAATACTCCAAAGCAGTTGAACAAGGGAACTATATCCGGCTCTGTATAACAGTTACAACCCTAAATCACAAAGGCAAGATACTTGAACAAAATAAGTCACGTCCACTGACAGCTTTTTTGGCAAGGCGTTACGTCTGGCCTTATTATTATTTCGAACCGTTCTTTGGCCTCCTGCTTCGCGTTTTGAGGTGTGGCCTCTATTGACACATCTTGTCAAAGTAGAGATCATGTCCCCTTATTGCGGGATTCTCATCAAAACGGGCTTGGGTAATCCAACCGTGTCATTTGCACGACCCCTTGGGACCAGGCGAGTTTTAATACTTGAGGTAGGGGCGCTTGATATTCACGGCCTATATAAATGGATAAAGATCCATCTTCTCACCCCACGTCCTCTTCTTTCCTCTGCCTTCCCATCCTCAAGCTCCAGCGCTCAAACTCCAATCTTTCCCACCACCACCAATCCTTCCAGCAATGTCCGGATCCGCTGCTCAAGGCAAGTGGATGGCCTCCTCTGTGACGGAGGAGAACGTCAAAGAACTCCGGGAAGCGAGGTACTTGACTGCGGAAATCACACACAGACTCCCCGCAAAAGGGCAATTAATCCCCACACCAGAGCCTGGCGAGAGGGTCGTGTTCATACCTCACTTCCTCCGCGGGTTAGGTTTTAGCCTTCGCCCCTTCGTGCGCGATCTCATGTTCTATTACGGGCTAGATTTTCATGATCTAGCCCCGAACTCCTTCCTTCACATCTCGGCGTTCATCGTCGTGTGTGAGGCATGTCTCCGCATCCCCCCACACTTCGGCCTGTGGCTCAAGGTCTTCAATGTGAAGCCGAAGGTGGTCAAGGGGCAACATGCGGACTACGGCGGCGCCATGGTGAGCAAGCTCCCCAATGTCACCTGGCCCAAAGGGGCCTTCATGGAGACCATCAACACATGGCCGCAGGAGTGGTTCTACATCACCGAACCACGCGGCACCAAGTGGGCGGCCGCTCCTGCATTCAGATCTGGACCCCCGCTGCGGCTCGCGTCGTGGACCAACAAAGGTCTGGATTGGGGATCGTCTGACGAGGTGTTGATGCTGCAAAAGCGCATCAAGAGTATCATAGAAAAGAACACCAGCCTCACTGACATGATCCAGGTGATGCTCGTCCGTCGAACCCTTCCCTGCCAGCGACGGCCTCTCCATATGTGGGAGTTTAATCCGGAAGGGTTGCGGCCCCTGCAGCATTTCTTCGGCACGACGCACAAAGAGATCTGGAAATTGCTCTTCAAGACTCAGAAGTCGTGGCCAAAGACGTCCGAGGACATTGGCCTTGACTGCAATCACCCGGCCACCCTGGTAAGTATTGAATTTCCAAACATAGCTTAGTTCATCAAAGAAAAAGGGGGTGTTGAGAATTCCCTCCTCCAAACAGGGTTGGACGAAAAAGGCGGAGCCGATCAGGTGTCCGGCCCCACTCCCCGAAGACCCAGCTAATCCTCTGCTAATGAAGATGCTGGTTTTGGCGCCATACCAGGCGCCGGCGAAGAAGGACAGGAAGAAGAAGAAAGGCAAGGAGGCCGAAAGTGGCCTCCACCATAAAGGTACTTCGGACGCCACGTCCGGAGGGGCCAAGGCTCCCTCCTCCCACGAGGGGGATGAAGAGGAGGAAGAAGATAACCCTCCTCCCAAGGGGAGGAAGAGGGCGGCCTCCGTGGACCCGGAGGCGGAGGCGTCCAAGAGGGGAAAAATATCCCTGTCTGATGACTCGGATTCGGACGCTGAAGCCGTCCCCAAGCATCGCCCCAGGGTCAAGCCCCTAGCCGAATCGTAAGTATCTGAGGATGCTCTACACACGTCCAGTCTTTTTCGAATCGTGGGAATCATATTAAATCATGTGCTGCAGTCCGGCCCGCGATCTTCCCCAACTATCTTCATCGTCGGGGAATTCTCTGGCGTCGGAGATGATGGAGAGCGAATCGCCTCCGCGAACCTCCCCGCCACCTACTGCAGACGACGCCGAGGTATTATCCCAAAGGACCTCTCCAGTCCATGGAGAGGCGCAGGGGACCGCCAAGACGGCGCCAGGGGATAATGCCTCGGCTGCTGAAAACATGGGGGGCGCAATCCCCATGGAGACTTATGGTGGGGGCCCTGACCAATCCGGCCCCCAGCCGAACACTACTCCGGATACCCAAGTGGTTCCAGAGCCGAACAAGCGCCCCCCTTCAAAGGAGGGGGGAGCGCCAACTCCAGCGGCGACCTCCACTAATCCGGAGGCGCCGAACACACTGATGGAGATGCTTCAACGCGCTTACATCATGGAGGAGCACCGCACCCTAATGGGTGCGGTGGTTAAAAAGGTTCAGTCCGCCAAGAGTGGGCTGAACGAAGCCTTCACTAACTTGTTAACAGGTTTCTAGGTATGCGATGTAAGAACTTCTAGCCACGGTTCATATGAAAAAATATGCCTGTGTATAGATAGTAGCCCCTGAGACTCTGTTCGGTTTGTGGAAAAACGGCCGAACAGAGGATCGATAGTATACGCAGGAGATAATGTACTTGTCTATTTTGAAAAACAGGCATCACTGTTAGCGGCAGCCGCTCAGGCCGCCGAAGTATCCGAGCTCAAGTGGAAGCTGGGGCTGGCTGATGAGGATCTCGTCGACATCAACAAGAGGTTTGATGAAGCACAGGGTATGTTTTCGAGAAAAAGAAAAATGTTTACACACCCAAAATAATATATTAGGCAGAGTCTAAGCTCCTGTGTTGCCCTGTTCATTTGCAAGAAGGGCGGCCGTGGTCGAGACCCTGAAGGGCGACCTCGCACAGGCCAAGGAGCAGGCGCAGATGAGCCAAGTGGCTACTGACAAAGCGGCCGTGGATTTAAAGGCCGAACAGGCTGTCCGCCGCCGGTATGAGGAGCGGGTGACCGAAGTAGAGCAAGCACTCAAGGACGCCGCCAGCAAGTGCGAGTCCTTGGAAGAGAATAATAAAACCCAAGCGACCGAGCTGGCCAAGGCTCTCAAGGGAGCCAAGGAGGCGCGGAACGAGTCCCGTGCGGCACACGAGGAGATCGAGCAGGCCAAGCAGATAGCGACTGGTAAGCGCTTTCTTTTACAGAGTAAATTCAGCAGTCCGAAGTATGCCTTACTCTATGGAGTTTTCCAAACGCATTTGCGGATCTTCCGAAGAGTGCTGTCGGCGCTGCGCAGTTCTTCCGGGCCCCGGAGGGGCACACGACGGAGAAGCTATTCTGGACGCAATTCGCGGCGCAAGAGCGCCCGGCGCTGTTGAACGACCAGATGGCGCAGTGGGCCGAGCTGCATAGGATGTCCGGGTTGTCCATGAGGGACGTCATAGCCCAGTCATGGCCAACCGAACCCGTTCCGAGCAGCTACTTCGGCCTGGTGCAGCGACTCATCGACGCGCTACCCCGAATTGATGCAATCAAGCGGTCGGCATGCATAGAAGGTGCGCGGATGGCCTTCGCCCGTGTCAAGATGCACTGGGCGAAAATGAAGGCCGCCTTTGTGGCAGTTGAGGGCCCGCCTGGAGGAAAGGACCACCACATGCTGGAGCGTTATTTTGAAGGCGTCCTAGAGGGTGCCCGTTTGATAGAGGTTCAATGCTCGAAGGATCTCATGTTCGAGTGAATGTTTCCGAGTTGTCCAGACATTTTGTTTATGAAACAAGGCCTATGTATAATATGCTTGCTTGTTTATCTCAAATTATTTTCCTCTTGTGCGGCTGTTTGTTATATCTGAAAGTTTGCCGGTCGTCGGCTTCAACCCCCACGTAGATGCTATGAGGGTGTTCAGAATAGCACGTGACCGCACTTGTTCCAACGTCTTGGTCCGTAAAGGAGGTGATCGTGTAGTAAACGAGGCAATCAGACTATGCGGCTTTAACACTCTCACTTAGCCAGAGGAGTTTGACGATGGGATTAGAGGCGTAGCCCCTAGTGTTGTTCGGCTATCCGAACTTGGGTACTTAAGACGCCTGACTGGGTGGAGACCAATCCTTCATATAATACGGAAGAAACCGCTAGAGATTTAGTGAGTCGCCGATTGTTGACCAGCTCTCGCCGCATCATGACAGTCATTTTTCGGCTTTCTCTACTGAGGTGCTTGACTGGGCGAGCTAGAAACACAATCGCAGTAGTTCTCCCTTTACTACCTTAGTCGAACAAGCGGAACGTAAGGTGGTAAGCACAGGAGCCGGGCAACCCAACTATTGACCAAAGACATGATTCGGAGCCGATGCATATAATGCTATATTCGGGATGTTGAAGTGTACTATGAAAGTGTTCGGACTTTGTGTTTCTGAATGTTTTGTGGCCAAATAAAGCCCCTGGCCATTGATGTCGATGTGTGCATGTCCATTAGTCATGAAGACGGAATGCAGATTACGGAGTAGGTCAATACCGAATAAGGTAGGAAAAAACTGTTTCCATTATGGTCTGATTTGATACGTTAAAACATGATCTTTCAGAGGATGGCGTACAGGTCGAGGCTATTTTACATGCCAAGAATTTGTAAATAAGGGAAAAGCTCCATACATGTCCTTAAAAAAAGGTGGTCTTTGAAGATCCTGCCGCATGTCTGTGTCGCTTTCGCCTTTGAGGGAGGTTCCTTAAAAGGAACGGTCCACGGTTATCCTTACGAAACCGAGCTCGGAGAGAGTCCTTGTTCATCCATGGAATAGCTAGGTTTTAATGCACCTGTGGTATTGAAGACGAGAGGAAAAATAATTAAAGAGAAAAGAAAGGTCAAGGTCGTGCTATAGACCCATCCGTATTGTGCCTCCGTTGATGCCCAAGGTATTTTGAGTGTGTAATTATGCACACGCGGTACAAATGCCGCGGATGTGTGTGGCAATCGACGGAGACGAAACTGCTAGGCTAGCTTTGGAGTTGCCGAGCTGTCATCGCACAGAGTTGATCGGACTAGTTTGTCTGGGGGCTTGATGGCCGATGAGGTATGCGGCTTAATAGGGCTGCTTTGTACCTCGGCCGCGAGGGCCGCGGTGTGCTCCTCGGTACGGAGGGAGCGCTCTGTGTTTCCATTAACTGTAATGACACCGCGGGGTCCGGGCATTTTGAGCTTTAAGTAAGCATAATGCGGGACCGCGTTGAAGTGGGCGAAGGCGGTTCGTCCGAGCAGTGTGTGATAGCCACTGCGGAAGGGGACGATGTCGAAGATCAAGTCTTCGCTTTGGAAGTTTTTCGGCGAACCGAAGGCTACTTCCAATGTTATGGTGCCCGTACAACGGGCTTCAACACCAGGAATTACTCCTTTAAAGGTGGTTTTGGTGGGCTTGATTCTTGACGGATCAATACCCATTTTGCGGACAGTGTCCTGATAAAGCAGGTTAAGACTGCTGCCGCCGTCCATGAGGACTCGTGTGAGATGGAATCCGTCGATAATTGGATCGAGAACCAATGCTGCAGAACCTCCATGATGGATGCTGGTCGGATGGTCTCTACGATCGAAAGTGATCGGACAGGCTGACCATGGGTTGAATTTTGGGGCGACCGGCTCTATGGCGTAGACGTCCCTTAGTGCACACTTGCGCTCCCTATTGGGGATATGTGTAACGTATATCATATTCACTATTTTTACCTCGGGGGAAAATCTCCTCTGCCCCCCTCTGTTCGGTTGGTGAGGCTCTTCATCGTCGTCCTCGCTAGGCAGCTCTTTACCCTTATGCTCGACATTTAGCTTACCGGCCTGTTTAAAGACCCAACAATTTCTGTTGGTATGATTGGCAGGCTTGTCAGGGGTGCCATGAATCTGGCAAGGCCGATCAAGTATTTTGTCCAAACTGGATGGACCATCTTTGTTTTGTTTGAATGGCTTCTTCTGATGTCTAGATTTGGAGCCGCTGAATCCGGCGTTGACCGCCATGTCTTCGGTATCATTATTTTTCTTTCGGCGCTTATATTTGTTGCGTCGTGGCCTACCGTTGCCGTCTCTAGCCTCAGGGTCGCTGGTGCTATTGTTTTGACGAGCTAGCCAGCTATCCTCTCCCGCACAAAAGCGAGTCATAAGTGCGGTAAAGAGCTGCCATGGACTTCGGTTTTTCTTGGCCGAGGTGTCTGGCGAGCCACTCATCTCGGACGCTGTGTTTGAAGGCCGCGAGGGCTTCGTCGTCCGGGAAATCGACAATTTGGTTCTTTTTAGTTAAGAACCTGGTCTAGAGCTTCCGGGCTTATTCTCCCGGCTGCTGGACTATATGGCTAAGGTCATCGGCGTCTGGAGGCCGAACATATGTGCCTTGGAAGTTGTCTCTGAAGGCATCTTCCAAATCTTCCCAGCTACCAATAAAATTTTCTGGGAGGCTGTTTAACCAGTGTCGTGCTGGTCCCTTGAGCTTTAGGGGGAGGTACTCGATGGCGTGGAGATCATCACCGCGAGCCATGTGGATATGGAGAAGAAAATTTTCGATCCATATTGCGGGGTCTGTCGTTCCATCATATGATTCAATGTTCACGGGTTTAAACCCTTCTGGGAACTGGTGCTCCATTACCTCATCAGTGAAGCATAAAGGGTGTGCGGTGCCTCTGTATCGGGCGATGACGCGACGCAGTTCGAATGAAGTCAGTATGCGGTTTTCGGCCCGGGTGAGGTTGTGCCTGTCGCGTCAGGCCTGATGGCCATCTTCTCGCGTTGAGGCATGCCCCCTTGATCCATAAATTGATCTAGCTTGGCCTACTCTATTGTCCAGGTCCTGTCGTAGGTCGTAGGTATATCCTGGGGCCATTGTCTCTCTACCTCTACGGCGGGGTGGTGCGGGCTGGTGTTCGGCCTGGGTGGCCGCTCTATCCCGTCCACGCGGTGGCCGGTCTAGTTCATCAGTGCGGTCATGTCTTGATGGTATTGGCTCGAGGGCCTCGTCGTCGAATTGTGGTAGTAGCCGACACTTCGGATAACTTTTTGGTGGGCATTGAAGACCATACTCTTCGGCAGCTAGGACCCGGGTCCATCTGTCGTTGAGTGTATCCTGTTCGGCTTGGAACTGTTGTTGCTTCTTTTTTAGGCTTCTTGCCGTGGCGATTAGTTGGCGCTTAAAGCGCTCCTGCTCAAGTGGTTCCTCTGATACGATGACGTCTTCGTCGCCGAGGCTCAGGTCATCCTCAGAGGGTGGTAGATAATTGCTGTCCTCCGAGTCCTCGTTCCCGACCGGATCGTCAGGGTTAACTTGCCCCTCCTCCCAATCATCATGTTCGGATGTTGGTTCGACGGGGGCTTCGGGTTCTTCGACATTCTCCGGAGTGTTATTGTCTCCGGTGCCGGTATTACTATCTTTTTCGCGACGCGATTTTGAACGGCACCGCTGACGTTGACGCTTCAGTGGTGCCTCAACAGGCTCGTCCTCGGCCGGATCCTTCCTACCGTCGCCGTCATCTTCTTTGGGTGTGTCCACCATATACACGTCATATGTGGAGGTGGCTGTCCAACGTCCGGTAAACGGTGGGTCTTGGCCTTGTTCGTCTCCGGCATCGTCGTGCATACTGTCGATGTCTTCAGAGGCATAGTCCAGCATGTCGGTTAAGTCCTCGGCAGTGGCTATGAAGTGGGTGGTGGGTGGGACGTAGAATTCCCCGCTCTCAGCCCCTAGTCCGGGCTGGGCGCAGTTTGGAAGTGATTCCTCTGTAATGGCAAGGGATCGCATTAAATCCAGAGCCTCGTTTAAGGGCGAGGTTTGGACGGGGAAGCGAGAGTCCGTGGAGCTAGGCAGGGCAGGAGTCTCCTGGCCAAGCTCATGTGATGTGGATCTCGAGAGTTCGGAGCTGGTATCCAGAGGCGAGTCCGGCTTTCCGATGACAGGGGGAACCCGGTTTAACTTCGGGCCTACCGGTGACGCAGTCCTCTCCGGATCTCCGATGGCGAGCTCCATAGTTGCAGAGAGTCCGGCGGGTTCTAAACTTCCATCTTCGGACCCGGTGATATGTAATACGTCCATTTTGCATCATGTTTTCGTAATGTTACTTATAATTTTTTTATCCATAATAATGCTTTTTGGAGTAATTCTAATGCCTTTTCTCTCATAATTTGCAAGGTACACACCAAGAGGGAGAATGCGCTGCAGCTGGAAATCTGGACCTGAAAAAAGCTACGTAAGGCCACCTATTATGCACAACTCCAAATGAGTTGAAACTCCAAGAGGATTTTTTATGGAATATTTAAGAAATACTAGAGCCAATAAACACCAAAGGGGGGCCAGCAGGTGGGAACAACCCACCTGGGCGCGCCAGGCCCCCCTGGGCGCCCTGGTGGGTTGTGGCCTCCTCGGCCCACCTCCGGTGCCCATCTTCTGGTATATAAGTGATTTTGACCTATAAAAAATAAGGAGGAGACTTTCGGGATGGAGCGCTGCCGTCTCGAGGCGGAACTTGGGTAGGAGCACTTTTGCCCTCCAGCGGAGCGATTCTGCCGGGGGAACTTCCCTCCCGGAGGGGGAAATCATCATCACCAACAACTCTCCCATCTTGGAGAGGGCAATCTCCATCAACATCTTCACCATCACCATCTCATCTCAAACCCTAGTTCATCTCTTGTATTCAATCCTATTACCGAAACTATAGATTGTTGCTAGGGGTTGACTAGTAGTGTTGATTACATCTTGTAGTTGATTACTATATGGTTTATTTGGTGGAAGATTATATGTTCAGATCCATTATGCATATTAATATCCCCCTGATCATGAGCATGTTTATTGTTTGCGAGTAGTTACTTTCGTTCTTGAGGTCACGGGATAAATCATGTTGCAAGTAATCATGTGAATTTGATATGTGTTCGATATTTTGATGGTATGTATGGTGTGATTCCCTTAGTGGTGTCATGTGAACGTAGACTACATGACACTTCACCATATTTGGGCCTAAGGGAATGCATTGTGGAGTAGTAAATAGATGGTGGGTTTCGAGAGTGACAGAAACTTAAACCCCAGTTTATGCACTAGAGTTTAATGCTATGGTTAGGATTTATCCTTAATACTTTTCTCGTAGTTGCGGATGCTTGCGGGAGGGTTAATCATAAGTAGGAGGTTTTTTCAAGTAAGAACGGCACCTAAGCACCGGTCCACCCACATATCAAATTATCAAAGTAGCAAACACAAATCAAACCAACATGATGAAAGTGACTAGATGAAATTCCCGTGTACCCTCAAGAACACTTTGATTATTATAAGGGACCGTTTTGGCCTGTCCTTTGCGTCAAAAGGATTGGGCTACCTTGCTGCATACTTGTTACAATTATCGTTACTTGCTCGTTACAAATTACCTTGCTATCAAACTACTCGCTACTTACAATTTCATCACTTGCAGACATTACCTTACTGAAAACTACTTGTCATTTCCTTCTGCTCCTCGTTGGGTTCGACACTCTTACTTATCGAAAAGAGCTACAATTGATCCCCTATACTTGTGGGTCATCAAGGCTATTTTCTGGCGCCATTGCCGGGGAGTGAAGCGCCTTTGGTAAGTGGAATTCGGTAAGGAAACATTTATATAGTGTGCTGAAATTTATTGTCACTTGTTGCTATGGAAAACAATCCTTTGAGGGGTTTGTTAAAGGTATCTTCACCTCGTCTGGAACCACAATAAGCTACCCCTCAACCTACTGCACCTACTGAAAATATTGAATATGAAATTCCTTCGGGTATGATAGAACAACTGCTAGCTAATCCTTATGCAGGAGATGGAACCGAACATCCTGATATGCACTTGATATATGTAGAACAAATTTGTGGATTGTTCAAGCTTGCAGGTTTACCCAGAGATGAGGTCATGAAAAAGGTTTTCCCTTTATCTTTGAAGGGAAAAGCATTGGCATGGTATAGGCTATGCGATGATATTGGATCATGGAATTGGAATCATTTAAAATTGGAGTTCCACCAAAAAATTTATCCTATGCATCTAGTTCATCGTGATCAGAATTATATATATAATTTTTGGCCTTGTGAAGGAGAAAGTATCGCTCTAGCTTGGGGCAGGCTTAAGTCAATGTTATATTCATGCCCCAATCATGAGCTCTCAAGAGAAATATTATTCAAAACTTTTATGCTCGGCTTTCTCGTAATGATCAAACCATGCTGGATACTTCTTGTGTTGGTTCTTTTATGAAGAAAACTATTGAATTCCGGTGGGATCTTTTGGAAAGAATTAAACGCAACTCTGAAGATTGGGAACTCGGCGAAGGTAAAGAGTCAGGTATAAAGCTTAAGTATGATTGTGTTAAATCTTTTATGGATACCGATGCTTTTCAAAAGTTTAGCACTAAATATGGACTTGACTCTGAGATAATAGCCTCCTTTTGTGAATCATTTGCTACTCATGTTGAACTCCCTAAAGAGAAGTGGTTTAAATATCACCCGCCTATTAAAGAAGAAATTAAAGAACCGGTACCAGTTAAAGAAGAAACTATACTCTATAATGTTGTTCCAGTTGTTCCTACTGCTTATATTGAGAAACCACCTTTTCCTGTTAGGATAAAGGAACATGCTAAAGTTTCAACTGTGGTTTACAAAAGCTTTGTTAGAACACCTAAACCTGATGAACAAATTAAAGTAGAACCTAGCATTGCTATGGTTAAAGATCTCTTGGAAGAAGATATGGATGGGCATGTTATTTACTTCTGTGAAGAAGCTGCTAGAATTGCTAAGCCAAATGGAAAAGACAAACATAGACATGTTGTTGGCATGCCTGTTATTTCAGTTAAAATAGGAGATCACTGTTATCATGGTTTATGTGACATGGGTGCTAGTGTGAGTGCTATTCATTACACTTTATATAAAGAAATTATAAAAGACATAGCACCTGCAGAGTTAGAAGACATAGATGTTACTATTAAACTTGCTAATAGAGACACCATATCACCTTGTGGGATTATTAGAGATGTTGAAGTCTTGTGTGGGGAAATAAAATATCCTACTGATTTTCTTGTTCTTGGTACCCCGCAAGATGACTTCTGTCCCATTATCTTTGGTAGACCTTTCTTGAACACAGTCAATGCTAAGATAGATTCCAAGAAGCAAACTGTTGGTGTTAGGTTTGGTGATGAGTCTCATGAGTTTAATTTTTCCAAGTTTAGTAGAAATCATCATGAAAAAGAATTTCCTAGTAAGGATGAATTAATTGGTCTTGCTTCTATTGCTGTGCCACCTACTGATCCTTTAGAACAATACTTGCTAGATCATGAAAATGATCTACATATGCATGAAAGAAATAAATAGATAAGATTTTCTTTGAACAACGTCCTCTGCTTAAACACAATTTGCCTATTGAAACTCTTGGAGGTCCTCCTCCACCTAAAGGTGATCCTGTGTTTGACACTTTGAAATATGCTTATCTTGATGAAAAGAAAATATATCCTGTTATTATCAGTGCTAACCTTTCAGAACATGAAGAAGAAAGATTATTGAAAGTTCTAAGGAAGCATCGAGCTGCTATTGGATATACTCTTGATGATTTAAAGGGCATTAGTCCCACTCTATGTCAGCACAAAATTAATATGGAACCTGATGCTAAACCAGTTGTTGATCACCAACGTCTGTTAAATCCGAAGATGAAAGAGATGGTAAGAACGGAAATGGTAAAACTTCTGGAAGCAGGTATAATCTATCCTATAGCTGATAGTAGATGGGTAAGTCATGTTCATTGTGTCCCTAAGAAAGGAGGTATAACTGTTGTTCCTAATGATAAGAATGAACTTATTCCACAAAGAATTGTTACAGGCTATAGAATGGTAATTGATTTTAGAAATTAAACAAAGCAACTAGGAAAGATCATTACCCTTTGCCTTTTATTGATCAAATGCTTGAAAGATTATCTAAGCACACACACTTTTGCTTCCTTGATGGATATTCTGGCTTTTCACAAATACCTGTTTCTCCTAATCAAGAAAAGACCACTTCTACTTGTCCTTTTGGAACCTATGCTTATAGACGTATGCCTTTTGGTTTATGTAATGCACCTGCTACCTTTCAAAGATGTATGATGGCTATATTCTTTGACTTTTGTGAAAAGATTGTTGAGGTTTTCATGGATGACTTTTCTGTCTATGGGAAGTCTTTTGATGATTGTTTAAGCAATCTTGATCAAGTTTTGCAGAGATATGAACAAACAAATCTTGTCTTGAATTGGGAGAAGTGCCACTTTATGGTTAATGAAGGCATTGTCTTGGGTCATAAAATTTCCGAAAGAGGTATTGAAGTGGACCAAGCTAAGGTTGATGCAATTGAGAAAATGCCATGTCCTAAGGACATAAAAGGTATTCGTAGTTTCCTAGGTCATGCTGGTTTCTATTGGAGGTTTATCAAGGACTTTTCTAAAATTTCTAGGCCTCTTCCTAATCTTTTGCAAAAGGATATTCCTTCTGTTTTTATGATGATTGTCTTGAAGCCTTTGAAACACTCAAGAAAGCTTTAATCTCTGCACCTATTGTTCAACCACCTGATTGGAACTTGCCTTTTGAAATTATGTGTGATGCTAGTGATTATGTTGTTGGTGTTGTTTGAGGACAAAGAGTTGATAACAAATTGAATGTTATTCATTATGCTAGTAAAACTCTAAACAGTGCTCAAAGAAATTATGCTACAACTGAAAAAGAATTATTAGCAGTGGTGTTTGCTTGTGATAAGTTTAGACCTTATATTGTTGATTCTAAAGTAACTGTTCACACAGACCATGCTACTATTAAATATCTTATGGAGAAGAAAGATGCTAAACCTACACTTATTCGTTGGGTTCTCTTGTTACAAGAATTTGATTTACATATAATTGACAGAAAAGGAGATGAGAACCCTGTAGCTGATAACTTGTCTAGGCTTGAAAATGTGCTTGATGACCCACTACCTATTGATGATAGTTTTCCTGATGAGCAGTTAGCTGCAATAAATGTTGCTAATAGTACTCCTTGGTATGCTGACTATGCTAATTACATTGTTGCTAAAAATTTACCACCTAGCTTTACTTACCAACAAAAGAAAAAATTCTTCTATGATTTAAGACATTACTTTTGGGGACAATTGCATTTTTACCCCTAGTTGGTTCCTACCCACGGGTTTTGCCCTTACTTTTCGAGCTTGCTCAGTTTTGCCCTTACTTTTTCCGTCGAGGTTCCTCGAATGCCCTTTGACCGTTTGACCAAAACTTTGAAAATTCATAACTAATTCATATGAACTAAAAAAATGCAAATAAGATATCAAAATGTTCACATAAACATTACCTTTATGTGCATATCATTTGCATTTAGGACAAAAGCACCCTATAAACAACCTGAGGTAATTAATGTTATTAACATTATTAAAAATAAAAAAGTATAAGCAATATTTTTCATGAATAAAAATTACATGCAGATGTAGGTGATGTTTTCTGAACATCCTCATATCTTATTTGCATTTTTCTGAGTTCGTATCAACTTGTTATGAAGTTTCCAAATAATGGTCAAAGTCGTTAGAACATTCTTAACAAGATGATACGAACTCAGAAAAATGCGAATAAGATATCTGGATGTTCAGAAAACATCACTACATTTTCATATAATTTTTATTCATGAAAAAATATTGTTTATACCTTTTTATTTTTAATAATGTTAATAACACTAATTATCTCAGGTAGTTTAAAGGGTGCTTTTGTCCTGAATGCCAATGATATGCACATAAAGGTAATGTTTATCTGAACATTTTGATATCTTATTTTCATTTTTCTGAGTTCATATGAATTAGTTATGAATTTTCAAAGTTTTGGTCAAATGGTCAAAGGGAATTCGAGGGACCATGACGGAAAAGGTAAGGGCAAAACTGAGCAAGCTCGAAAAGTAAGGGCAAAACCCGTGGGTAGGAACCAACTAGGGGTAAAAATGCAATTGTCCCTTGCTTTTGGGATGACCTGCATCTTTATAAAGAAGGAGTAGATGGTATTATTAGACGTTGTGTACCTGAGCAAAAACAGGGACAAATCCTACGGAAATGTCACTCTGAAGCTTATGGAGGGCATCATGCTGGAGATAGAACTGCCCACAAGGTATTGCAGTCTGGATTTTATTGGCCTACTTTCTTCAAGGATGCTCGTAAGTATGTCTCATCTTGTGATGAATGCCAAAGAATAGGTAATATTGGTAAGCATCAAGAAATGCCTCTGAACTATTCTCTTGTTGTTGAACCATTTGATGTTTGGGGATTTGATTACATGGGACCTTTTCCTTCTTCTAATGGGTATACACACATTTTGGTTGTTGTTGATTATGTTACTAAATGGGTAGAAGCTATTCCAACTAGTAGTGTTGATCACAACACCTCTATTAAAATGCTCAAGTTATTTTCCCAAGGTTTGGAGTCCCTAGATATTTAATGGCTGATGGAGGTTCACACTTTATTCATGGTGCTTTTCGTAAGATGCTTGCTAAGTATGATGTTAACCATAGAATTGCATCACCTTATCATCCTCAGTCTAGTGGTCAAGTTGAGCTTAGCAATATAGAAATAAAATTAATTTTGCAAAAGACTGTTAATAGGTCCAGGAAGAATTGGTCTAAGAAACTAGATGATGCACTTTGGGCTTTTAGAACAACTTATAAAAATCCTATGGGTATGTCTCCTTATAAAATGGTTTATGAAAAAGCTTGTCATTTACCTCTTGAGTTAGAACATAAAGCATATTGGGCAATTAAAGAACTTAACTATGACTTCAAACTTGCTGGTGAAAAGAGGCTATTTGATATAAGCTCATTAGATGAATGGAGAACCCAAGCTTATGAAAATGCAAAGTTATTCAAAGAAAAAGTTAAAAGGTGGCATGGCAAAATAATTCAAAAGCGTGAGTTTAAAGTCCGAGAGTATGTTCTTTTGTACAACTCTCGTTTTAGATTTTTTGCAGGAAAGCTCCTCTCGAAATGGGAAGGCCCATATGTCATCGAGGAGGTTTACTGGTCCGGAGCCATCAAAATAAATAATTTCGAAGGCACTAACCCGAAGGTTGTCAACGGGCAACGAATAAACCATTATATCTCAGGTACACCTATTGATGTTGAAAGCAATATTGTCCAGACTTTGACACCGGAAGAACACATAAAAGAGTCCTTCTGGAACACTCCAGAATCGTCAAAATAAGGAGGTACGTAGTACGGTAAGTAAACAGACTCCGAAAAATCTACAAAAATATTTTCTGTCATTTTTGGAATATTTTAGAATTTTGTGAATAAAGAAACTTCTAGGAAGCGTCCCCTGGTGGGCATAAGACACCAGGGCGCGCCAGGCATGCCTGCCGCGCCCAGGTGGGTTGTGCCCATCTGGGGCACCTTCCGGACTCTGTTTTTCTTCTGTTTACTTGTCCTCTAAGATAAGAAAATCTATATATACTTCCCAAACCTGTTAACCACCCTATCGCGGAGAAAATCCTTTGTTCTCTTTTCTTGATGTTTTCTGTCAGATCCCATCTACAATGGCATCTTCAGGTTCCTCCAAGGACAAGATTTCTTCTTCATCACCACCATCACCTTCTTGACCACCAAAGGAGAATTGAGTATCGGGTATGGGCACTCCGCTTGGCTTCCGCCAAGCTTGGGGGAGGTGCCCCGGTATCGTATCATCCCACTATCCTTTTGCTTTTACTTATCTTAGTTCAATCTTTTGCTTAGATGAATAAAGTTTAGTTCGATCTTTTCTTCTTTGAGAGTTTGCTTAGTGATCTATCATTGTTATCATGTGCAAGTTATATAATAAAGTTAGTTTGAGTTTTTAATTTTTTTACTTTCAAGTTGCAAATAAAGAAAAGAAAAAGAGAAAGAAAGCAAACGAAAGAAAGGAAATAAATCAATAAGATCATATACTAATCCCATGGTAGGTGATAGCACCACATAAGGAAAAGTATAAGTAAGAAAATTTTATTAGAGATTGACAAACATAGCATTGGTCAGTGATGCAACTCATGAAAGAATTAATAAGGGAAGGGAAGATTCACATATAAATATACTATCCTAGAAATCTTTTGTGATTGTGAGCCCTCATCAAAATATTATATGCAAAAATTGTTGACGTTGGACAAGGAAGACAACATAATGGTTTATGTTTGTTTATATTCACATAGAAGTCATATTGTCATAGATTTTAACATGTGGTGCTTGCCCCTATCTTTGCTAGCCAAAAATTCCGCACTAAGTAGAGATACTACTTGTGCATCCAAAAACCCTTAAACCCAAATCTTTTTCGAGTGTCCACCATACCTACCTAGGGATTGAACAAGATCCCTCAAGTAAGTTGTCATTGGTGCAAAAAGGCAATAAAAATTGCTTCTAAATATGTGAGATCATTTAGTGTAAGAGAAAATTGAGCGTTGTACGAACTTGGATGACAAAGAATAAAAGCGATAGACTGCATAATAAAGGTTGTCATCTTAAGGGGCAATACAACGTGACATTCTCTTGCACTAAGGGATTGAGCATGCAAACAAATAAGCGCATGGCAACCTCTGCTTCCCTCTGCGAAGGGCCTATATTTTACTTTTATGTATTTACTTTTATGCAAAGAGTCAAAGTTTGCCTTCTATTCCTTTTTATTTTCTCTTTTGGCAAGCATCATGTGGTGGGGAAAGATATATGCACATATGTCCAGTTGAATATATATAGCATGAGTTATTATTGTTGACATCACCCTTGAGGTGAGTATGTTGGGAGGCGAAACTATAAGCCCCTATCTTTCTATGTGTCCGGTTGAAACGTTTTGCTCATGGGTATGAGGTGAGTGTTAGCAATCATAGAAGACTATATGATGGTTGAGTATGTGGACTTGCTTAAAAGGCTCCGACATGTGACCCTTCCTGAAAAGATGATGAATTGTAGTTGCAAAGTTGACTGAGAACATAGTTTGTTGGTTTCTAATAGAGTTTTTGCTTTATACTTTGATTGTCTGATGAACTATTACTTATTCATGAGAAGTGTATGATAAAAGTCCTATGCTTAATTTTGTTGTTGTTATAATAATCAACATGATGCTTCTATGTCTGTATTTTGTTTTTATCGACACTTCTCTCTCAAAGCATGTGGACATGTTTTTCGATTTCGGTTTTCGCTTGAGGACAAGTGAGGTCTAAGCTTGGGGGAGTTGATACGTCCATTTTGCATCATGTTTTCTTACTGTTATTTATAATGTTTTTATCCATAATAATGCTTTTTGGAGTAATTCTCATGCCTTTTCTCTCATAATTTGCAAGGTACACACCAAGAGGGAGAATTCCGGCATTTGGAAATCTGGACCTAAAAAAGCTACGTCAGGCCACCTATTCTGCACAACTCCAAATGAGTTGAAACTCCACGAGGATTTTTTATGGAATATTTAAAAATACTGGAGCCAATAAACATCAAAGGCGGGCCACCAGGTGGGCACAACCCACCTGGGTGCGCCAGGCCCCCCTGGCGCGCCCTGGTGGGTTGAGGCCTCCTCGGCCCACCTCCGGTGCCCATCTTCTGGTATATACGTGATTTTGACCTAGAAAAAATAAGGAGGAGACTTTCGGGACGGAGTGCCGCCGTCTCGAGGCGGAATTTGGGCAGGAGCACTTTTGCCCTCCAGCGGAGCGATTTTGCTGGGGGAACTTCCCTCCCGGAGGGGGAAATCATCGTCATCATCATCACCAACAACTCTCCCATCTTGGGGAGTAGGGGTGGGCATAAAAACCGACGAACCGAAGACCGAACCGATGCCGAAACCGAATAAACCAAATTTTCGGTTTCTTATACTACCACAGAAAAATTTGGTTTTGATGTTCACTAACCAAACATAGTTTGTTCAGTTCGGTTTTTATCACAGTTAACCGAAGAAAAACCGAACGGACGTGAAGTAGCGTATAAAGCAGTGCAAAGTCAGGAAGAACCATCTCCCAGGAGGAGCGCCCGTGTCGCTACTTGCTAGCGCTGCTGCCTGCGCGTGTGACAGGACATGGGCCCTAACCTATGCATGCAAAATGATGGAAGGCCCAGCTCCACGTGAGCTTTTTTGTTAAGTGTGTACCCGTGCGTACGAGCATGCAACAGACATCTCATTACATTAGTCCCACCTCGCCCAGCCGAGGAGTTGAGGGTGGGATTTTGGGCTATATAATAGGTTGTCGCTGCTGTAGTTTGTTCCCAATTATGCAGACGTGGTCCTTTCGGTATAAACCGAAGACCGAACCGAATTAGTCGGTTAACCGAATTTTCGGTTAGCTGTTTTAAACTACCATATTCAGTTTTTAAGTTTCCTAACCGAATTTCAAAAAACACCGAACAGTAGAAACCGAACTTTCGGTGTTTTCGATGGTGAAGATGTTGATGGAGATTGCCCTCCCCAAGATGGGAGAGTTGTTGGTGATGATGATGACGATGATTTCCCCCTCCGGGAGGGAAGTTCCCCTAGCAGAATCGCTCCGCTTGAGGGCAGGAGTCCCTCCCGGAGGGGGAAATCATAGTCATCATCATCACCAACAACTCTCCCATCTTGGGGAGGGCAATCTCCATCAACATCTTCACCAGCACCATCTCATCTCAAACCCTAGTTCATCTCTTGTATTCAATCTTGTTACCGGAACTATAGATTGTCGCTAGGGGGTGACTAGTAGTGTTGATTACATCTTATAGTTGCTTACTATATGGTTTATTTGGTGGAAGATTATATGTTCAGATCCATTATGCATATTCATACCCCTCTGATCATGAGCATGTTTATTGTTTGTGAGTAGTTACTTTCGTTCTTGAGGTCACGGGATAAATCATGTTGCAAGTAATCATGTGAATTTGATATGTGTTCGATATTTTGACGGTATGTATGTTGTAATTCCCTTATTGGTGTCATGTGAACGTCGACTACATGACACTTCACCATATTTGGGCCTAAGGTAATGCATTGTGGAGTAGTAAATAGATGGTGGGTTGCGAGAGTGACAGAAACTTAAACCCCAGTTTATGCACTATTCTGTAAGGGACCGATTGGATCCTAGAGTTTAATGCTATGGTTAGGATTTATCCTTAATACTTTCTCGTAGTTGCGGATGCTCACGGGAGGGTTAATCATAAGTAGGAGGTTTGTTCAAGTAAGAACAGCACCTAAGCACCGGTCCACCCACATATCAAATTATCAAAGTAGCGAATACAAATCAAACCAACATGATGAAAGTGACTAGATGAAATTCCCGTGTACCCTCAAGAACACTTTGATTATTATAAGAGACCATTTTGGCATGTCCTTTGCCTCAAAAGGATTGGGCTACCTTGCTGCATACTTGTTACAATTATCATTACTTGCTCGTTACAAATTACCTTGCTATCAAACTACTCGCTACTTACAATTTCAGCACTTGCAGACATTACCTTACTGAAAACTACTTGTCATTTCCTTCTGCTCCTCGTTGGGTTCGACACTCTCACTTATCGAAAAGAGCTACAATTGATCCCCTATACTTGTGGGTCATCAATATGCTCCGATGTCTTCACAATGTCTGCAGTTGTTGGGGGGTGGCACACCTAGTGTCGGTGTCAAAACCGGCCGATCTCGGGTAGGGGTCCCGAACTGTGTGTTTGAGGATCGAAGGTAACAAGAGGCAGGGGACACGATGTTTACCCAGGTTTAGGACCTCTTAATGGAGGTAATACCCTACTTCCTGCTTGATTGACTTTGATAAGTATAGGGGTTACAAGAGTTGATCTACCTCAAGATCGTAATGGCTAAACCCTAGATGTCTAGCCTGTATGATTTGTGTTAGCCTCTACGGACTAAACCCTCCGGTTTATATAGACACCGGAGGGGCCTAGGGTTACACAAAGTCGGTTAGGAAACTAAACATCCGGACGCCAAGATTGCCATCCACGCAAAGGAGAGTCCCATCCGGACACGAGGGAAGGCCTTCTATCTTGTATCTTCATGGCCCATTAGTCCGGCCCACGTAACATAGGCCGGCTCCCCGAGGACCCCATAATCCAGGACTCCCTCACCTAGCGGTGCTTCAAGGATATAATTCTTCTCTGCAGCAATGAGGATAATTCTCAAGTTATGGACCCAGTCTGTGTAGTTGCTACCATCATTTTTCAACTTAGCTTTCTCTAGGAACGCGTTAAAATTCAAGGGAACGGTAGCACGGGCCATTGATCTACAACAACATAGATATGCAAATACTATCAGGACTAAGTTCATGATAAATTAAGTTCAATTAATCATATTACTTAAGAACTCCCACTTAGATAGACATCCCTCGAGTCATCTAAATGATCACGTGAGCCATATCAACTAAACCATGTCCTATCATCACTTGAGATGGAGTAGTTTTCAACGGTGAACATCTCTATGTTGATCATATCTACTATATGATTCACATTCGACCTTTCGGTCTTAGTGTTCCGAGGCCATATCTGCATATGCTAGGCTCGTCAAGTTTAACCCGAGTATTCTGCACATGCAAAACTGGCTTGCACCCGTTGTATGTGAACATAGAGCATATCACACCCGATCATCACGTGGTGTCTCGGCACGACAAACTGTAGCAATGGTGCATACTCAGGGAGAACACTTATACCTTGCAATTTAGTGAGGGATCATCTTATAATGCTACCGCCGTACTAAGCAAAATAAGATCCATAAAAGATAAACATCACATGCAATCAAAATATGTGACATGATATGGCCATCATCATTTTGTTTCTTTGATCTCCATCTCCAAAGCACCGTCATGATCTCCATCGTCACCGGCTTAACACCTTGATTTCCATCGTAGCATCATTGTCGTCTCACCAACTATTTCTTCTACGACTATCGCTACCGCTTAGTGATAAAGTAAAGCACTTACATGGCGATTGCATTTCATACAATAAAGCGACAACCATAAGGCTCCTGCTAGTTGCCGATAAATTTTACAAAACATGATCATCTCATACAATAACTTATATCACATCATGTCTTCAACCATATCACATCACAATAAGCCCTGCAAAAACAAGTTAGACATCTTCTACTTTGTTGTTGCAATTTTACGTGGCTGCTACGGGCTTCTAGTAAGAACCGTTCTTACCTACGCATCAAAACCACAACAATTTTTCGTCAAGTGTGCTGTTTTAACCTTCAACAAGGAGAAACAGACACCCACCAGCCACCTTTATGCAAAACAACGAGAGGGGGAGAGTGTGTCCATGTACCCTCGTAGACTGAAAGCGGAAGCGTTAGGTTAACACGGTTGATGTAGTCGAACGTCTTCACGATCCAACCGATCCAAGTACCGAACGTACGGCACCTCCGTGTTCAGCACACGTTTAGCTCGATGACGTCCCTCGAACTCTTGATCTAGTAGAGGGTCAAGGGAGAGTTTCGTCAGCACAACGGCGTGGTGACGGTGTTGGTGATGTTATCCACGCAGGGCTTCGCCTAAGCACTACGACGCTATGACCGGAGGAGTAAACTGTGGAGGGGGCACCGCACACGGCTAAGAGAACAATTGATGTGCTATGGGGTGCCCCCTGCCCCCGTATATAAAGGAGGAGGGGAGGAGGCCGGCGGCCTAGGGGCGCGCCCAAGTGGGGGGAAACCCACTAGGACTCCTAGTCCTAGTAGGCTTCCCCTTTCCTTCTCATGGAGGGGGGAAGAGGGAAGGGAGAGGGAGGAGGAGAAGGAAAGGGGGGCACCACCCCCTCCCCATGTCCAATTCAGACTCCCATGGGGGGCGGCCACCCCTTGTGGGCTGCTTCCTCTCTCCCCTATGGCCCATGAGGCCCATTACTTTCCCCGGGGGGTTCCGGTAACCTCCCGGTACTCCGAAAAATACCGGAAACGATCTAGAACCATTCCGGTGTCCGAATACTATCATCCAATATATCAATCTTTACCTCTCGACTATTTCGAGACTCCTCATCATGTCCATGATCTCATCCGGGATTCCGAACAATCTCCGGTCACCAAAACACATAACTCATAATACAAATCATCATCGAACGTTAAGCGTGCGGACCCTACGGGTTCGAGAACTATGTAGACATGACAAAGACACATTTCGGTCAATAACCAACAGCGGAACCTGGATGATCATATTGGTTCCTACATATTCTACGAAGATCTTTATCGGTCAAACCGCAATGACAACATACGTTATTCCCTTTGTCATCGGTATGTTACTTGCCCGAGATTCGATCGTCGGTATCTTCATACCTAGTTCAATCTCGTTACCGGCAAGTCTCTTTACTCGTTCCGTAATTCATCATCCCACAACTAACTCATTAGTCACATTGCTTGCAAGGCTTATTGAGATGTGCATTACTGAGAGGGCCCAAAGATACCTCTCCGATACACGGAGTGACAAATCCTAATCTTGATCTATACCAACCCAACAAACACCTTCGAAGACATCTGTAGAGCATCTTTATAATCACCCAGTTACGTTGTGACGTTTGATAGCACACAAGGTGTTCCTCCGGTATTCGGGAGTTTCATAATCTCACAGTTAGAGGAATATGTATAAGTCATGAAGAAAGCAATAGCAATAAAACTAAACGATCATAATGCTAAGCTAACAGATGATTCTTGTCCATCACATCATTCTCTAATGATGTGATCCCGTTCATCAAATGACAACACATGTCTATGGTTAGGAAACTTAACCATCTTTGATTAACGAGCTAGTCAAGTAGAGGCATACTAGGGACATTCTGTTTTGTCTATGTATTCACACATGTACTAAGTTTCCAGTTAATACAATTCTAGCACGAATAATAAACATTTATCATGATATAAGGAAATATAAATAACAACTATATTATTGCCTCTAGGGCATATTTCCTTCACCTACATATTCTACGAAGATCTTTATCGGTCGTACCGCAATGACAACATACGTAATTCCCTTTGTCATCGGTATGTTACTTGCCCGAGATTCGATCGTCGATAACTTCATACCTAGTTCAATCTCGTTACCGGCAAGTCTCTTTACTCGTTATGTAATATAGCATCCCGCAACTAACTCATTAGTCACATTGCTTGCAAGGCTTATTATGATGTGCATTACCGAGAGGGCCCAGAGATACCTCTCCGATACTCGGAGTGACAAATCCTAATCTCGTCTATGCCAACCCAACAAACACCATCGGAGATACCTGTAGAGCATCTTTATAATCACTCAGTTACGTTGTGACATTTGATAGCACATAAGGTATTCCTCCAGTATCCGGGAGTTGCATAATCTCATTGTCAAAGGAATATGTATATTCCATGAAGAAAGCAATAGCAATAAAACTTAATGATCTTTATGCTAAGCTAACGGATGGGTCTTGTCCATCACATCGTTCTCCTAATGATGTGATCCCGTTCATCAAATGACAACACATGTCCATGGTTAGGAAACTTAACCATCTTTGATTAACGAGCTAGTCTAGTAGCTTACTAGGGACACTGTGTTTTGTCTATGTATCCACACATGTATCAAGTTTCCTGTTAATACAATTCTAGCATGAATAATAAACATTTATCATGATATAAGGAAATATAAATAACAACTTTATTATTGCCTCTAGGGCATATTTCCTTCAGTCTCCCACTTGCACTAGAGTCAATAATGTAGTTCACATCGTCATGTGATTTAATAACAATAGTTCACATCTTTATGTGATTAATTCACATCGCCATGTGACTAACACTCAAAGGGTTTACTAGAGTCAATAATCTAGTTCACGTTGCTATGTGATTAACACCCAAAGAGTACTAAGGTGTGATCATGTTTTACTTGTGAGAGAAGTTTAGTCAACGGGTCTGCTACATTCAGAGCCGTATGTATTTTGCAAATTTTCTATGTCTACAATGCTCTGCATGGAGCTACTCTAGCTAATTGCTCACACTTTCAATATGTATCCAGATTGAGACTCAGAGTCATCCGGATCGGTGTAAAAGCTTGCATCGACGTACCTCTTTACGACGAACTCTTTATTACCTCCATAACCGAGAAATATTTCCTTGTCCTCTTAGGTAACTAAGGATAACTTTGACTGATGTCCAGTGATCCACTCTTGGATCACTATCATACCCCCTTGCCAAACTCATGGCAAGGTACACAATAGGTCTGGTAAACGGCATAGCATACTTTATAGAACCTATGGCTGAGGCATAGGGAATGACTTTCATTCTCTTTCTATTTTCTGCCGTGGTCGGGTTTTGAGTCTTACTCAACTTTACACCTTGCAATACAGGCAAGAACTCCTTCTTTGACTGTTCCATTTTGAACTACATCAAAATCTTGTCAAGGTATGTACTCATTGAAAAATCTTATCAAGCGTCTTGATCTATATCTATAGATCTTGATGCCCAATATGTAAGCAGCTTCACCGAGGTATTTCTTTGAAAAACTCCTTTCAAACACTCCTTTATGCTTTCCAGAAAATTCTACATCATTTTCGATCAACAATATGTCATTCACATATACTTATCATAAAGGCTGTAGTGCTCCCACTCACTTTCTTGTAAATACAGGCTTCACTTCAAGTATGTATAAAACTATATGCTTTGATCAACTCATCAAAGCGTATATTCCAACTCTGAGATGCTTGCACCAGTCCATAGATGGATCGCTAGAGCTTGCACATTATGTTTAGCACCTTTAGGATTGACAAAACCTTCTGGTTGCATCATATACAACTCTTCTTTAAGAAATCCATTAAGGAATGCAGTTTTGACATCCATTTGCCAGATTTCATAAAATATGGCAATTGCTAATATGATTCGGACAGACTTAAGCATCACTACGAGTGAGAAAATCTCATCGTAGTCAACACCTTGAACTTTTCGAAAACCTTTTGCGACAATTCGAGCTTTGTAGATAGTAACACTACTATCAGCGCCCGTCTTCCTTTTGAAGATCCATTTATTCTCAATGGCTTGCTGATCATCGAGCAAGTCAACCAAAGTCCATACTTTGTTCTCATACATGGATCCCATCTCAGATTTCATGGCCTCAAGCCATTTTGCGAAATCTGGGCTCATCATCGCTTCCTCATAGTTCGTAGGTTCATCATGGTCTAGTAACATGACTTCGAGAACAGGATTACCGTACCACTTTGGTGCGGAACATACTCTGGTTGACCTACGAGGTTTGGTAGTAACTTGATCTGAAGTTTCATGATCATCATCATTAGCTTCCTCATCAATTGGTGTAGGCACCACGGGAATAGTTTTCTGTGATGAACTACTTTCCAATTCAAGAGAAGGTACAATTACCTCATCAAGTTCTACTTTCCTCCCACTCACTTCTTTCGAGAGAAACTCCTTCTCTAGAAAGGATCCATTCTTAGCAACGAATATCTTGCCTTTCGGATCTGTGATAGAAGGTGTACCCAACAGTTTCTTTTTGGGTATCCTATGAAGATGCATTTCTCCGATTTGGGTTCGAGCTTATCAGGCTGAAGCTTTTTCACATAAGCATCGCAGCCCCAAACTTTAAGAAACGACAGCTTAGGTTTCTTACCAAACCACAGTTCATACGGTGTCGTCTCAACGGATTTAGATGGTGCCCTATTTAACGTGAATGCAGCTGTCTATAATGCATAACCCCAAAACGATAGTGGTAAATCGGTAAGAGACATCATAGATCGCACCATCTAATAAAGTACGGTTACGATGTTCGGACACACCATTATGCTGTGGTGTTCCAGGTGGCATGAGTTTGTGAAACTATTCCATATTGTTTTAATTGAAGGCCAAACTTCTAACTCAAATATTTGCCTCCGCGATCAGATCGTAGAAACTTTATTTTCTTGTTACGATGATTCTCCACTTTACTCTGAAATTCTTTGAACCTTTCAAATGTTTCAGACTTGTGTTTTATCAAGTAGATATGCCCATATCTGCTTAAATCGTCTGTGAAGGTCAGAAAATAACGATACCCGCCGCGAGCCTCAACACTCATTAGACCGCATACATCGGTATGCATAATTTCCAATAAGTCAGTGGCTCGCTCCATTGTTCTGGAGAACGGAGTCTTAGTCATCTTGCCCATGAGGCATGGTTCACAAGCATCAAGTGATTCATAATCAAGTCTGTATAAAACTATATGATGTTCCATTTTGAACTACTTCAAAATCTTGTCAAGGTATGTACTCATTGAAAAATCTTATCAAGCGTCTTGATCTATCTCTATAGATCTTGATGCCCAACATGTAAGCAGCTTCACTGAGGTCTTTCTTTGAAAAACTCCTTTCAAACACTCCTTTATGCTTTCCAGAAAATTCTACATCATTTTCGATCAACAATATGTCATTCACATATACTTATCATAAAGGCTGTAGTGCTCCCACTCACTTTCTTGTAAATACAGGCTTCACCGCAAGTCTGTATAAAACTATATGCTTTGATCAACTCATCAAAGCATATATTCCAACTCCGAGATGCTTGCACTAGTCCATAGATGGATCGCTGGAGCTTGCACATTTTGTTAGCACCTTTAGGATTGACAATACCTTCTGGTTGCATCATATACAACTCTTCTTCAATAAATCCATTAAGGAATGTAGTTTTTATATCCATTTGCCAGATTTCATAAAATGTGGCAATTGCTAACATGATTCAGACAGACTTAAGCATCGATACGAGTGAGAAAAACTCATCGTATTCAACACCTTGAATTGGTCGAAAAACTTTTTGTGACAATTCGAGCTTTGTAGATAGTAACACTACCATCACGTCCGTCTTCCTCTTGAAGATACATTTATTCTCAATGGCTTACCGATCATCGGGCAAGTCCACCAAAGTCCACACTTTTGTTCTTATATATGGATCCTATCTCAGATTTCATGGCCTCAAGCCATTTATCGGAATCTGGGCTCATTATCGCTTCCTCATAGTTCGTAGGTTCGTCATGGTCTAGTAACATGACTGCCAGGACAGGATTACTGTACCACTCTGGTGCGGAACGTGCTATGGTTGACCTATGAGGTTTGGTAGTAACTTGATCTGAAGTTTCATGATCATTATCATTAGCTTCCTCTCTAGTTGGTGTAGGCATCACGGGAACGGTTTTCTGTGATGAGCTACTTTCTAATTCGAGAGAAGGTACAATTACCTCATCAAGTTCTACTTTTCTCCCACTCACTTCTTTCGAGATAAACTCCTTCTCTAGAAAGGATCCATTCTTAGCAACAAAGATCTTGCCTTCGGATCTGTGATAGAAGGTGTACCCAACAGTTTCTTTTGGGTATCCTATGAAGACGCACTTCTCCGATTTGGGTTCAAGCTTATCAGGCTGAAGCTTTTTCACATAAGCATCGCAACCCCAAACTTTAAGAAACGACAGCTTAGGTTTCTTGCCAAACCATAGTTCATACGTTGTCGTCTCAACGGATTTAGATGGTGCCCTATTTAACATGAATGCAACTGTCTCTAATGCATAACCCCAAAGATAGTGGTAAATCGGTAAGAGACATCATAGATCGCACCATATCTAATAAAGTACGGTTACGATGTTCGGACACACCATTACATTGTGGTGTTCCAGGTGGCGTGAGTTGTGAAACTATTCCACATTGTTTTAAATGAAGGCCAAACTCATAACTCAAATATTCGCCTCCACGATCAGATCATAGAAAAATTATTTTCTTGTTACGATGATTCTCCACTTCACTCTGAAATTCTTTGAACTTTTCAAATGTTTCAGACTTGTGTTTCATTAAGTAGATATACCCATATCTGCTCAAATCATCTGTGAAGGTCAGAAAATAACGATACCCGCCACGAGCCTCAACACTCATTGGACCGCATACATCGGTATGTATTATTTCCAATAAGTCAGTGGCTCGCTCCATTGTTTTGGAGAACGAAGTTTTAGTCATCTTTCCCATGAGACATGGTTCGCAAGCATCAAATGATTCATAATCAAGTGATCCAAAAGTCCATCCGCATGGAGTTTCTTCATGCGCTTTACACCAATATGAGCTAAACGGAAGTGCCACAAATATGTTGCACTATCATTATCAACTTTGCATCTTTTGGCATCAATATTATGAATATGTGTATCACCACGATCGAGATTCAACAAACCATTAACTTTGGGTGTATGACCATAGAAGGTTTTATTCATATAAACAGAACAACTATTATTCTCTGACTTAAATGAATAACCGTATTGCAATAAAACATGATTTAATCATATTAATGCTCAGTGCAAACACCAAATAACATTTATTTAGGTTCAATTCTAATCCCGAAGGTAGAGGGAGTGTGCGATGGTGATCGTATCAACCTTGGAATTACTTCCAACACACATCGTCACCTCGTCCTTAACTAGTCTCTGATTATTTTGCAACTCCTATTTCGAGTTACTACTCTTAGCAACTGAACCAGTATCAAATACCGAGGGGTTGCTATAAACACTAGTAAAGTACACATCAATAACATGTATATCAAATATACCTTTGTTCACTTTGCCATCCTTCTTATCCGCCAAGTATCTAGGGCACAGTTCCACTTTCAGTGACCATTTCCTTTGTAGTAGAAGCACTCGGTTTTAGGCTTGGGTCTAGCTTTGGGCTTCTTCATGGAAGTGGCAACTTTCTTGCCATTCTTTTTGAAGTTTTCTTTTCTTTCCCTTGCCCTTTTTCTTGAAACTAGTGGTCTTGTTAACCATCAGCACTTGATGCTATTTCTTGATTTCTACCTTCGCTGATTTCAGCATCGCGAAGAGCTTGGGAATCATTTTCGTCATCCCTTGCATATTATAGTTCATCACGAAGTTCTAGTAACTTGGTGATAGTGACTAGAGAACTCTGTCAATCACTATCTTATCTGGAAGATTAACTCCCACTTGATTCAAGCGATTGTAGTACCCAGATATTTTGAGCACATGCTCACTAGCTGAGCTATTATCCTCCACTTGTAGGCAAAGTACTTGTCAGAGGTCTCATACCTCTTAACACAGGCATGAGTCTGAAATATCATTTTCATCTTCTTGGGACATCTCATATGCTCCATGGCGTTCCGAACATTTTTGAAGTCCCGGTTCTAAGCCGTAAAGCATGGTGCACAAAACTATCAAGTAGTCATCATACCGAGCTTGTAAAACGTTCATAACGTCTGCATCTGCTCCTGCAACAGGTTCGTCACCTAGTGGTGCATCAAGGACATAATTCTTCTGTGCAGTAATGAGGATAATCCTCATATCACGGACCCAGTCCGCATCATTGCTACTATTATCTTTCAACTTAGTTTTCTCTAGGAACATATCAAAAATAAAACAGTGGAGCTATACGCTAGCTATTGATCTACAACATAGATATGCAAATACTATCAGGACTAAGTTCATGTTAAATTAAGTTCAATTAATTATGTTACTTAAGAACTCCCACTTAGATAGACATCCCTCGAGTCATCTAAATGATTACGTGATCCAAATCAACAAAACCATGTCCGATCATCACGTGAGATGGAGTAGTCTTCAATGGTGAACATCTCTATGTTGATCATATCTACTATATGATTCACGTTCGACCTTTCGGTCTCTAGTGTTCCGAGGCCATGTCTGTACATGCTAGGCTCGTCAAGTTTAACCCGAGTATTCTGTATGTGCAAAACTGTCTTGCACCCGTTGTATGTGAACTTAGAGGTTATCACACCCGATCATCACGTGGTGTCTCAGCACGACGAACTATCGCAACGGTGCATACTCAGGAAGAACACTTATACCTTGAAATTTTAGTAAGGGATCATCTTATAATGTACCGCCGTACTAAGCAAAATAATATGCATAAAAGATAAACATCACATGCAATCAAAATATGTGACATGATATGGCCATCATCATCTTGTGCCTTTGATCTCGATCTCCAAAGCACCGTCATGATCTCCATTGTCACAGGCTTGACACCTTGATATCCATCGTAGCGTCGTGGTCGTCTTGCCAACTATTGCTTCTACAACTATCACTAACGCATAGTGATAAAGTAAAGCAATTACATGGCGTTTGCATTTCATACAATAAAGCGACAACCATAAGGCTCCTGCCAGTTGCCGATAAATTTTACAAAACATGATCATCTCATACAATAACTTATATCACATCATGTCTTGACCATATCACATCACAACATGCCCTACGAAAACAAGTTAGACGTCCTCTACTTTGTTGTTGCAAGTTTTACGTGGCTGGTACGGGCTTCTAGTAAGAACCGCTCTTACCTACGCATCAAAACCACAACGGAGATTTATCAAGTTTGATGTTTTAACCTTCAACAAGGACCGGCCGCAGTCAAATTCGATTCAACTATAGTTGGAGAAACAGACACCTGCCAGCCATCTTTATGCAAAACTAGTTGCATGTCTGTCGGTGGAAACGGTCTCATGAACGTGGTCATGTAAGGTTGGTCCGGGCCGCTTCATCCAACAATACCGCCGAATCAAAATAAGACATTGGTGGTAAGCAGTATGATGATCACCGCGCACAACTCTTTATGTTATACTCATGCATATCATCTACGCATAGACCTGGCTCTGATGCCACTGTTGGGGAACATAGCATGCAATTTCAAAAAAATTCCTACGCTCAAGCAAGATCTATCTAGGAGATGCATAGCAACGAGAGGGGAAGAGTGTGTCCACGTACCCCCTAGACCGAAAGCGGAAGCGTTTGACAACGCGGTTGATGTAGTCGAACTTCTTCTCGTTCCGACCGATCAAGCACCGAAAGTACGGCACCTCCGAGTTCTGCACACGTTCAGCTTGATGACGTCCCTCGAACTCTTGATCCAGCAAAGTGTCGATGGATAGTTTCGTCAGCACGACGGCGTGGTGACAGTGATGGTGAAGTGATTCGCTCAGGGCTTCGCCTAAGCACTATGTGAATATGACCGGAGGCGTAAACTGTGGAGGGGGGCGCCGCACACAACTAACAACTGTTGATTTATGTTCTAGCAGTGCCCCCGCTCATATATATATATATATATATAGGTTGGAGGGGAGGAGAGGCAGCCAAGAGGGCGCCCCAAGTAGGAGGAATCCTACTTGGGCGCCTCCCTATTCGGCCTCACCCCTTCCATATCCATCCGGAGGGGGAAGGAAGGAGGAGGCCGAATTGCTCCCCTTCCTTTCTCTCTTTCCCTCTTTCCTTCCCCCTTATTTTGGCCTACATGGGGCGCACCAGACCCCTAGGGGCTGGTCTGTCCCCTTCTTGTCCCATTAGGCCCATGTAGTTGCCGGGGGGGGGGGGGATGACCGGAACCCCTTCCGATGACCCGATACCCTCGGAACACTTCCGGTGTCCGAATACTATCGTCCTATATATGAATCTTTACCTCTCGACCATTTCGAGACTCCTCGTCATGTCTGTGATCTCATCCGGGACTCCGAACAACATTCGGTCACCAAATCACATAACTCATATAATACAAAATCGTCATCAAACGTTAAGCGTGCGGACCCTATGGGTTCGAGAACTATGTAGACATGACCGAGACACCTCTCCGGTCAATAACCAACAAGGGAACCTGGATGCTCATATTGGTTCCTACATATTCTATGAAGATCTTTATTGGTCGTACCGCAATGACAACATACGTAATTCCCTTTGTCATCGGTATGTTACTTGCCCGAGATTCGATCGTCGGTATCTTCATACCTAGTTCAATCTCGTTATCGGCAAGTCTCTTTACTCGTTCCGTAATACATCATCCCGTAATTAACTCATTAGTTACATTGCTTGCAAGGCTTATTATGATGTGCATTACCGAGAGGGCCCAGAGATACCTCTCCGATACTCGGAGTGACAAATCCTAATCTCGATCTATGTCAACCCAACAAACAGCTTCGGAGATACCTGTAGAGCATCTTTATAATCACCCAGTTACATTGTGACGTTTGATAGCACACAAGGTATTCCTTCGGTATCCGGGAGTTGCATAATCTCATAGTCAAAGGAATATGTATATTCCATGAAGAAAGCAATAGCAATAAAACATAATGATCTTTATGCTAAGCTAATGGATGGGTCTTGTCCATCACATCATTCTCCTAATGATGTGATCCCGTTCATCAAATGAAAACACATGTCTATGGTTAGAAAACTTAACCATCTTTGATTAACGAGCTAGTCTAGTAGAGGCTTACCAGGGACACTGTGTTTTGTCTATGTATCCACACATGTATCAAGTTTCTGGTTAATAAATTCTAGCATGAATAATAAACATTTATCATGATATAAGGAAATATAAATAACAACTTTATTATTGCCTCTAGGGCATATTTCCTTCAGTGGTGTTGAACGCCTTGATCGCAAGCGTGGAGGGCATGATGAGCAAGAAGGACTCAAGGAATGAGGAGCTCTGACGATACAAAGAAGAGCAAATGGACGCCTTCATAGAGATCCAAAGGAGGAGGCTTGAGATGGATGCGGAGAAGCAAGCCAAGATGCTTGAGATGGAGGCGGAGAAGCAAGCCAAAATGCTAGAGATCGAGGCCGCCAACGCCAAGACCAAGGCGAAAGAAGTGGCTCTCGCTCGCATGATGCCCGGGGTGGAGATCATGAAGGTGGATCTCAACACCGTGTCGCTAAGGAAGAGGTCGTGGTTCGAGAAGATGCAGGCCTACATGCTCAAGTTTGACGACGAGTGACCTATAGCAGCGAGCGCCATCCTTTTTTGTATGCCGGCAAGTGTGCCGGCATGACCACGGCCGTGATGGCATGGTCGAACTCCCGCCCTTTTTTGTGTGCTGGCATGTGTGCCGGCCGCTGGCAAGTGCGCCAACCGAACTGTGTGGTGTTTTCTGAAGCTGGCATGGTACCGGCATGAATTTCGGGCGACGACATGGCCGCTGGCATGAACTATGGCCGTGGACCTTTTTCAAAATTTACGTGCGGATATGAAATGGGTCGGCGCGTTAGGCGCACTGCCGACCCAAATCTCAAACGGGGCGAACACCGAGCGGGCGGCCGACCCAAACGGATAAAAAGCAGACAAAAGCGTCGTCCGTTCGGGTCGACGCGTTGGAGTTGCTCTGAGGACATAACTGGGATAATGTTTGACTGTCGACGCTAAATAAAGCCTCTGGTGGATGTCGAAAATGCTATGAGATGCATGACATCTCACTTCAGATTCCTGTTTCAACCTTGTCCCTAGAGTTACTAAGCTCCCACGAATTGAAGCCCTCTCATGCAGCATGGTGTTGGGAGGCATTTGGGTCAACGCTGTCAGGTATGAACACTCTCTGGGTATGGCGGTCTGACCTCCCATAGTCGGTTCCATTTTCGTTTTACTTGTCTCTGCCTTCTCCGGGCCCAGCCCTGGCAGCAGCCTCTCGGTGATTCTCCTCACCCTTCGTCGCCACCGTCCAGATCCCCTCGCCCACAGAAGAGAGACCACGGCGAAGGGAACGCCACGACGGAGAAGCCGCGGTGACAGGTACAAGGGAGCTTGCTGGATTGAGGGGAGTGTAGGACGGCGTAAGAGACTGGGGAGTCTGGGAACGCATCGATGAAGGGCAGTGGACGCGCTGATTCGTTTACAGCGGCGGAGGAGATGGGGATTGCAGCTGTGCTTGGCACGTGTGCGGTTTAGTAGACCGAAGCGACATGCGGCCTCTCGGACGGTGCTGCGTCTGGGGCTTGTGCAGTCCGCGTGGGATGCTTGCCCGGGGTGCGGCAAATCTGGTCGCCACGGGGAGAAGAGGTGGTTCTCAGGTGGTAGTCGTCCCCAGCACGGTTGAGCAGCAATCCAGAACCTCCACGACCCTCTCCCTCGCCTCTGCAGCAACATTCATGCCGTGGTCCTTCCCAACTCTGACAACTAGCAGATTCAAGCTCTCCATGGATGGCCGGGATTTGGGCTCCACCAACCACCATGGCCCTCCTCATCCCTGTGGCAACGACCTCCATCTTCACCCGTTAATATCTTATTAAACTGTAAGTTCTTGTGGCCCAGATCTAGACGTGGTAGTTTCATTTATTAAACTAGAACATAGCAGATCCGTTTTTTTTTTCTGCTTCATGTATGTTTTGACCAATCTTTTGTGATGTCTGAGTAGATGACATGTTCTTTGTTTGAATTTCTGTCATGACGTAGTAAATCTGGTTGTGTCAACAGTAAAACTGCAAATCAAAATCATTGTATTGCATGGTCCGTTGTTCGTTTGTTCTTACTATCTAGGGAGATCCTTAACGGTTTATGAATTTGTCTTTAAAATATGTGTAGACTTCAACCGATAGGCAACCCCTTTTGCTGGATACAGTCCTATAAATAAGAGGAAACATGTTTGCAATTACTTCACACATCTCACATTACTATGTATAAGTTGGTAGCACTTCTCTGCAAACCACCGTGCCTATGAACCATAAATCTGTTCAAAGATTTTTTTTAGTGTTTGATGGAGCTTGCATTGCAGGGGTTGAGCCTAGCTATCTTGAAGCTACGGCAATCCAAGGAAGATAAGCTCACAAGAGTAACGCTTCAGATTGATATTTCATATAGGACAACGCTAACGCCCACACGTATGGTGAGAGCCAAACCCGCCCACACGCCCTATAGCACACAGACTACGTCATGTCACTGCATGCATACATGTGGAAATCTTTTTGGATTTTCTGTTTTTAAAATGTTTTATCTCTTAAATAAAAAATCCGATTGAAGATCCGTTTTCACCATTAAATCCCTCGCGACGAGATCTTCGAAACTAGATCTCATATCAATATATTTCGACGATTTTTTTGGGTTAAAAGTTGCCGTGTCTATTGCACATGAATTGCCATGATATTTACACTGAAGTTGCCATGATATGTTTCAGCTATTTTCTTCTATATTTAAAAGTAAATTTTGACATGTTATAAAGCGGGGTAAGAAACTAGACTTGCCATGCACCATAAATTAAAATTGCCATGATACATGCACTTAAAATTGTCATGGTTCATACAAAAAAATATTTTCATGGTCAAAGTACTGGAATTGTCATCATCGAAAAACTAAAATTGCCATGATCTACAAACTAAAATTGCCACATGGCAACTTTAGTTTAAGCACTACGGCAACTACAGTGTAAACATCATGACAACTTTTGGGCAAAAAAAAATTTCGTCGAAACATATTAACATGGGGTCTAGTTTTGAAGATCTCGTCGAGACGGATGTAATGGTGAAAACGGATTTTTAATTCGCTTTTTTAATTACGAGATAAAATATTTTTAAGCCGAAAACCAAAAATATTTCTGCTGATGTCATTTGTCCATACGTGGCAAAATGAGTGGTGATGGAGGCGTGTGAGCGATGTGCAAACGCCCACACGTGTGGGCGTTAGTTTTTCCGTTCATATATTACTTTTACATTTAAGTTGCAGATATAACTTCTTAATCCTGCAACTAAACCAATGTATGCCATCTGCTATGTTTCAGGTGTACTTATTAGTTTCAATCATGGTGCCGTGTAACTGGTTCTTTCAGAAGTGACTGGAACAACCAAAATTTAAGTGAGAGCACCATGCTTCCTTGGTATGTGCATACATACATGTCCAATTTGGGTCCACGGCAAGTGGCGACCTAGCGCAGGATGAAGATGACGTGAGCCGACATGAGCCGGGGTCAGGATCAGTGGATGCGCATTTGTGCTGCAGTGGCACTTGAACGATCAAAGGTGTTCCGCGTCGTGAAGGAACTTCTTGGCTTCGTTCTCTACATGCCCCACCAGATCCCCTCGGCGCTGCAGAGTCTTCAAACTTAATTTGCAGGTTTAAAGGAGGAAATGTTAGAACTGACAGCACCATCAGCAGAACTGAAACTTTCAGATCAGAGAACGTACAACACACAAAAAAGGTATGTTAGATGCATAATCAAGAAGAAAGAAAAGTTGATGAAAGGCATCTCTATCTTACTTTCTACTCTTTAGCAAGCACTTAGTCTTGTACATCATTTGTATGTCTATGACATTACAGTTACTCACGGAGTAACGGTAGATTTGATTCTGGAAGTGCCAAAGGGCATGGTACAACAAAGTTAGCCCAATTTGTTTCACGGAAGACCGTCCGAGCTTTTATACAATGTGGTGCAGGGTGTTTAACTGTTTATCCTACACAAGGTAACTTACCCCTGGATTTTGATCCAAAACGGGATTTCCGTTACAGCAAGAAGGTTGTACCCCAGCAAATATCTATAAAATCTAATATACCAGACTACCAAAGGAATAATAAGCATGTTCGATCAAACGTGGATGAATGATGTTGTACTTCTGAATCTCCTCCATCAGATGTTATCTGGTTCCAGTGCAAGTACACACAAGAGGTTTACCATGCAAGGTGTCATTAGAAGGGCTCATTTTCATTCTCCAATACCATGTTTGTTACAATATTTCCCTAATTTGGACCGATCATGTGGGAACGAATCAAATAAAGAATGCCCAAAAAAAGGCACGTGCATTTCAAACTGTTCTATTCCTCATACATTCAGCTACCTTGTTTTTGTTGAATCAGGGGCTTGCATTCTATTGTACCAAGCTGCACTATTTTCAGTCAATACTCTGCTGATTACCAAGATAATTGATTTATAAAGGAACTCTTAATTACAAACGAAAGTGTACATGTTGTGAGTTCTGTGGATCTTACTCAATTTCCAAAATATAGTAATTTTTTCGTCTGTAGTAATTGGTCATGTATTCACCATTTTTATACCAACATTTTGTATTAGTTGAGACCAGTAATGCAAATATGGACATTTTAATTGACTTGCCAAAGCAATTGCACAACAGTGATAGTTTTACTCAGGTGGCCTTTTACCCCCTGGGCTAAATATAATTTTGCCGAGTAATACACACCTTTCTTCTTCCCTGACGCTTGCTCTTTCTTTGAGAGCATGCTAAAAGATCTTGCTATTCTTCAAGCAAACAGTGGATGGAATGCTGAGATGAATCCACATCCTCGAGGACACCAACTGTGAAGATTTTTACAATGCTATTGAGGTTTATGCAAATATACTCGAACAACCTACTAACCAAACCTCTTAGAAAAGGAGAAGGGAAAATAGCATTGTTTAAAATGACAATGCCTGGTGCAACAAGATGGTGGTCACAGAATTAAATTAACAGTCCTTCAAAATTAGCTAGCAAATAGCGATTCACTGGGAGAAAAGAAAGCAATGAGCGAAAGGGAAAATCGCCAACAGAGAACAACAGCGCAGCAAAGCGCGCATATGCTTCTGAGTAGTTCCTATCCTAAGATACGAACCAATGGAGGCATCATTGTCGTGTACTCGTGTCCACCTGTCGCCCAGCACTTCACCTTCAGTCACGTCGCTATGCGAGCTCTGCTCTCTCGCATCCCGATCTCCCCTGCTGCTTTCTTCTCCTCCTCATCCCAAACCCTAGCCCCCCTCCGCCTCGGCCACCGCTTCGTCGCCATGGCCGCCGCCGCCGCGGAGGAGTTCGTGAAGGGTCGCGTCTTCCCCAACGGCGTCGCGGTCATCACCCTCGACCGCCCCAAGGCCCTCAACGCCATGAACCTCGGTGCGGATCGCCCTCCTCCTCTTTCGGCTGATCGGTTGCGCCGGCGTGCCTTGCGGCGTGATTTTGGCAGGAGCCCCTTGATTTACTCGCGCGACCCCCCCTGGTTTGCTAGGTTGCGGATGATTAGGTGAAATTCGCGTTGCGCTGCGTTCAGTGTAGTTTTTTAAGTAGTGTTTAGCGGGATTTCAGTTCGGCTTGTACATCCGAAGTAGTGAGTGACTAGACATCTAGTACTGAATAAATTCGCTGCTAAATACTCCACCTACAGTGACAACACCAGATGCTGCCATTAATTTCACATGACAGTATGGCAGCACCAGCATGTGTATCTTTTGGGCAATCATGGAGTCCATTGATCTGGCTGGCCACTCGAAGCTGGCATGCTCACATAGTAGGCCCACACAAAGATGTCACACATGTGCCTCGTTTCTTGCTGCACAGCGATCGTGTGGCAGTTGATGGCGGGAGTACATGCTTGGTTCAGGCGGGAGATGTCTTCTGTTTGCCAAGTGATGGAACCAGGAAACATGAACACCGGGGGGCATATGATTGATAGTATTGATGAGAGGGATTCTAATATTAGAAAATCTCTTGAAGTCCTACGAAAAATATGGTTCCTGCTGTGTGAACTTGATGTCCAAATTAAGATGGTTTGGTGCAACATGTGTATATTGAGCTGCTGCGAAGGGCAATTTACTACTCCCTTGTTAGGAAATACTCCCTCCGTCCCAAAACAAGTGAAAGTTGAGACACTTATTTTGGGACGGAAATGGCGTCCTAGAGGTGTTTTGTCATTAAGTAAAATGTTATGTTTTACACGAACTAACTGCCTTGTGCGACACCTAATGGGCCTACCCCATTTACATCTCCCCCCTCCCCCATAGAATGTTTGTTTGATACCTGATTGAGCTCCACTCACATAGTTGTTACCTCAAATGGTGCAGAAATGGACCTTAGGTACAAGACATTTCTTGATGACTGGGAAACAAATCCAAACGTGAAGTGCATTCTTGTGGAAAGCAGTTCTCCGCGTGCCTTCTCAGCTGGTATTTATTTTCTTCATTTTGCCCCCCCCCCCCCCCCCCCCCCCTCTTCTACGTGGTGAATAAGATATGCCTTGAACATTGAACATGCTGTATTGCCTTTTTGTGTCCGGAGCATTGGATATGTTTTCAAATATGATTCATGGCCAATGCAGGGATGGATATTAAGGGCGTTGCAGCGGAAATTCAAAAGGACAAGAGCACATCACTTGTGCAAAAGGTTTTTCATTTTTAGAACTGATGGTTCTTTTATTATTATTATTTTTTTGTTCAAAAATGTACTCCCTCCGTCCCATAATATAAGAGCGTTTTTTATACTACGCTAGTGTAAAAAACGCTCTTATATTATGGGACGGAGGGAGTATGTGGCATCAGTATGTTGTTGTATATAGCATTGCTTAAATTTGCACAAATAGTGACTGCTGCTTAGTGTAAACTGCAGGTGGGGATGTGAAGAGACTTGCTATTGATTGCACTATGCCAGAGATAATAGAGGTCTACTAGCAATAAGACCTTGTTTGTATCCGAGAAATGAGTTGCACTGTTATAAAATACATAGTTGAGATTGTACTCCAATCTGAAGGAACAATTGAAAAACCTGAATTTCGCAGCCAACTTCAAACTAATGTAATAATTCAAATGATTCTGCAACACTATGAATTATAATTCAATATCTCACTCATTGATGCATCTAAACATTGTAACATTTACTTAATTGTTGACTGTGAACCACTAATGGTGCCATATAGCGGAACATATGAATTCAGTGCCCTGTTAAGTTGGAAGGATTGATATATAATGTCCATGAGTACAATTCCAAACAAAATATCAACTCCAACGGTTACCCCATTTCTGGGATATAAAAGACTAGAAAGCGATGTTGTATATCACATCAACAGTAAAAAACGAGATATTGTCATTCCATTGGTTGATTTTCATAGCATGAAAAGGAAAAAGACAAATCCGAGTTACAAGCATTATATTGATTGATTCCAATTACATGGGAAATGAAAGTTTATAACGAGCTATAGTTTTCCTGTACTGATATTTATGCTTTTTGTTATCTCTGAAGTTATGGAATGTGCATATTTTAAAGAGGGTTTATATATCACCCGCAAGTCACTACTCACTATCTATTCTTGTAACACTATCTGCTTCTTTTACCCACTCTCCATCTAACATTACGATACCAATATAATCAGGACCAGTTCTCTAGAATCGTACAATACACCTATTTATTCATATTACTAAGACTTTGTAATTCTTAGCTGATTTTGTAACTGGTACGCTGCTGAGAAGCACCCTCCATATATTATTGTTGAATAACGAATGTTTAATAGATACAAATCTGCTTGTCTTACTAGCACCTTGTGCTCCTTGCTGTGTTTCCTTCTTGTAGCATTGGTATTTGCTAAATGCGAATATTGCGCAGTGCTAAGGTTTTGTATGCCTAGCTGCTCCTTGCTGTGTTTCCCAGTATAAAGTAATGTTTAATATCATAGTTAAAAAAGGCGCGCCTAAGCAGGCGCTTAAGTGCGCCTAGGCTTAGGCGATAGCAAAATGCCTAGGGCATAACTGCGCATAATTGTGCAGAAGTGTGCGCTTTGGTTAGAAAAGCGTAAGTCGGTGGCAAAACGCATAATTAACTCCTAGCGCTTTTTTGAACTATGATCAATACACATAATTCTGCATGCACTAACCTTAGCTTCTGTTCCTTGGTGTCTCTTCTGTATTGCATTGTTAAATGAAAATAGCCGAATGTATATTTTTATCATTTGCATCACTAAAGAGATACATTGTTCCTTTTCAGGTCTTCACAGCTGAGTACTCTTTGATTTGCAAGATACATGAGTATGCAAAACCTTATATATGCTTGATGGATGGTGTGACCATGGGGTTTGGAATTGGATTGTCTGGACATGGGCGCTACCGCATTATTACGGAGGCAATTGTTTTCAACTCAATTTTCCCTTTATTAATGAGGTCTACTTTCAACTTCTGCATTATAAAGACTGATCATGCTTTTCAATGTGCTACTATTACAGAGAACACTGCTGGCCATGCCGGAAAATGGTATTGGCTTGTTCCCAGATGTTGGCTTTGCTTACATCGGTGCAAAAGCGCCAGGAGGGGGTGCAGTCGGTATGCTTCTGTATCCCTCTTCCTCCCTCTAGTTTATCAATTTGTAGGTGGTATCTTCTGCTACTAATTTCTCTATGATCATATAACCGTCATGTTTCCAACTTGATATCATGTATTGCAACGCTAGCTAGTTTTACAGTAGTCAGAACCATACCCTCCCTCCCTACATCATGCACTCCTATGTGTCTTGATATCCACACCTCGTTGTGTTTCTCTGTTATCTTACTTTTGCTATCCTTTTATCTCCAGTTCTGTTGTGTGGGTGTCTGGATGATCATTTTTAGTGGAGCATAATCATTTGAATATTTAATACAAGTTCTTTGTTTTCTGTATTCTGGAACGTGCTGGACAGTTCTAAACTCCGAATCTTTCATGCTACTTATGCAATTGTTGTTCAGTTATGGTGAATGGGCTGTATGCCAGATCTTTACTTATGCTACCCTGAGTTGTTCTTTGCACTAATACTGTGACACTGTTGCGTCTTTCTCTGTTCCCAAATGGATAAAGTGTGTTTAATCGTATAGCGTCCTTATTTACTTTCTCCTTTTCACTAACATCTGCTTCTTTCTCTTCGCAAAATAAATAAAAAATCTTCTTTCAGGAGCTTACCTTGGGATGACAGGAAAAAGAATATCTTCACCTGCTGATGCTCTATTCATAGGTCTCGGAACCCATTATGTACCTTCCGGGGACTTGGGTTCACTCAAGGAATCCCTCCTGAGTGCTAACTTGTATGTGTCTAACTTACTTGGCCAAAACATACTTTTTTTTTTGAGAAAACGCAAAAGACTTGCGTTTCTTTGTATTGAAAAGATAGAGTTTGTTACAGCCTCCTAGGAGGAGCGATTACAGACAGCAGTCTAAATCAGTGTACGTCCCATGTTTGTGGTAGGATGGCACGCAGGCCACGGGTTCCCGCTCTTGCCCAGAGCGTAGCTTCATCCTTGATCTGTGCGATCAGCAAGTTGGTCGAAGGGGTCGTGCCGTTGAACACGCAGTCGTTGCGATGCTTCCAGGTCATCCAAGGGATCAGCAGAGTAGCGGTGGTAAGGCCCTTTTTCATTGGCTTGGGCGTGTTCCGGCGCGCCGAGCGCCACCAGTCGGACAGGGATTCCTCGTTGGAGGGCGCGCTGCATGGCAGGCGTAGCCAGGACAGGCTCTCGTGCCACACTTGTCTGGAGAAGGAGCATTCCAGCAGAAGATGCCGGATCGATTCGGGCTCCTGATCACAAAGCGGGCAGCGAGGGGGGTGTGGCAGTCCGCGACGAGCCAGGCGATCAACGCCCCAGGTGAGCGAGCCAAATGAAGAACTTGACACGCGGAGGTGCCCAGCCATTCCAGTTCAGTTTCCATGCAGGGCAGGAGGCCGAGCCTTGGAAAGTGGCGAGGTAGGCGGATTGCGCCGTGTAGTTGCCTGCCGCATTCCACTTCCAATGTAGGCGATCCGGCTCGGCATTGAGCGTTATGTGCTCGAGCGCGTGCCAGGTGGTCAGGTACTGGCCGATCTCTCGGATGCCGAGAGTGCCCTGGATGTCTGATGCCCATTGTTGCGCTTGCAGGCCATCCGCCACGGTCCTGCTCTTGCGGCGATTCTTCGGGATGAGGGCATGAAGTTGTGGTGCTAGTTCCGAGATGGAGCAGCCGTTAAGCCATCGGTCCTCCCAGAACAACGCGCGCTGGCCGTTGCGGAGGATCATGGTGGTGGACGCGAAGAAGAAGGCGCGCTCCGTAGCACTGAATTGGAGGTCGAGGCCAGACCATGCCCGGGTGTCGTTTGTGCGGGCGAACCAAAGCCATCTGGTATGCAGGGCCAGGCCCGTGCGCTCCAGGTCATGCACTCCAAGTCCACCAAGGCGAGTTGGGCGGCAGACGCGTTGCCAGTTGACGTGACAGTGGCTACCGTGCGCCTCTGTGCGGCCCGCCCAGAGGAATCCTCGTTGAATTTTCTCCAGGAGCTTGAGGATCTTCTTTGGCGACGCGAGCACAAGGAGCTGGTGGATAGGGATCGCGCTTAGTACCGATTTGACGAAGGCAAGGTGTCCAGCTTTGTTCATGAGATGCGCCTTCCAAGTGGGGAGTTTTCCAGCAGTTTTGTCGACAAGGGGTTGGAGTTGTGTAGCGGTTGGGCGCCCAAGGGTGAGCGGGATCCCCAGGTAGGTGACATGCATCGCCGCGGTTGGGCAGCCCAGGTTGGCGATGGCCGGGGCAGCCATGTCGCCGTCGCATCTGATCAGTGTGGCTGTGCTCTTCTGGAAGTTCACCCATAGGCCGGACGCCCGGCCAAATAGCTGCAGGATATCCCGGACAGCGAGTGTGTCGCTTGTCGAGGGGTGGCAGAAGAGTATGACATCGTCCGCGTACAGCGAGAGGACGGGAAGCGCTCGGCGGGGGTGCAGTTTTTGCAGCACGTTGAGCTCGGCAGCGCGGCGAAAAAGGCGTCCCAGTGTGTCGACAGCAAGCACGAAGAGCTGTGGCGATACGGGATCACCTTGACGAAGCCCACAGCGGTGCCAGATCGCAGGTCCCGGCGCACCATTGAGGATGACCTTTGTGCTTGCCGACGATAGGAGAATGGCGATCCAGCCAAGGAAACGGGCGCTGAAGCCATACCGACGCAAGACCTCAAAGAGGAATGGCCAGGATACGGAGTCAAACGCCCGCGCGAGGTCCAGCTTCAGGAGAATGCGCGGGGCGCCCAGCTGGTGGAGAAGACGGGCCGATTGTCGGACGAGCACGAAATTGTCGTGTAGGCTTCATCCCGGGATGAATGCGTTCTGAATGGGGCTGACCAGCTCATTCAGTTTGGGTGCTAGGCGGAGGGACATCACCTTTGCGAAAATCTTGGCGACGAGGTGGATTAGGCTGATGGGCCTATAATCGCCCAGCCCGGCTGCATCGGAGCGCTTTGGGATCAGCGTGAGCAATGCTTGGTTCAGGCAACTGAAACCCCGCCCTCGGAGCGCGTAGAGCTGCTGGAATACATGGACGAAGTCCTGCTTGACAACAGGCCAGCAGGAGCGCAGGAATTCTGCGGTGAAGCCGTCCGGGCCGGGCGCTTTGCGCGCCGGCAATTGCTTGACAGCCTGCCAAATCTCCTCTTCGCCAAAGGGGGCGTCCAGGTCATCCAGGTTGGAGGGCGCGATGAGGTCGTCGAGGTTGAGGGCACACTCGCGAGGGTGATCCGTTCCGAGCAGGGAGTCAAAGTGCGCGAATGCCGCGGCGGCCAAGTTAGCTGGATCAGTAAGAATGGCTCCCTCAACCGTCATAGTGTGGATCCTATTCTTCTGCTTGCGGTACGTGCATTGACGATGGAAGAAGGAGGTGTTCGCGTCTCCATCCTTGAGCGATGTAACACGTGCATGTTGGCGCGCGAGGGTGCGCTCGAACGAGGCGAGGCCGAGGTAGGAGAGCTTGACCTGTCTTCGTAGCCAATCCTCATGTGGCGTCAATTGGCGACTCCTGGGTCGTGTCAAACCGCAGCAGCAGCTCGCGTGAGATCGCGAGCTGGTCGCGGATATTGCCCACGGTGCGCGCGCTCCAGCTCGTGAGCTTGCGTGCGGTGGCCTACATGCGTCGCATGATGCGGCGAAACGGGTCCGCGTCGTCCACAGAGTGCCACGCGTCTGCGACCACGTCATGAAATCCCTCGACCCGTGTCCAGTAGTCCTCGAAGTGGAAGCGCCGGCGTGCTGGGGGTAGGGGCGAGTAGTCGAGGAGGAGGGGGCTGTGGTCAGATATGACCGAAGCCAAACAACGTAGGTGACACTCGCCATGCTGCTCTTCCCAATCCGCGGTGCATAGGACGCGATCAAGGTGAACCAGAGTTGGCGGGGTCTGCTCGTTCGACCAAGTGTAGCGCCGGCCGTTTAGGTATATCTCCTTGAGAGCAAGGTCGTTGATGACCCGTCGGAAGCGCCCCATCATGCGGCGGTTGAGGTTTCCGTTGTTCTTGTCCTCATCGCGATAGATCAGGTTGAAATCACCGCAAAGCATCCATGGGCCAGCACAGTTGGCTCGGACATCACGTATTTCCTGGAGGAACGCGATCTTGTCGTTGTCATGCTGCGGCCCATAGACGATAGTGAGCCACCAGGGGTTGGCGCCGTGGGGGGGCGTCACCAGGGCGGATAGCGTGTTTGTGGTGAGCGAGGGGTTGCTGATCATCACCAAGCCGCGCTTCCAGGCCAGCAGAATACCGCCGCGGGTGCCGATCGCAGGCAAGTACGCGTAGTCGTCGAAGTCCGAGCCAAGTGTCTCGAGGACAGTGGACAAGCCGATCAACTCCATTTTAGTTTCCTGGAGGCAGACAACAGATGCGTTCGTGGATACAATGAGCGACCGGATTGCGGTGCGCCGGGCGCGAGCGTTGAGGCCGCGCACATTCCATACAATGATCTTCGGGGCGTGATCCATGAAAACATGGTCGACAAGGGAGGAGCAGGGCACGCGCTCAGACCTCGATCGGGCTGCCGTTGATCACCGTGGTGATCGGCGCCGTTGATGGGTCAGCGGGGAGCTCGCGACCGACCAGGGCAGCGATGGCTGCAAGGACTGTCTTGGGGATCGGCGCGGCGAACAGGTTGTCGTAGGCCTTCATTGCTTCCGGTGTGATTGGCTCGTCAACACCAACGATGCCCAGAGTGCGCAGCAGCTGAACCTGCGCGCGACGTTCGGCAGCCTTGGACTTTGCTATGGTCGCAGATCACCCACGTCGTGGCGGCGCGAAGTTGAGAGGCTGCCTGCGTTGCTTGCGGCCTGGGGCGGGAAGGACAGGATTGAGCTGTCGGGTGGCCGCGGCAAGGAAGTCGCCCAAGGTCCAGTTGCCCGTCGTGGTAGTGCTCGGCCGGCAGCGGCATAGCGTGACTGGAGGTGAGGCGAAGCGGGTCGCGCACCGAACGGCTGGTGTGGGCGGTGCGGGGCGCACATCCTCGATGGCCGGGCCGGTGGTAGCCGTATCCAGGAGGGGAGGTGGCCTGGGCAGGATCTGCATGGGATCATGGGCCGTCGAAGTGGCAGCGACTGGGAGGCCCATCACATCCGCGCCAGGAGCCTGCAAAGGATTGTCGTGGCCTTGGGTGCGCTCTGGCGCAGTGGTGTGGGCTTGCCGCATCTCTTCCTGCATATCGCCCCGCGCAGCGTCGATACGGTCCGGGGATCAGTCCTCGTCAGGGGCGGTAGTAACTGACGTAGACAAAGCAGCGCTTTGCCCCGACAGCAGGTCAGCAGCAGCATCAGCCTCTGGAGCGGATAAGGGTGGGCGCACTTCTGGTTGTGAGTCGGGGACCTCGCTGCATGAGGATATGCTGTCGGGATCCCTAGGCGCGCAGCGATTGGTGGAGGGCGGTCCTGAATCAGCTGCGGCGCTCGTCTGGGTGCATGGCGACAGGAGGGGCGTGGTCGTGGCGGGTTCGACCTCTCTGGTGGGAGGGCCCGGCACCAGCGTCAGGGAGCCAGTTGGTGAAGCGACGTGCGCGTCCGTCCGTTGGGGTGATCTTGTCGGGCTGGGATCCACAGCCGTGGCGGGTCCGGCCTCTGGGGTGGGAGGGCGCGGCACCAGTGCTAGGGAGCCAGCTGGCGAAGCGACGTGTGCGTCGGCCCGTAGGGGTGATCTTGTCGGCCTGGGATCAGCAGCCGCAGCAGCTTTGGCAATCGCAGCCGCAATCCTTGCACGCTTTTTCTTTCCTCCCCTCTTTCCTCTTTTGGCTTTGTGACGAGGGTGTCGGGCGTCGTCCAGGGAGGTGGGCCAGGCGTCCATGCGCCGGGTTGACTGTACGGGCGGCGGCGTTTGAGCGCGCACGGCGGTGCACGCCCCGGACCAGTGATCGGCGACGGCAAGGCCGTCAGCGCGGTGCTGGCCACGGGGGTGCGCCCAACCGCCGGCATCCACAGCCATGCCGTCGGCACGTCCCTCCGGAGCTGCGGCAGTACGGCGGCGCGGGTGAGCTGTCACCATCAGCGCCGTCACCATCAGCCGCATGCCCGTCCCCCTCCCCATCGGGCGAGCTGCAGGACCGGTGGGGGCGCGAGCTCGGTCGACGTCGGAGCGAACGAGGGCGATGGCGATGGGGTACGTGAGAGTGGTGACCGTAGGAGCGGAGGAGGCGGTGCATCCCGGAGTGACCTCGACAATCTCCAGCGTGGCGGCGCGGCGGATGCCGGCGGGGTCGTGCGCGCGTCCGGAGAGGCGGAACGTGGCCAGGTCGGCGCGGGAGCGCGTCTGCGGGTGGAGGCGCTCGACCCAGACGCTGGTCCCGAGGATGTGCTCCGCCGTCGCTAAATGCCAGGCCTGGGCGGGGATGCCGCGGAGCTCGAGCTCGACGCGGTGTTCGAACCCACCGGAGCCGGCATGGGCAAGCTTGCACCATGGGCGTAGCGACAGCGAAAAGCGCGGGCATCGGATGTAGTGGTCGCCCTTCATGCGGTCCTTGGAGGCGCGGGAGCCGAAGATGATCAGGAAATCTTCAGGCTTGTGGAGGTGGGTGGTGAAGTCGCCGTCTTCGAAGCCGAACGTGGTGCACAGGAGCGCAGCGACATCGTCGGCGGACACCTGGGGCCGAGTACCAGTGATGGTGGCCACCATCGCCCGGCTGAGCACCTCCTCTGCCTTCTCCATCTCAACGGAGCGCGACATGATGATGCGCGCTGGCTCAGCGGCGCTCATGTGCGCGACCGGAGCGGGGGCAGGTAGCTGGGGCGCGACGTGCACAACCGGAGCAGGGGGCGGCGTCGGGGGCGCGGCAGTCCGCGGGGCGGCGGGTGGGTCGCGGCCAGCGCGGTGTGCGGCCGTCCGTGGGGCGGCGGGTGGGGCGCGACCGGTGCGGCGGTGGAAGTCGTCGCAACCACGGAAGTCGTGGCCGGAGATGAGGCACCGCCTGCAGCAAATGTCGTTGGTGCAGTCGCGGACGCGGTGGCGGGGGTCGAGGCAGCGGAAGCAGAGCCCAGCGAGCTCCTCGGGGGATGGGCTGCGTTGGCGCCGCGGCGACGGCCTCAACTCAGGCTCACGGCGAGGCCGACGTCGGTTCCTGCGGCGCGGCTGCTGGTAGCCGTTGGCGTCCACCCTGGCTCCATACGAGACGCGATGAACCTCCGAGCGGGGCCCGAGGCGGGCGGAGGCAGGCAGCCTAGGGGCCGCCGGCGCGGGGACGCTGGGCGCCGGCGCGGGAGCCGGCGGTGGTGTGCGAGCGACGTCCCGGTAGGAGCGGGAGGGAGCCGCGCTATCAGACCCAGAGTCAGACCAGCGGCTGTCCCCGGAGGAGACGCGCTCGCCGGAGAGGGAGTGGGTGGGGGAGGGGGGCGCCATAGCAGGGCGAGGGAGGAGGGCTACCGGCGTGGAGTCGACGGCGGCGGGGCTGGTGGGGAGGAGAGCTAGGGGAGCGGGAGGGGCGCCATCCGCATCATTGAAATCATTCTAGTTACCAATTTCGGCCAAAACATACTGAACACTAATATTCAACTTTAGTAACTATCTATATTTTATACTCCCTCTGTTCCTAAATATAAGTCTTTTTAGAGATTTCAATAAAGACTACATACGGATGTATATAGACATATTTTAGAGTGTAGATTCACTCATTTTGCTCCTTATGTAGTCCGCATTGGAATCTGTAAAAAGACTTATATTTAGGAACGGAGGGAGTAGTTCTCTGCTATGTATTACTCCCTCTGTTCACAAATATAAGATGTCTTGGATATTTCAGTATGAACTACATACAGACTGAAATGAGTGAACAAACACACTAAAACGTGTCTATATACATCTGATTCACAAAAAAAGTTAGAACATCTTATATTTGTGAACGGAGGGAGTAGTATCTTAGATTCATGACATAGCAAGTGCTTGCAATATTTCTATACTATTTTAGTAGTATCTTGACATTGTGGTTCTCTCTGTCTTATTGCAGCACTGCTGATCCTCACAAAGATGTTGAGTCACTCCTGACTGGGTACAAGAAGGAGCCTGAGTCGGTGCCCCAATTAGAAAAGCTTTTACCGGATATCGTTTCTTCTTTTGGTCCTGATAAATCAGCTACTGAATCTGTGGAAGAGCTAAAGAAGCGTACTCAAAGTGGTGATGCCACAGGTAATCTTCTTTAAGCGTTCTCTTTCAAGGCAGCAACACTGATATAGTGAAAACATTGCCAACTACTTTTATTTGAAAATGGCCTGTTCTACTCCCTCCGTTCCTAAATATAAGTCTTTTTAGACATTTCAAATAGACTACAACATACGGATGTATGTAGACATATTTTAGAGTATAGATTCACTCACTTTGCTCCGTATGTAGTCACTTGTTGGAATCTCTAAAAAGACTTATATTTGGGAACGGAGGGAAGAATTAAATCTACTGCAGTACTGACTAGAGAAGAGTGAATGCATTTCCGTATATGAGCCTGGGCACCGAGTTGGATTTCTGTATATGTAAATTGTTCTTTATTTTGTCGGCTGCAGTGTCAGAATGGGCCAATGATGCTTTAGCAGGACTTAAGAAAGGTGCTCCGTTTTCTCTTTGTTTAACACAGAAACATTTCTCTCGAGTTGCATCATCATATGGGAACAATGAAAATTATCTATCTAAGGTAGTCTCCTGTATCCTGTACCACTTAACATTTCTATTTCCTTCAGTTTTCCTTATTCTGTTGTTTGGCACATTCAGTTGGCTGGTGTTATGAAATTGGAGTACCGTATTGCCTTGAGATCGTCGGTTCGAAATGATTTTGCTGAAGGCGTACGCGCTGTCTTAGTTGACAAGGACCAGGCAAGTCATATGGTTTTATTTTTCAATCTCAAAATTTTAATTTGTTTTGTCCAAAAGGGTTCTTATTTTCACTAGAGGCAGATACGCATATTGTTAGATGTGTGGGGTACATGTGTTTCATGGACTTCCACCTATGATCAATGCTGTAAGCCTATAGGGGGTCCAACCAGTTAGAACGTTTTCCTTTCCACTATCAACTTTTGGACCATAAGTTCTACAAATCGTAAGTTCAAAGTTGACATAAGCTTAAACCTACCTGATGGGTTGTACTGGCATTATTAGCACTCAAGTATGCTTTACTCCGCATGCCAGTTTCAACAAACAAGACAGCTAAGACTTGTTCAGCTTGTAAAAGGCCAGGAGCTACTTCCCCTGATTTTGGCTCAGCTGTTGCTTGTGCATAAGCCTGTTTTTGGCTAACCGCACAAAACCATAGGGCCGTGCTGGCCCATGCCCATACATGGTTTTTATACCATTAGCAAAGATGGGTGCATACCATGAACATCCAGTGGTTTTATATGCCTTTATCAGCCTCCCCTTCTGCAAAAGCCCACCGAAGCAAAGATTGAGCCAAGGTGGCCTTGTGTCATAACCTACGTGAGCCTAAAAATGTGGCCTAAGCCTCCCTGGGTATTATGGCCTATGCTTATTAGAGCCTAAAAATGCGTTCTTCCCATGCCCTTACAGAGGCTAAAAAGCATGTTCCCCATAGCTTGTTCCTCTCCAAATATGACCCAATTCACTGAATTTGACTTAATTAACTATATAAATCACCTGAATTGTGACTACATTTTTATAATCATTGGGCATATAGATAGAGAAGGACAGGCCTGGGCAGTGGTGAAGTACTGTCCACTTGTGCCAAGAGGTCTTGGTTTTGACGCAGCCTCTCTGCCCACTTGTGCCAAGAGGTCTTGGTTTCGACGCAGCCTCTCTGCATTGCATTGTGCAGGGGTAAGGCTTGCCTCGTGTAATCCTTGCCCAGACCAGGCTGACGCGGATCTGACGCGGGCGCGGGATGAGCGCGGCCGGCGCCCCCAGCGAGGATCTGCTTTGTGGCGGCGCCGGTGCGCGAGGAGGGTTGGCGACACGGCGGTGAGGGGCTCCAAGCCCGATCTGAGTTTGGGCGGTCCTGCGCCCAGATCTCGATGGCCGGTGGCGCCTGGATAGGGGAGGCGGGAGCGGTGGCCCGGTGGATGCTGGTGGGTTCCCCCTTGCAAGCGTGTGCACGTCCAGCTCCTGGAGCAGGGGCGCCTTCCAGCCTGTTGGTGATAGAGGAAGCTCGGGCAGACCAGATCCAGCACGGACGTCCGGTCCTTGCGCGCGGCGGCGCGAGCATGTTAAGTTTTGGCTTGGTTTTTGCTCTGTTTCGGCGCGCGGCAGTGCGGGCCGGTCAACTATGGTTCTACTTCGGTCTTTCCTGTGCGATGCGGCGCGAATTCTCGCCCAGATCTGCGCACGGAGCCGGAGGATGGCCGGAGTCGATTTGGTTCGCCCAGGTCCTGCGAGCGGCGGTGCGGACCGGTCAGGTTGGCGTGTGCTCGCCTAGGTCCTGCGTGCGGCGGCGACTATCCCGTGTCTGGTAGTGTGTGCTTGTCCTTGTTCTGCCTGGTGGTGATGGGTTGGTCTCGGATTCTGGATGGTTGGCAGAAGGCTTGGCTCCGGATGAAAATCCTGCATCGACCTCGTCGGTGCCGACGGTAACGGCATTTATGGATGTCGTCTTCTTCCTTGGAGGTGCCGCCGTGGAGCTCATTGCTCTTCCTGCCTCATGGCTGAGGTCGCCGGGTGAAAACCTAAGATCTGGCGGAGCCAGATCGGATGACGGTGGTGTTCTCGATACCACTTCCTTCTTGGAGGCGTCATCTTGGAGGCCTCGACGATGGATTCCGATGGTGTGCACGGTTGCTGGCGGATCTTGGGTTTGTGTTGGTGTCGGCGGGTGTCCATTTTCTTTCTTTTCTTTCTGCACCGGCCCTTTTGCTGTGCTTTCCTCCTTTGGAGGTGTTCTTGTTACTCCCCTTCTGATCAATGAATTTGGCAAGCTTTGCCAACATTCAAAAAAAAAAAAAAATCCTTGCCCAGACCCCACCTGGTGGGAGTTATAGTTAATTAAGGCTTGCCTCGTGTAATCCTTGCCCAGACCCCACCTGGTGGGAGTTTCTAGCACTGGGTCTGTCCTTTTCCCCTTTTTTGGCATACAGATAGCTGTAGACCCCTGGTCTGTTATGCAATGGCAATATTTTAAAGTAGGAACTGCAATGACTGCTCTCTCCACATATAAATTGAAATTTGTCTTAAATCCCATAATGTAGGATAGCTTGTACCTAATCTTGTTCTTCTATTTAAGCTTTGAGATAGTCTATTAACTTTTTGGAACATTAAATCAGAAATAATAAACTAATTAGACCCTGGTGTCATCTATGTATTGCAAAGTTGGGCAAAAAAGTCTATTTTACATTAAACTATAATGCACCTTGGACCGCTGTCTGTTTATCTTGCAAGATTAGGTAGAGAGCTCATGTTCAAGCTAGCAACCAAAATACTACCTCCATCCAAAATTACTTGTCGCTCAAATGGATGTATCTAGACGTATTTTAATACTAGATACACCCATTTGAACGACAAGTAATTCTGGAGGGAGGGAGTATAAGGCACAGCGGCACACATTACATGCATACATTTTGTGCATTTTATCATGGTGTGACGACGTCATTTACATATTCATGCTGGGGAGGGTTATCTAAAATCTAATGTGATAGTGGTTCATTTAACCTAAAGGGATCAGTAGCATACCCCTAATCATTCCATTGAATCGTCTCATCACTTGCAGAATCCAAAATGGAGTCCAGCAACTCTGGAAGAGGTAAACATGGATGAGGTCGAATCAGTGTTTGAACCATTAGCTGCCGATGCTGAGTTGAATGTGTGATTTTCTGTAGCAGCCCAGAATGCTGTGACCACCTGAACACCCTTTGTCCTTCCGATGATGTAATAGGAAATTACTACAAACCTACACACGGCTATCCATTGAGCCAATAAATTTGCCTGGAGTGCATCGTCTGAAAACAAAGTTTGATTATCAGCATTTGATGCAGCGGTTTATTTGATGGAGCTGGAGCACATAGATTCAGGTTCAGGGTTTTACTTCTGCAGTGCGACTGGGTAGTGCGTCATACCATATGGCGTACTACTTGAGAAAACAATGAATCCCACCGGAACAACACTGGGACTGGAAAAACATGGTCCGGCGAGCAGATTCTAACAGGCGTATACATGTATCTAGTAGAACTGACGTATCCACACTCTAAAACTCTTATTTGAGAGCTTGGTAATGGGGGAGACTGACGAAACTGCCTGGCGACGGGAAGATACCCGGCATTTCGTTTTCAGCCCTTAATTAGCCCGCTATCTGTTATGGTAAACAGTTTGTCCCCACCATCTTTGGACGGGCGCCTTTCCATATTTATGTTGGTATATAACCCAGATGGTCGTCGACTTCATGAATTTTCTTGGTGGGTGGCTTCTTTCCGTGGGTCAAGGCAGATATTCCGTACATACAAGCAGGCAGCGGCGCCGTGTGCCCTGCGGGCGGGCGATAAGGCCGGTGATGGATCCAGTGTTTTGCCAGAGACAAAACAATAGGACCTTCCATTTCAGCATGACCACACCCCAATCCAGGCATCCAGCATCCTGATAAGGCGACGGACGGCGAGCCGACGAGGCATCGCATGATGTGCGCGTAAAGCATGGCCAACTTGCCGCTGCCAATGGGCACCGGGACTGACAGCGACGCCGTCGCGTCGGCGCTCTCGACGGATATTATACCTCCCGTCTCGTCGCGTCACCGCCTCACCGGACGGACGACGACCAGCCCTATCAATTCAGAGGCAAGCGTAAAGGAGACGCGGGGTCCGGTCTTCATCCTCGCGGATCCTGCTTAATGGCGTGCCCGGCCCCCTCATTATGCATGGCCGTGGCTTCCGCCAAGGAGACCCAATCTCTCCGCTGTTGTTCGTCCTCGCCATTGACCCCCTACAGCAGATCCTCGACATTGCCACCAGGCGCGGGTTGTTGCACAAGTTTAAGGGGCGTCGTGCAATTTTTCGCACCTCCCTTTATGCTGATGATGCGGCCGTCTTCATGGCCCCGGTCAAGCAGGACATTGATAACTTCGCCCTCATCCTGAATCACTTTGGGAAGGTTACAGGTTTATGTACAAACTTTCAAAAGAGCTTAGTTGTTCCTATCCGGTGCGGGAACGTAAACTTGGATGAGACCCTCTCCGCGCTTCCCGCTGCTCGGACCTCCTTCCCCGTCAAGTATTTGGGGCTGCCACTGTCAATCCGCCACCTGAAGGCGGCGGACTTTCAATTCCTTGAAGACAAGGTGGCTGCCAGGCTGGTGCCGTGGGATGGGCAAAATATTACCTCCATTGGGCGTGGAGCTCTTGTCAAATCTGTCCTCACCTCCCAGGTGATCTACCACATCATCGCTCTCAAACCGCCGGTGAGTACACTATGTAATATTACCAAGATTGAGAGGGCGTTTTTATGGGCTGGCACAAACAAGGTAACAGGGGCGAAATGCAAGGTCAGCTGGAATTTGGTTTGCAGACCGACTGAGTTGGGAGGTTTGGGGATCCTTGATCTTATCAAATTCGCGAGAGCTCTCAGATTGAGATGGTTGTGGTTTGAATGGGCGGAGCCCTCCAAGATGTGGGTGGGCATGGCCAACCCTTGTGATATTCTGGACCGAGATCTCTTCTATGCATCTTCGTACATCACCATAGGCAACGGGGCGCGCGCTCCTTTCTGGGATTCCCCTTGGGTTGATGGGGATAAGCCCGCCAACATCGCCCCTCTCATCTTCGAGGCGTCCAAACGCAAGAATTGGACTGTTAGGGAGGCCATGCATGAGGACAAATGGCTATCGTCAATTAAGCTTCCCGACCATTGGACCATGGAGCACATTCGGCAGATCGTCACCTTGTGGGCTCGATTGCGAGTCATTCCTATATCGGAGGACACGGAGGACGCAATTACCTGGAAGCACACTCTTGATGGAGCTTACTCCGCCACTTCTGCGTACAAGGCGTAACTTCTTGGGACGGTTCGTTCGTCCATGCACTTCGCGGTTTGGAAGGCTTGGGCGCCACCCAAGATGAAATTTTTCGCTTGGCTTGCGATTCAAAACCGTATCTGGACGGCGGATAGATTACAGAAAAGGGGGTGGCCCAACTGTGGGCTCTGCCCGCTTTGCAAACAAACGGGCGAGACCGTTCATCACTTATTCTACAAGTGTCGCTTCTCCACTAGAATTTGGGGGATGATCAAGGGATGGCTCAATCTAGACTTCATCAACACCTCGGTTTGGATGACTAGGCGTTCCATCCACGATTGGTGGATCAACATGTCCGACGTCGGCGTGCCACACCGGGAAGCCATCGCTTCCCTCACCATGTTAACTTGTTGGACTATCTGGTGTGAAAGGAATGCTAGGATGTTCCAACACAAGTCTACTCTGCCGTCCGTCCTATTACTCAACATTCAGCGGGAGGCTAAGCTTTGGGTCATGGCAGGAGCCAAACATTTGGGTCTCATAATGCCGGGAGAGTAGTGGCTTTGTATTTAAATCTCCTTGCTTTTCGTTGTAAAAGCGACTCTAAACTTCTTCTTAATTAATGGATGAGGCAAATTTTTTGCCTCCGTTTCAAAAAAAAGGAGACACGGGTGGTGCTCCGGGGATAATAACCGGATAAGTTCCGGCGAGACGGCGGTCGGCGCCGCGGCGAGACGGGGGAACCGGGGAGCCATGATAGCACGGCTGATGATGACGCGGGAGGAGGGGCTCAGCATGTGGCGTGGGGCCCTCCTTGAGGAGATAGGATTACGGATCGCAACGGGCAGAGCGGGGGAGCGATCCCGTCCACTGCGTTATACCGAGGCCGACAGGCCGGGCCGTTCCGTCCCCCTGTGCGCTACCCGTTGTTTTCTCCATAATTGGCTCCGGATTTACGATGTGATGCGTCCACTCCACTTGTGGCTCGTTTTTACGGAGTGTTCTTGCTCTCATGGTGAAGGTGAAAGGTATTCCCAACCGAAGCAAGTGCAAGTGTACGGGACATTATTTGTTAGCAACTGAGTTTCCATCGTTCTATGTTCTAGTACTACCTTCTGTCAGCGTTTCGAATGGGGATTTCTCTTCAGGAACCGGCGAAGTTGAGGAAGAGAAAACGCCATTGGTATATAAAATTTACAAGCTCGACACAAGATTACTAGTACTATTTTTTAGCAAAAAACAGGGAACTTCGCCCGAAAACCATGCGGCTTTTCTTCTTTCAGTTCAGCTTTCGCTAGAGATGCTATTATCTCTCTGATAGTGGAACCCTTATGCAGTCGCAAAAAAGAAAAAGAAAAAAAGAAAGAGATGGTGGAACCCTTATGGAAAACCATGCGGCTTCGGGCGTCTGGTGCGGGCCTGCAGCTCTCGTGACGACGACCGACGTACGGGATCGATGCCGGCAGCGCGGCGCTCCGACCTGTGAACTGTGCAGCTTCCGACACATAACGGCGAGACCCAATCGTTGGAGTGCTATTTCTCTATAACACCAAGGCCACGCGTCACCTCAAGTGTGAGCGTTTTAATTAAACTCCATGCCTATCTCATCCGGACCGCACACGTGGGCCGATGCCGTGGAACTCAATCAGCTGCGGGCTGCGGCGGAAACTGCTGCTGCTGAAGGGAAGAAGAAGGCTGACTCGGACGGAGAATCTATCCGTTCGTAGCAGGACGAAGCCGACAAGGTAATCATGCACCAATGTCTAGAAAAAAAAAGGTAATCATGCACCGGTGCACTGATTTTTCAGGCCAACGTGGGCCTTGTGCATTGGTTGCCCGGCGCCACCACGGCTTTCAGATCCATCCGTAGACGAGCTCGGCAGCGGCTTCTTTCTTTTCGCAGGAGACGCCAATTGGGTTTGAAATTTTCTTCACCCTACTCCTGAAAATCAGCACTCCAGTGTCAGGCAGGGTATGGCAGGGATTGCAAAGTCAGATGATCCACGCCCCTCCACTTCTCCGGTGGTATCGAGATTTCCTTGAGAACGGCTTTGCTTGGGAAGACGCAAATCTGGCCCAGATACGAGATTGCAACCTTATTACCAAAAAAAGAACTTGAGCTAGGCGTCTCGTCTGGTACAAACAAGATACAGGAGGATAGCAAGTGATAAACCTTGAGAAAATCCATCTTATCCCTTCCCTTGCACCGCCGCCATACTACATACGGATCGCTTACTGCACCACGACACTGTCGTCCCTCTCGCGGACCGCGATGCCGCTAAAAGATCTGGAAGAATCCGCCGCCCCGCGCAAGTACGCGACGATAAGCTCCAAACCGTCCCGGGCCCACACGCACGCCCCCACTTAATTCAGAAATGTACCGGTTCCTCTGTTTCCTCTGCTCGGCCCCCAACACCCCGTATAAATACGGCGCGCCACTCCCGCCACTCGCCGCACACAAGAGCATCAGCACGCAGCTCTCACGCACAACAAATCAAGCAAGCTCAAGCTCTGACTCGTTTCTTGCTCAGTTCATTCCAGTCCAGTGCTGTTCAGTAATGAGCAGCTGCTTTGCGGCGTCAGCGATGAGCGACCTGATTCCGGGGTTGCCGGAGGAGGTGGCGAGGGAGTGCCTCATCCGGGTGGGCTTCGACCAGCTGCCGGCCGTGCGCCGCATCTCGCGGCAGTGGAAGGAAGAGGTCGAGTCGCCCGACTACGGCCGCCTGCGCCGCGCCGAGGGGCTGGCGCGCCCGGTGCTCGCCATGGTCCAGGCGCAGCCCGAGCGCGTCGAGCCTGGCCCGGCGCAGAAGCACGCGTCGGCGTCGGCGGCCAACGGCGGCCCCGCGAACAACTACAGGATGGTGCTGCTGGACCCGCTGGAGGGGCGGTGGGCTCCGCTCCCGGTGCTGCCCGGCCCGACCGGGAGCCTGCCCCTGTTCTGCCAGGTGGCCGCGGTGGACGGCGCGCAGGGGAGGAAGCGGCTGGTGGTCGTCGGCGGGTGGGACCCGGAGTCGTGGGCGCCGACCGACTCGGTGTACGTGTACGACTTCTTGACCGGCGCGTGGCGGCGCGGGGCGCCCATGCCGGGCCCGCGCCGGTCCTTCTTCGCCACCGCGGCCGTCGGCGGGGCCGTGTACGTCGCCGGCGGGCACGATGAGGAGAAGAACGCGCTCCGGTCGGCGCTGGCGTACGACCTGGACGCCGACGCGTGGGCCGCGCTCCCGGACATGGCGGAGGAGCGCGACGAGCCGCGCGGGCTCTGCGTCGGCGGCAGGTTCCTTGTCGTCGGCGGGTACCCGACGCAGGCGCAGGGGCGGTTCGCCGGCTCCGCCGAGGCCTTCGACCCGGCGACGGCGGCCTGGGCCACCGTCCAGGAGGGCCTGCTAGAGGACGGCGCGTGCCCGAGAACCTGCTGCGTGGCGCCGGGAGCGGAGCGCATGTACATGCTCCGCGACGGGAACCTCGTGGCCCGCGACGGCGGCGCCTCGGCGGGGTGGCGCACGGTGGCGTCCGTGCCGGAGGACGCCCGTACCGCCTCGACAGTCTCCGCCATCCCCGGCGGCCGCGTCGTGGTGATCGGCTCAGGTTGCCACGGAGGCGACCAGACCGTGTACATGCTGCGCGACGAGGCCGGCAAGGCCGCGTCCTGGGCACGCGCCCCGGCACCGCCGGAGTTCTCTGGGCACGTGCAGGCTGCATGCTTCCTAGAGATCTGACCACCTGAGCGTATGTACAGAACCATGAATAGTGTATATAGAGGTATATGTGCACATAACGCATCAATGCGCGTCTGCGAGGGCTGCGCCTTTTTGCGCCATGACTCGAGCTTGCATAGCACCCATGTAAGAAAATGATGGTTAAACGAGTCCAGAAAGATCGTTGCAATGAACAAAGCTCAATGATAAGATGCCGGTTCTGTTTTCGATTTTGTTCTGCCACGACACTAGATGTCGATCGCCACTGAGAGGATTCTGGAGCTGTTTTACACCGACCAATGGGTGCCGTTTTTCTGTTTGTTTTGTTCAGCTGGGACATTGAGATAGGCCTTCTAGAACATGTCGTTGCAAACAGAGGCGGTCTGCTTTGCTCTGTGCTGGACAAGACAAGAGTCCTTTTGGAGAGTGAAGTCTTGGGAAGCTTCTGCAACGGCTTATCCTAAATTTGGAAGGACGACGATGCCCAATTTCATCATACCTCGAAGACTCGAACCACCTTTTGTCGTCTTCTCACTCCAGATGTGGCCTTCGCTCGGTTTTGGGTTCGTGCTCGGGCTGAACCGTGACTTCTGCGAGAAAAATCATATACGACCCGGTCGGCTGGCGTTCTTGCTGCGTACTCTTTCTTTGGAATCTACTTCCTCCGTTCTTAAATTTAAATATAAGTCTTTTTAGAAATTTCAATATAAACTACGTACGGATATATATAGACATATTTTAGAACGAGTTAATACCACAATTGGTACATAAACTTGTAGGGGTGGGAATAGATTCATAAAAAAACTAAAAAACCCCACAAAACTAGTCCTCCAACTTGACTGTTGTAACAAATTCATACAAAACAATTGTGGAGGCGACATTTGGCATGCCACGTTGGCTCTGGTAATTTTACAGAAAGGCCCTCCAGTTTAATCTTTTTACACCGCGCTCCTGCAACGCCTCCTGCCCGTTCCCCATTTACAAATCCCTAGCCCCGAGCTCCTCTCTGTCCACTCCGCCAGGGGAGGATGGAGGTATACTCCAATTAAAGTCTGGAAGTATTGCAGTCCCCTACAATCATATCCAACCAAAACATCTTCAGAAAGTTACCACATTGAGTAAAAAATTGAAAGAAATTCACTACATCTTGCAAGTCTGCAAAAATCAACATCTACAATCATATCCATTCACTACAAATTTTCACTGTCCATCTTCAAATTGAGGAGAGGGTACACCTTGCAAGAATCAACATCCATGTAGCGCACCTCGCCGATGATCTTCACCCAGGGCTCGCCGCCCTTCGTCTTGTCGGCGCCCGCGAGGTCACATCCATGGAGCGGGCGACGCCGGCCAGACGACGGCGCTGCCCCACGGCGTCCTACCAGCTCCCTCCATCCTGAAGATGTCGACCCCTTCATGTCGCACGAGCCGGCGGTGGAAGCGAGAGGACGACGGTGGCGCGGCCGGAGCGGCGGCAGAGTGGACAGAGAGGGGCGGCGGCGGAGTGGACAGAGGGGCGGTGGCGGAGTGGACAGAGAGGAGCTCGGGGCTAGGGATTTGTGAATGGGGAACGGGCAGGAGGGGTTGCAGGAGTGCGGTGTAAAAAGATTAAACTGGAGGGCCTTTATGCAAAATTACCAGAGCCAACGTGGCATGCCAAATGTCGCCTCCACAACTATTTTGTATGAATTTGTTACAATACTCAAGTTGGAGGACTAGTTTTGTGGGGTTTTTTAGTTTTTGTATGAATCTGTTCCCACCCCTACAAGTTTATGTACCAATTGTGGTATTAACTCTTTTAGAATGTAGGTTCACCCACTTTGCTCCGTATGTATGTAGTCTGCATTGAAGTCTCTAAAAAAACTTATATTTAGGAACAGAGAGAGTAGTACAATAGTATTTACTTCCTCCGTTTCAAAATAGATGACTCAACTTTATACGAGTCAAAATAGATGACTCAACTTTATACGTTCGTATAAAGTTGAGTCATCTATTTTGAAACGGAGGGAGTAGCAAATATCATTGCGAGTGTAAAAACAATCAGAAGTAGAAGGAACTACATCTATATCTATGTTTGTAGACTGCCTACGACTACAAGCACTGGTATGAGTGAAACACGTGTCTTCCTCATCGCTCTCTCTCGTCGGAGCCGATCAGACCTTATTGTAGTAGACAGTCGAAAAGTTGTCGTGCTAATGCTCCAAACGACCAGCGCACCAAAATAACAACCATAGTCGATTAAGAGAAGCGTAGAATGGAAGGATTCAACATGTAGACACATGAACGGAGGCAAACGAAAAACGGATCCAAGTAGATCAACCGAAGACAAACATCGACCGAATCCCGTGAGATCTGCCGGAGACACACCTCCATATACCTTCCGACGATCCTAGACGCACCCGCAAGACAAGGGCTAGGCACGGAGAATTTTATTTCATCTTCAAGGAGTCGTCACCGCCTCGCCTTTCTGAGCAGGACAGAAACCCTAAACAAACAAAAATACGCTTAAAAGGGACCAGGAGCCCTTTCGTGGGCGATGGATGAGATCCACCGTGCCTCCATGGCCCTAAGGCCACAGAAGACAAGGTAGATTGGCGTCGGTGCCGGCGGGAGGCGGGAAAACCCTAGTTGCTGGAGCCACTCCTGGGAAGGAGAAAAACAGTTCAGACCGACCCAATTGAATACTCTTCTTTATTATAAAAAGAAAATATTAAAATACGAAAACCATGAAACAGGGGTAGCAGCGGCATAGAGCGTTTGTTTCTACGGTATGCTATGTGAGGGCATCTCCAACGCCGACCCGCAAACCTCCCGCTACCGTCCAGACCGTGCTGTCCGGACCACGAAAGCCATCCAACGTCGACATGTATTGATCCACGGAGCGGTCCAGACACGATTTCTCCCGCAAACCGGAGACAAACATGTGGGAGGTTTGCGGGAGTATGAACACGCGAAACGTCGCTCTCCCCCTAGCCCACCCAAAAGGAAGGCCAAGCCCGCGCTTTTGTAGCGTCCCGCACTGTTTCCGCGCTAAACCCCCCACTCTCTTCTTCCATTCCCTGCCGCTCTCTGCCCAATTCCCGCTCTGTTCTCCCACCCTCTCCTTCCCTCCGCCGTTGACGCATGAAACCGCCGGAGAACCTGTCAGAGATGGAGCTGGCCGAGGTGTCGGAGGATTCGAGCATCACGCTCGCCCGGAAGATCAACTCGGAGATGCGGCAATATCGCGTCAAAGCAAAGGCCGCAAAGGAGGAGAATATGAAGAAGCATCCGGCCACCGGTGGGCCTGGTGGTGGCGATGGGCGTGGCGGATGGGGCGGTCGTCCAGGCCGTGGCGGACGCCGCCAGACAGGCGTGCCCACAGTATAGACGATGATGTGGCCGGAGCCTTACAAGCATCCATACTACTACGCCGCCAAGCAGATCGCAACCCCCATCGGTACGGTTCCTTACATCATCGATGTTAATGTGGCGACGCTCTTCTCCGAGTATTCTTCGCCATCGCTCGTCCAGGCGAGGACGGCGGGCAGAGAGCAGATGGGTGCCCGCACGCTGTTTGCTGCAATGTCGAGAGCGGGGGAGCCGACGTACGACACATACATGGAGATGCTCGATATCATCCACGACGGAGGGGGCTATGTGGAAGGGCAGGTGGAAGACTTGGATCCCATCTAGTCCAGCAACTACTTGCAGTAGCAGTCCAACACCCAGACGACCACATAGTAGTCCTACACCTAGGCCAGCGATGGCACACAACAACAACAATATTGGGCCGCCGGAGAGCAACATCCGGAGGGGGAGGGGGAGGAGGATGTCGGTGTCAAAACCGGCGGGTCTCGGGTAGGGGTCCCGAACTGTGCGCCTAAGGTCGATGGTAACAGGAGACAGGGGACACGATGTTTACCCAGGTTCGGGCCCTCTCTATGGAGGTAATACCCTACTTCCTGCTTGATTGATCTTGATGAATATGAGTGTTACAAGAGTTGATCTACCACGAGATCGTAATGGCTAAACCCTAGAGGCCTAGCCTGTATGACTATGGTATTGAGTATATCCGATCCGGACTACGCCGTCCGGTTTATATAGACACCGGGGGGGTCTAGGGTTACATAGAGTCTGTTACATAAGAAGGAATCTTCATAGTCGATCACCAAGCCTGCCTTCCACGCCAAGGAGAGTCCAATCTGGACACAGGTACAGTCTTCGGCCTTCATGTCTTCACAGCCCATCAGTCCGGCCCATGGATAACAGGCCGGACGACCGAGGACCCCTTAGTCCAAGACTCCCTCAGAGGACGGCGACAATGATGATCCCAATGATACAGCCAGTGATCCGAAGAAGGATAGAGGAGAAAGCTTCAACATGCAGGAGGACGAGGTGCTGTGTGACACATGGCCACTAGCCTCGATCCTATCCATGGCATGGAGCAAAAAGGCACAACCTTTTGGAGGAACATTCACATATGGTTCCATGAGCACAAGCATTTCGCGCCCTACTCCGATGCATTGATCCGCAGCCGTGAGTAGAAGTCCCTCAACCATCGATGGTACACCATCCAAGAGGCCGTCTCCAAGTATTGCAAGCACTTGAAGCATCTCATCGCACGGTGGCATAGCAGTGCACAAATCACCGAGCAAGTAAGTGTTGGGGAACGTAGTATTTCAAAATTTTCCTACGATCACACAAGATCTATCTAGGAGAAGCATAGCAACGAGCGGGAGAGTGTGTCCACGTACCCTCGTAGACCAAAAGCGGAAGCGTTTAGTAACGTGGTTGATGTAGTCGAACGTCTTCGCGATCCAACCCACGGCACCTCCGCGATCTGCACACGTTCAACTCGGTGACGTCCCTCGAACTCTTGATCTAGTTGAGGCCGAGGGAGAGTTTCGTCAGCAGGACGGCGTGGTGACGGTGATGATGAAGTTACCGGCGTAGGGCTTCGCCTAAGCACTACAACGATATGACCGAGGTGTAAAACTGTGGAGGGGGGCACCGCACATGGCTAAAGATCAACTTGTGTGTCTATGGGGTGCCCCCTCCCCCGTATATAAAGGAGGGGAGGAGGAGGCCGGCCGGCCACAAGGGGCGCGCCAAGGGGGAAGGAATTCTACTCCTAGTAGGTGTAGGTTTCCCCCTTTTCTAGTCCAACTAGGAGGAGAAGGAAGGAGAGGGAGAGGGAGAGCGAAAGAGGGGCTGCGCCCCCTCCCCTAGTCCTATTCGGACTCCCCTTGGGGGGAGGGCGCCACCTCCTGGCTGCTGCCCTCTCTCTCCCCTAAGGCCCACTAAGGGCCCATAACTTCTGGGGGGGGGGGGGGTTCCGGTAACCCTCCGGCACTCCGGTTTTATCCGAAACTTTCTGGAACACTTTCGGTGTCCGAATAACATGGTCCAATATATCAATCTTTATGTATCGACCATTTCGAGACTCCTCATCATGTCCGTGATCTCATCCGGGCCTCCGAACAACCTTCGGTACATCAAATCACATAAACTCATAATACCGATCGTGATTGAACTTTAAGCGTGCGGACCCTACGGGTTCGAGAACTATGCATACATGACCGAGACACCTCTCCGGTCAATAACCAATAGCGGAACCTGGATGCTCATATTGGCTCCTACATATTCTATGAAGATCTTTATCGGTCAAACCGCATAACAACATACGTTGTTCCCTTTGTCATCGGTATGTTACTTGCCCGAGATTCGATCGTCAGTATCTCCATACCTAGTTCAATCTCGTTACCGACAAGTCTCTTTACTCATTTTGTAATGCATCATCCCGCAACTAACTCATTAGTCACATTGCTTGCAAGGCTTATAGTGATGTGCTTTACCGAGAGGGCCCTGAGATACCTCTCCGACAATCGGAGTGACAAATCCTAATCTCGATCTATGCCAACTCAACAAACACCATCGGAGACACCTGTAGAGCAACTTTATAATCACCCAGTTACGTTGTGATGTTTGATAGCACACTAAGTGTTCCTCCGGTATTCGGGAGTTGCATAATCTCATAGTCATAGGAACATGTATAACTCATGAAGAAAGCAATAGCAACAAACTAAAAGATCATAGTGCTAAGCTAACGGATGGGTCTTGTCCATCACATCATTCTCTAATGATGTGATCCCGTTCATCAAATAACAACACATGTCTATGGCTAGGAAACTTAACCATCTTTGATTAACGAGCTAGTCAAGTAGAGGCATACTAGGGACACTCTGTTTTGTCTATGTATTCACACATGTATCAAGTTTCCGGTTAATACAATTCTAGCATGAATAATAAACATTTATCATGATATAAGGAAATATAAATAACAACTTTATTATTGCCTCTAGGGCATATTTCCTTCAGTCTCCCACTTGCACTAGAGTCAATAATCTAGTTCACATCGCCATGTGATTTAACACCAATAGTTCACATCGCCATGTGACCAATACCCAAAGGGTTTACTAGAGTCAATAATCTAGATCACATCGCCATGTGTTTAACACCCAAAGAGTACTAAAGTGTGATCATGTTTTTCTTGTGAGAGAGGTTTAGTCAATGGGTCTGCCACATTCAGATCCGTATGTATTTTGCAAATTTTCTATGTCTACAATGCTCTGCATGGAGCTACTCTAGCTAATTGCTCCCACTTTCAATATGTATCCAGATTGAGACTAAGAGCCATCTGGATTGATGTAAAAGCTTGCATCGACGTAACTCTCTACGACGAACTCTTTATCACCTCCATAACCGAGAAATATTTCCTTAGTCCTCTAAGGATAATTTTGACTGCTGTCCAGTGATCTACTCCTCGATCAAAATTGTACTCCTTTGCCAAACTCAGGGCAGGGTATACAATAGGTCTGGTACACAGCATGGCATACTTTATAGAACCTATGGCTGAGGCATAGGGAATGACTTTCATTCTCTCTCTATCTTCTGCCGCGGTCGGGCTTTGAGTCTTACTCAACTTCACACCTTGCAACACAGGCAAGAACTCTTTCTTTGACTGTTCCATTTTGAACTACTTCAAAAACTTATCAAGGTATGTACTCATTGAAAAAACTTATCAAGCGTCTTCATCTATCTCTATAGATCTTGATGCTCAATATGTAAGCAACTTCACCGAGGTCTTTCTTTGAAAAACTCCTTTCAAACACTCCTTTATGCTTTCCAGAAAATTCTACATCATTTCCGATCGACAATATGTCATTCACATATACTTATCAAAAAGGTTGGAGTGCTCCCACTTACTTTCTTGTAAATACAGGCTTCACCGCAAGTCTGTATAAAACAATATGCTTTGATCAACTCATCAAAGCGTATATTCCAACTCCGAGATGCTTGCACCAGTCCATAGATGGACCGCTGGATCTTTGCACACTTTGTTAGCATCCTTTGGATCGATAAAACCTTCTGGTTGCATCATATACAACTCTTCTTCCAGAAATCCATTCAAGAATGTAGTTTTGACATCCATTTGCAAGATTTCATAAAATGTGGCAATTGCTAACATGATTCGGACAGACTTAAGCATCACTACGAGTGAGAAAATCTTATCGTAGTCAACACCTTGATCTTTGTCAAAAACCTTTTTTGACAAGTCTAGCTTTGTAGATAGTAACACTACTATCAGCGTCCGTCTTCCTCTTGAAGATCCATTTATTTTCTATGGCTTGCCGATCATCGGGCAAGTCAACCAAAGTCCACACTCTGTTCTCATACATGGATCCCATCTCAGATTTCAGGGCCTTAAGCCATTTCACGGAATCTGGGCTCATCATCGCTTCCTCATAGTTCGTAGGTTCGTCATGGTCAAGTAACATGACCTCCAGAACAGGATTACCGTACCACTCTGGTGCAGATCTTACTCTGGTTGACCTATGAGGTTCGGTAGTAACTTGATCAGAAGTTTCATGATCATTATCATTAGCTTCCTCACTAATTGGTGTAGTAATCACAGGAACTGATTTGTGTGATGAACTACTTTCCAATAAGCGAGCAGGTACAATTACCTCATCAAGTTCTACTTTCCTCCCACTCACTTCTTTCGAGAGAAACTCCTTCTCTAGAAAGGATCCATTCTTAGCAACGAATATCTTGCCTTCGGATCTGTGATAGAAGGTGTAACCAACAGTCTCCTTTGGGTATCCTATGAAGACACATTTCTCCGATTTGGGTTCGAGCTTATCAGGTTGAAGCTTTTTCACATAAGCATTGCAGCCCCAAACTTTAAGAAACGACAACTTGGGTTTCTTGCCAAACCACGGTTCATATGGTGTCGTCTCAACAGATTTAGATGGTGCCCTATTTAACGTGAATGCAGCTGTCTCTAAAGCATAACCCCAAAACGATAGCGGTAAATCAGCAAGAGACATCATAGATCGCACCATATCTAATAAAGTGCGGTTACGACATTTGGACACACCATTACGCTGTGGTGTTTCGCATGGCGTGAGTTGCGAAACTATTCTGCATTGTTTCAAATGAAGACCAAACTCGTAACTCAAATATTCTCCTCCACGATCAGATCATAGAAACTTTATTTTCTTGTTACCATGATTTTTCACTTCACTCTGAAATTCTTTGAACCTTTCAAATATTTCAGACTTATGTTTCATCAAGTAGATATACCCATATCTGCTCAAATCATCTGTGAAGGTAAGAAAATAATGATACCCGCCGCGAGCCTCAACAATCATCGGACCGCATACATCAGTATGTATTATTTCCAACAAGTCTGTTGCTCGCTCCATTGTTCCGGAGAACGGAGTCTTAGTCATCTTGCCCATGAGGCATGGTTCGCAAGCATCAAGTGATTCATAATCAAGTGATTCCAAAAGCCCATCAGCATGGAGTTTCTTCATGCGATTTACACCAATATGACCTAAACGGCAGTGCCACAAATAAGTTGCACTATCATTATTAAACTTATATCTTTTGGCTTCAATACTATGAATATGTGTGTCACTACTATCGAGATTTAATAAAAATAGACCACTCATCAAGGGTGCATGACCATAAAATATATTACTCATATAAATAGAACAACCATTATTCTCTGATTTAAATGAATAACCGTCTCGCATCAAACAAGATCCAGATATAATGTTCATGCTTAACGCTGGCACCAAATAACAATTATTCAGGTCTAAAACTAATCCCGAAGGTAGATGTAGAGGTAGCGTGCCGACGGCGATCACATCGACTTTGGAACCATTTCCCACGCGCATCGTCTCCTCATCCTTAGCCAATCTTCGCTTAATCCGTAGTCCCTGTTTCGAGTTGCAAATATGAGCAACATAACCAGTATCAAGTATCCAGGCACTACTGCGAGGATTAGTAAGGTACACATCAATAACATGTATATCAAATATACCTTTCACTTTGCCATCCTTCTTATCCGCCAAATACTTGGGGCAGTTCCGCTTCCAATGACCAGTCCCCTTGCAGTAGAAGAACTCAGTCTCAGGCTTAGGTCCAGACTTGGGATTCTTCACTTGAGCAGCAACTTGCTTGCCGTTCTGCTTGAAGTTCCCCTTCTTCCCTTTACCCTTTTTCTTGAAAGTAGTGGTCTTGTTGACCATCAACACTTGATGATCCTTCATAATTTCTACCTCCGCAGCCTTTAGCATTGCGAAGAGCTCGAGAATTGTCTTATCCATCCCTTGCATATTATAGTTCATCACGAAGCTCTTGTAGCTTGGTGGCAGTGATTGAAGAACTCTGTCAATGACACTATCAACCAGAAGATTAACTCCCAGTTGAGTCAAGTGGTTATGATACCCAGACATTTTGAGTATATGTTCACTGACAGAACTATTCTCCTCCATTTTGTAGTTGTAGAACTTATTGGAGACTCCATATCTCTTAATTCGGGCATTTGCTTGAAATATTAACTTCAACTCCTGGAACATCTCATATGCTCCATGACGTTCAAAACGTCGTTGAAGTCCCGGTTCTAAGCCATAAAGCATGGCACACTGAACTATCGAGTAGTCATCAGCTTTGCTCTGCCAGGCGTTCACAACGTCCGGCGTTGCTCTTGCAGCGGGTCTTGCACCTAGCGGTGCTTCCAAGACGTAATTCTTCTGTGCAGGAATGAGGATAATCCTCAAGTTACGGACCCAGTCCGTGTAGTTGCTACCATCATCTTTCAACTTAGCTTTCTCTAGGAACGCATTAAAATTCAAAGGAACAGTAGCACGGGCCATTGATCTACAAAAACATAGACTTGCAAAATACTATCAGGTACTAAGTTCATGCTAAATTAAAGTTCAATTACTCATATTACTTAAGAACTCCAACTTAGATAGACATCCCTCTAATCATCTAAGTGATCACGTGATCCAAATCAACTAAACCATGTCCGATCATCACGTGAGATGGAGTAGTTTTCAATGGTGAACATCACTATGTTGATCATATCTACTATATGATTCACGCTCGACCTTTCGGTCTCAGTGTTCCGAGGCCATATCTGCATATGCTAGGCTCGTCAAGTTTAACCCGAGTATCCTGCGTGTGGAAAACTGGCTTGCACCCGTTGTATGTGAACATAGAGCTTATCACACTCGATCATCACGTGGTGTCTCGGCACGACGAACTGTCGCAACGGTGCATACTCAGGGAGAACACTTATACCTTGAAATTTAGTGAGAGATCATCTTATAATGCTACCGTCGTTCTAAGCAAAATAAGATGCATAAAGGAGAAACATCACATGCAATCAATATAAGTGATATGATATGGCCATCATCATCTTGTGCCTTTGATCTCCATCTCCAAAGCACCGTCATGGTCACCATCGTCACCGTCTTCACACCTTGATCTCCATCGAAGCATCATTGTTGTCTCGCCAACTATTGCTTCCACGACTCTACCGCTTAGTGATAAAGTAATGCAATTACATGGCGATTGCATTTCATACAATAAAGCGACAACCATAAGGCTCCTGCCAGTTGCCGATAAATTTTACAAAACATGATCATCTCATACAACAATTTATATATCATCACGTCTTGACCATATCACATCACAACATGCCCTGCAAAAACAAGTTATACGTCCTCTACTTTGTTGTTGCAAGTTTTACGTGGCTGCTACGGGCTTAGCAAGAACCGTTCTTACCTACGCATCGAAACCACAACGATTATTCGTCAAGTGTGCTGTTTTAACCTTCAACAAGGACCGGGCGTAGTCACACTTGATTCAATTAAAGTTGGAGAAACAGACACCCACTTGCCACCTTTGTGCGAAGCACGGTGGTAGAACCAGTCTCATGAACGTGGTCATGTAATGTCGGTCTGGGCCGCTTCATCCAACACTACCGCCAAATCAAAGTATGACATGATGGTAAGCAGTATGACTATTATCGCCCACAACTCTTTGTGTTCTACTCGTGCATATAACATCTACACATAGACTTGGCTCGGATGCCACTGTTGGGGAACGTAGTATTTCAAAATTTTCCTACAATCACGCAAGATCTATCTAGGAGAAGCATAGCAACGAGCAGGAGAGTGTGTCGACGTACGCTCATAGACCGAAAGCGGAAGCGTTTAGTAACGCGGTTGATGTAGTCGAACGTCTTCGCGATCCAACCGATCAAGTACCGAACGCACGGCACCTCCGCGATCTGCACACGTTCAGCTCGGTGACGTCCCTCTAACTCTTGATCTAGTTGAGGCCGAGGGAGAGTTTTGTCAGCACGACGGCGTGTGGTGACGGTGATGATGAAGTTACCGCCGCAGGGCTTCGCCTAAGCACTACGACGATATGACCGAGGTGTAAAACTGCGGAGGGGGGCACCGCACACGGCTAAAGATCAACTTGTGTGTCTATGGGATGCCCCCCTCCCCCATATATAAAGGAGGGGAGAAGGAGGCCAGCCGGCCACAAGGGGCGCGCCAAGGGGGAAGGAATCCTACTCCTAGTAGGTGTAGGTTTCCCCATTTCCTAGCCCAACTAGGAGGAGAAGGAAGGAGAGGGAGAGGGAAAGAGGGGCTGCGCCCCCTCCCCTAGTCCTATTCGGACTCCTCTTGGGGGGGGGCACCACCTCCTGGCTGCTGCCCTCTCTCTCCCCTAAGGCCCACTAAGGGCCCATAACTTCCCGGGGGGGGGGGGGGGGGGGGTTCGGTAACCCTCAAGCACTCTGTTTTTGTCCGAAACTTTCCGGTGTCCGAACAACATGGTCCAATATATCAATCTTTATGTCTCGACCATTTCGAGACTCCTCGTCGTGTCCGTGATCTCATCCGGGACTCCAAACAACCTTCGGTACATCAAATCACATAAACTCATAATACCGATTGTCATCGAACGTTAAGCGTGCGGACCCTACGGGTTCGAGAACTATGTAGACATGACCGAGACACCTCTCCGGTCAATAACCAATAGCAGAAACTGGATGCTCATATTGGCTCCTACATATTCTACGAAGATCTTTACCGGTCAAACCGCATAACAACATACGTTGTTCCCTTTGTCATCGGTATGTTACTTGCCCGAGATTCGATCGTCGGTATCTCCATACCTAGTTCAATCTCGTTACCGGCAAGTCTCTTACTCGTTCCGTAATGCATCATCCCGTAACTAACTCATTAGTCACATTGCTTGCAAGGCTTATAGTGATGTGCATTACCGAGAGGGCCCAGAGATACCTCTCCGACAATCGGAGTGACAAATCCTTATCTCGATCTATGCCAACTCAACAAACACCATCGGAGACACCTGTAGAGCATCTTTATAATCACCCAGTTACGTTGTGACGTTTGATAGCACACTAAGTGTTCCTCTGGTATTCAGGAGTTGCATAATCTCATAGTCATAGGAACATGTATAAGTCATGAAGAAAGCAATAGCAACAAACTAAACGATCACAGTGCTAAGCTAACGGATGGTCTTGTCCATCACATCATTCTCTAATGATGTGATCCCATTCATCAAATGACAACACATGTCTATGGCTAGGAAACTTAACCATCTTTGTTTAATGAGCTAGTCAAGTAGAGGCATACTAGGGACACTCTATTTTGTCTATGTATTCACACATGTATCAAGTTTCCGGTTAATACAATTCTAGCATGAATAATAAACATTTATCATGATATAAGGAAATATAAATAACAACTTATTATTGCCTCTAGGGCATATTTCCTTCAGTAAGTTGATCACTAGTTGGATATGCTTTAGTTTGTCGCACTAGCCGGATATGCTTTAGTTTTGTTGATCACTAGCCGGGCATGCTTTAGTTTTGTTGCTCACTAGCCAGATATGCTTTAGTTCCATTGATCACTAGCCGAATGTACTTTAGTTTTGTTGATGACTGGCCGGACATGTATTGTATTGTTGCTCACAAGACGTATATGCATTGTTTCACTTTTTTAGCCTACTAGTGCTTGTGTGGTGTACAAGAAGTCCTTCACCGTCATGCATTGTTGGTTCAAGTTGAATGGGCAGCCGAAGTGGAACCTTTCCATTAAGAAGATCGTCGCCCAAGCCAACGAGGAAGAAACCGGTGACCCTACCGACCCAGCCCAAGAACCGCCGAAGAAGGCAAGAAGAAATCTGCGGGGCAAGAAGTGGGAAGAGGAGAGGGCGAAGCGAGAAGGTGCGGCCGCCAAGCTGACGGAGAAGTTCGAGGAGATCTCGGAGAAGAAGGAAGATGCATGCATGAGGCACTCAAACATCAAGGAGGAGCCGAAGGCGGGGAGGTTCAAGCAGTTGATGGAGGCGACATAGAAGAAGACCATGATCGAAGAGAGGAAAACCATGATCGAAGAGAGGAAGGCGGCGCTTGAGGAGAAGAAGGCCACGCTTGAGGAAAAGATGATGAAGATCGCTGCCAATGCGGAGGACACCAAGATGTTTACCTTGAATATCGACTCTTTGGATGCCAATGCTAAAATTATTGTGCAATCCGCCCGCTACCAGATGCTGGAGCGGCAGAAAGATGAGTTGGCCGCGGTGGAAGATGAGTACGCATCGGAGGCGGAGGTGGACGCGGCCGCGGAGGCTGCCTACGCGGCGGCGTCACCTCCTTGATCGGGAAGCATCTTGCTGGGATGGCCGGTCCGGCAAGGCAGAAATGCACTGCTACTTCTTGAGCTTGCCTTGGTTTTCTCTTGAAGAGGAAATGGTGATGCAGCAAAGTAGAGATAAGTATTTCCCTCAGTTAAGAACCAAGTGATACGTCTCCAACGTATCTATAACTTTTTATGGGTTCATGCTATTATATTATCCATCTTGGATGTTTTATATGCATTATCATGCTATTTTATATCATTTTTTGGGACTAACCTATTAACCTAGTGCCCAGTGCCAGTTGCTGTTTTTTCCTTGTTTTTGTCTTTTATAGAAAATCAATACCAAATGGAACAAAACTTTTTGATGATTTTTCTTGGGCTAGAGGACATCTAGGAAGCTTCGGGAGGAGACTAGAAGGTCCACGGGTGAGCCACAAGCTCACCAGGCGCGCCCTAGGGGGCGCCCTATGAGGTTGTAGGTCCCCCGTGGCTCCTCTAACCCTAATCTCAGCTCTATAAATACCCAAATATTCCCCGTATACCAGGGGCACACCAAAAATACTTTTTTTGCCGCTGCAAGCTTCTGTTCTCGTGAGATCCCATCTTGGGGCCTTTTCTGGCACTCTGCCGGAGGGGGATTCAATCACGGAGGGCCTCTACAACAACCTTGCCACCCTTCTGATGATGTGTGAGTAGTTTACCACAGACCCGTGGGTCCATAGCTAGTAGCTAGATGGCTTCTTCTCTCTCTTTGATCTTCAATACAATGTTCTCCTCGATGTTCTTGGAGTTCTATTCGATATATTCTTCTTTTGCGGTGCATTTGTTGAGATCCGATGAATTGTGGATTTATGATCAGATTATCTATGATTATTATTTGAGTCTTCTCTGAACTCTTTTATGCATGATTAAGATATCTTTGTATTTCTCTCCGATCTATTGATTTGGTTTGGCCAACTAGATTGATTTTTCTTGCAATGGGAGAGGTGCTTTATAATGGGTTCAATCTTGCGGTGTCCTCACCCAGTGACACAAGGGGTAGCGAGGCACGTATTTGAATTGTGGCCATTAAGGATAAAAATGTGGGGTTATTTCATATTGATTGGGTCTATCCTTCTACATCATGTCATCTTGCTTAAGGCGTTACTCCGTTCTTGTTAACTTAATACACTAGATGCATGCTGGATAGCGGTCGATGTGTGGAGTAATAGGAGTAGATGCAGGTAGGAGTCGGTCTACTTGTCACGGACGTGATGCCTATATTCATGATCATTGCCTTAGATATTGTCATAACTTTGCGCTTTTATATCAATTGCTCAACAGAAATTTGTTTACCCACCGTATGCGTTCTTTCAAGAGAGAAGCCTCTAGTGAATACTATATGGCCCCCGGGTCTATTCTTATCATACTATTTTCAGATCTATAAAACCAAAAATCCGAAAATACCTTGCTGCAATTTATTTACCTTTACTTTATTTTGCACTTTTATTTATCTTTTATACCTATCTCTATCAGATCTCATCCTTGCAATTAAGCGTGAAGGGATTGACAACCCCTTTTTCGCGTTGGGTGCAAGTACTTGTTTGTTTGTGTAGGTGCAACCATTGGAGACTTGTGTGTTCCTCCTAATGGATTGATACCTTGGTTCTCAAACTGAGCAAAATACTTATCTCTACTTTGCTACACCACCCTTTCCTCTTCAAGGGAAAAATCAACGCAAGCTCAAGAAGTAGCAGGAAGAATTTCTGGCGCCGTTGCCGGGGAGGATCTACTTCAAGCCTACAAAGTACCTATCATAAACTCTCATCTCTTGCACTTACATTATTCATCATTTGTCTCTCGTTTTATTCTCCCCCACTTCTAAAACGTTTTCAGAAAAACATAAAAATATTTGCCTTTTCATTTGCCTTCTTTCCAGTCGTCTTTTCGTTTGCTTTTTGTTTGCTTGTGTGCTAGATCATTTGCTTAGCTATCATGGATAGTCCTTCTATGTACCCCAGAGAGTGAGGTTCTTAATTTTAAACAAATATGAGCAGAGAATTTAAAAGATGCTTGGTATAGGATTTGCGATGCTCAGAATAGATCTACCCGTAAGCAATCCACTACAGTTCTTCTTCGATTTTTTTACGTGGGTGTTACTACTTGGTATAGATATGTGCTAGACACTATTTCTGGGGGGCAATTTCTTGGGGAGTCACCCTATGGATGCTTTTAATGCCATGGGAAATTTGGTGGGATCACCACCAATCATGATTAATGAAATAGCATTAACTTTGGAACATGTGATGCAAAGGCTTGATATTATTGAGAATAAAATTTCTACCGTAGAGCCTATTGAAAAATTGGATAAAAAGATTTATAATTATATTACTCAAATTGGATCAAAGGTAGGAATCACTCTAAAAACCCTAAAGGAGAAGGAGCCTATACTTGTTGAGAGGGTACAACAAGGCTCCGGTAGAATCGATAAGTTAGATGATATTATTACCAATTTGGGTTCCGCTTTTGCTGCTGTCAATGTTGGAAATATGCCCTAGAGGCAATAATAAAATGGTTATTATTATATTTCCTTGTTCATGATAATTTTCTATTGTTCATGCTATAATTTATTAATCGGAAACCGTAATACATGTGTGAATACATAGACCACAACATGTCCCTAGTGAGCCTCTAGTTGACTAGCTTGTTGATCAATAGATGGTTGTGGTTTCCTTACCATGGACATTGGATGTCGTTGATAACGGGATCACATCATTAGGAGAATGATGTGATGGACAAGACCCAATCCTAAGCATATCACAAGATCATGTAGTTCATTTGCTAGAGCTTTTCTAATGTCAAGTATCATTTCCTTAGACCATGAGATTGTGCAACTCCCGGATGCCGTAGGAATGCTTTGGGTGTATCAAACGTCACAACGTAACCGGGTGACTATAAAGGTGCACTACAGGTATCTCCGAAAGTGTCTGTTGGGTTGGCACGAATCGAGACTAGGATTTGTCACTCCGTATGACGGAGAGGTATCTCTGGGTCCACTCGGTAATGCATCATCATAATGAGCTCAATGTGACTATGGAGTTAGTCAAGGGATCATGTGTTACGGAACGAGTAAAGAGACTTGCCGGTAACGAGATTGAGTGAGGTATGGGGATACCGACGATCGAATCTTAGGCAAGTAATATACCGATGGACAAAGGGAATTGTATACGGGATTGATTGAATCCCCGACATCGTGGTTCATCCGATGAAATCATCGTGGAACATGTGGGAGCCAATATGGGTATCCAGATCCCGCTATTGGTTATTGGCCGGAGAGGTGTCTCGGTCATGTCTGCATGGTTCCCGAACCCATAGGGTCTACACACTTAAGGTTCGGTGATGCTAGAGTTGTAATGGGAAATTGTATGTGGTTACCGAAGGTTGTTCAGAGTCCCAGATGAGATCCCGGACGTCACGAGGAGTTCCGGAATGGTCCGGAGGTGAAGATCGATATATTGGACGAAGGGTATTGGAGTCCGGAATTGTTTCGGGGGTACCGGGTGACGACCAGCGTGACCGAAAGGGGTTTCGGAGGCCCCGACAAGTGTTGCAGGGCCTCATGGGCCAAGGGGAGGGGGCAAACCAGCCCACTAAGGGGCTGTGTGCCCCCACACCCTTTCCCATGTTGCTTGGGGAGGTGGGGCACCTCCACCTGACTTGGGAGGCAAGCCTCCACCTGGCTTGGCTTGGGGGCAAGTCTCCCTAGGGTTTCCCTAGGGAGATCCAATCTGCCTTGGCCGCTGCCCCCTAGGGGAAACCCTAGGGCGCCTCCTCCTTCCCCCTTCCCCCTATATATAGTGAGGGAGAGAGAGGGCGGCCGTAGCTCTTCCCCTGGCGCAGCCCTCTAAGGGAGTCCTGGATTAAGGGGTCCTCGGGCGTCCGGGCTGTGTGACGTGGGCCGGACTATTGGACCATGAAGATACGAGACAGAAGAGTTCTTCCCGTGTCCAGATGGGACTCTCCTTCGCGTGGAAGGCAAGCTTGGCGTTCGGATATGAAGATTCCTTCCTCTGTAAACCGACTCTGTACAACCCTAGGCCCCTCCGGTGTCTATATAAACCGGAGGATTTAGTCCGTAGAGGCAATCAAAATCATACAGGCTAGACTTCTAGGGTTTAGCCATTACGATCTCGAGGTAGATCAACTCTTGTAACCCCATATTCATCCAAGATAATCAATCAGGAAGTAGGGTATTACCTCCATCAAGAGGGCCCGAACCTGGGTAAACATCGTGTCCCTGTCTCCTGTTACCTTCGATCCTCAGACGCACAGTTCGGGACCCCCCTACCCGAGATCTGCCGGTTTTGACACCGACATTGGTGCTTTCATTGAGAGGTCCGCTGTGTCGTCATCAGAAGGTTCGATGGCTCCATCAGTCATCTACAAAAATTCTACCCTGAGGGAGGTCTTTCTCCCCGGCCAGATCTTTGTGTTCGGCGGCTTCGCACTTCAGGCCAACTCGCTTGGCCATCTAGAGCAGATCGACAACTACGCCCTAGGTCACTAGATTAGTTTTGGAAATCCAGATTATGTCGCTGATATCTGAGGAGACTCGATCTTCCAAGGGTTCGCGACTCCAACCTTCGCTCTGGCCTTAGATCCGGAGCGCATCACCAGGTCCGAAGATGGGATTCCCGGGCCCGCTGGACTCTCTGCGGCTATTGAGCCTAGTACAAGAGAGTCGGAGGAAGTAGTGACACTGGCCATCATCATGAAGCCGGACTCTTTTCCGAACACTGGTTCCGGACCCTCGGAGTCAGCATCGTGTGAGTTCTGCCAAGGAGTTTCCTTCCCGCCGTACTCCACGGACTCTCTTCTCCCTGTCCAAACCTCGCCTTTAAGCGAGGCTCTGGACTTAATACGATCCCTCGTCGTTACAAAGGGGCAACGTCCGAACTACGCCCAACCCGGACTAGGGGATGAGAGCGGGGAATTTTATGACCCACCCACCACCCACTTCATAGCCACCGTTGAGGACTTAACCGAACTGCTCAATTACAGCTTTGAAGACATCGACGGTATGGACGACGATGCCGGAGAAGAGCAGGCCCAAAACCCGCCGTTTACCGGACGCTGGACGGCCACCTCTTCGTTTGATGTGTACATGGTGGATACACCCAAAGAAGGTAACGACGATAACGAGAAAAATCCAGTTGAGGATACACCTCCTGAGACACAACCAAAGCGCCAATGTCAGCGGCGCCGCTCTAAATCACGCCGTGGAAAAGACAGCAATACCGGCACCGGAGACAACAATACTCCGGACGACGCCGAAGGCCAAGAAAACCCCATCGAGCCAACCTCCGAACAGGACGATCGGGAAGATGGGTAAATTGGCCCTGATGAACAGGCTGTAAACGAAGACTCGGAGGATAGTAATTATCTTCCACTCTCAGAGGATGAGGTGAGTCTCGGTGACGAAGACTTTATCGTGCCTGAGGAACCCCTTGAACAGGAGCACTTTAAGCGCCGGCTAATAGCCACTGCAAGGAGCCTGAAAAAGAAGCAGCAGCAGCTTCAAGCTGACCAAGATCTGCTCAATGACAGATGGACTAACATCCTGGCAGCCGAGGAATACGGCCTCGGGCGCCCAACCAAGAGTTACCCGAAGTGTAAGCTGCTACCTCAATTTGACGACGAGGCGCTGGAGCCCGTACCATTAGCGTGTAACGCGGCAGACCGACCACCACGTGGTCGTGAAAAAACGACAACTCAAGCCGAACACCAGCCCGTACTACCTTGCTGTAAAAGTAGAGACGCAACAGCTCGGGGATATACGTACGACCTACGACAGGACTTGGAAAATAGAGCAGGTCAGACCAGATCGATCTACGGATCACGGGGGCGTGCCCCGACGCGCGAGGACGGCTATCTAGCCAGGCGTGACAAGCATAACCACATCCAGGCCACAAACCGCAGACTGACTCCATCTGAACTGCACCGCGACTTGGCCCGATATAGAGGCGCCACACACCCCCTCTGCTTCACTGATGAAGTAATGGAGCACGAATTCCCAGAAGGGTTTAAACCCATGAATATCAAATCATATGATGGAACAACAGATCCCGCATTATGGATTGAGGACTTTCTTCTCCATATTCATATGGCTCGCGACAATGATCTTCATGCCATCAAATACCTCCCGCTAAAGCTCAAGGGACCAGCTCGACATTGGTTAAACAACCTGCTAGAAAACTCCATTGGCAGCTGGGAGGACTTGGAAGACGCCTTCCGCGACAACTTCTAGGGTACATACGTCCGACCTCCGGATGCCGATGACTTAAGTCACATAGTTCAACAGCCCGGAGAGTCGCCTAGGAAATTCTGGACTAGGTTCCTAACTAAAAAGAACCAGATCATTGACTGTCCGGATGTCGAAGCCCTAGCGGCCTTTAAGCATAGCATCCGCGATGAATGGCTCGCCCGACACCTTGGCCAAGAAAATCCGAAGTCCATGGCAGCCCTCACGGCACTTATGACCCGCTTTTGCGCGGGCGAAGATAGTTGGCTAGCCCATAGCAACAACAATGCAAGCGAACCTGGCACCTCTGAAGCCAGGAATAGCAAGGGCAAGCCCCGACGCAACAAGCACAAGCGTTGGAACAACGGTGACAATACCGATGACACGGCGGTCAATGCCGGATTCAGCGGCTCCAAGCCTGATCAGGGGAAGAAGCCATTTAAAAGAAGCAATCCGGACTCATCCAGCTTGGACCGAATCCTCGATCGACCATGTCAGATCCATGGCACCCCAGATAAACCCGCCAATCATACCAACAGAAGCTGTTGGGTCTTTAAACAGGCCAGTAAGTTAAATACCGAGAATAAGGAGAAGGGATCGCCAAGTGAGGACGATGGCGAGGAGCCCCGTCCACCGAACACAGGGGGACAGAACCCCCCCCCCCCCCAAGTCAAAATGGTGAACATGATATAAGCTCATATCCTCAAGAGGGAGCGCAAACGCGCGCTCATGGACGTCTATGCAATAGAGCCAGTCGCCCCAAAATTCAATCCATGGTCTCCTGCCAAATCACTTTCGATCGCAGGGACCATCCGACCAGTATCTGTCACGGCGGCTCAGCCGCACTGGTCCTCGACCCAATCATTAATGGATTCCACCTCACGCGAGTCCTCATGGACGGTGGCAGCAGCCTTAACCTGCTCTATCAGGACACAGTCCGCAAGATGGACATCGATCCGTCAAGGATCAAGCCCACAAATACTACCGTTAAAGGAGTAATACCAGGTGTAGAGGCCCGTTGCACGGTCTCAATCACATTGGAAGTCGTCTTCGGATCGCCGGACAACTTCCAAAGCGAAGACTTGATCTTCGACATCGTCCCCTTCCGCAGTGGCTATCACGCACTGCTCGGACGAACCGCATTTGCTCGCTTCAATGCGGTGCCACACTATGCCTATCTCAAACTCAAGATGACGGACCACACGGTGTCATAACAGTCAATGGAAACATGGAACGCTCCATCCGTACCGAGGAGCGCACCGCGGCCCTGGCAGCGAAAGTGCAGGGCGGCCTTATCAAGCAGAATATCAATTCAGCGGCCAAGCTCCCGGACGCTATCAAACGAGTCCGGACTACTCCGCAGCATGACAGTCCAGCTCGTTAGGAGTTCGACTAGCAATTCGGCCTACGTCTCAGTCCCGACCGAATTGCGGCGTACATACCGCGCATACATAACTACGCCCTAAAAGTACCATGGGCAAAGACAGAGGCATAACTCGATCATGGTCCACAATACGGCTCGACCTTATCTGGGCACTCATACTTTCCCTTTCTCTTTCTATCTTTTTCAGGTTTGTTTTCCACAGGCCCCTCACGACGGCCTGATCGTCGATCCTTTCGAAGGATAAACATACCAAGGAGGCAAGTGGCATAGACGTGTGGCAGAATATCTAGATGATCTTCTTGATGATCACTTTACCTATTTTCAGGACCCGCACGCAGCTTCCCCTTGGTCTCGGCATGTTAAATAGCCCTGTTGCTTATCGCATTATTTGTACAAATACGCTTTGACGTATCAATCAGATTATAATGGAAACAGTTTGCGGCCCAACATATGTGGCACTGGCTTACTCCTTCATTATACTTCACTATTTTTATCGATTGCACCCGTACACGTTGGTACGACTTAACTCGCCAGGGGTTCCATTGCGCTCCATACGTTTGCAACAAGTCCGAACACTTTTACAGTATAATTCGGCGCCCCGAATATAGCATTATATGCATCAGCTCCGAATCATGTCTTTGGTCAATAGTTGGGTTGCCCGTCTCCTGTGCTTGCTACCTTATGTTCCGTCTTATCGGCTAGGGTAGTAAAGGGAGAACTACTGCGGTTGTGTTTCTGGTTTATCCGGATAAACACCTCAGTAGAGAAAGCCGAAAACTGACTATCATGATGCGGCGAGAGCTGGTCAGCTATTCGGTGGCTAAACATAAATCTCTTGTGATTTTTTCCGCATTATGTGACGGATCGGCCTCCACCCGATCAGGTGTCTACAGCGCCCTAGTCCGGATAAAAAAAATACTAACTAGGGGCTGCGCCTACACTCCTATTGTCAAACTCCTATGGCTAAGTGAGGGTGATAAAGCCACATAGTCCGATTGCCTGGTTCGCTGCACTAAACACCTCCTTCAAGGACCAAACTCTTGGGTCAAGTGTGTTTAGGTTCCAACCCGAACACCCCCGTACTACCTACATGGGGGCTGAAGCCGACGACTGGCCAACTCTCAGATTTAATAAAGGCCGCATAGGAGGGAATATTTTCACACAACAACAAGCAATATATTACATACAGGCTTTGTTCCATAATACAGGACTGGACAACATGAATACATTCATTCAAAGATAATGTCCTTCGCACACTGGCCCTCTACAATGCGGGATCCTTCCAGGACATCATCAAAATACCACTCGGGCATGCGGTGCTCATTGCCCGCAGGTGGTCCCTCGGTCGTGAGCTTGACGACGTTCATCTTCGCCCACTGCACCTTGACACGAGCGAAGGCCATCCGCGCACCTTCGATGCAAACCGACCGCTTTATGGCATCAAGCCGAGGGCAGGCATCGACCAGACGCTTCACGAGCCCAAAGTGGCTGCTGGGCATGGCTTCGGCAGGCCATAGACAGATTATCAAATCCTTCATGGCCAATCCGGCCACCCTGTGCAGTTCAGTCAGCTGTTTGAGCTGATCGCTGAGGGGCACCGGATGCTCTGGCGCAAGGTATTGCGACCAAAACAGCTTCTCCGCTGAGCTCCCCTCTTCGGCTCGGAAGAACTCCGCAGCATCAGCCACACTGCGAGGCAGATCCTCAAACGCTCCTGGAGAACTCCAAATCCGGATCAGTAAGAGGTACCTTTTCTTCACAAATTTGCTCTGCATAATAAAGGCCTTACCCGCCGCAATCTGCTTGGCCTCCTGGATTTCCCGGAGGGCGCCCTGGGCTTCAACCCGGGCCTCTTGTGCGCTTTGGCGGGCCTTAGCAAGTTCGGACTCTTGGTCCGTAATCTTGCGCTCCAAGGACTCGCATTTCTTTATGGGGTCCTTGAGCTCCTGCTGAACCTCCCCGACCCTTGACTCGTGTTTTTTGCGGGCGGATTGTTCCTTCTCCGCTTTCTTCTGGGCCTCGGCCAACGCGTTCTTGAGGGACTCCACCTCGGCCGCAGCTCCTATGAAACACCATAATAACATGATCAACACAAACAATTCATATCATTTTAGATCTGAATAGGCCATTGCATACATTGCTTGTCCTCTAGTTTTTTTTTGAAACGGCCGAGCTCTTCATCGGCCTGCTCCAGACTCTGCTTCAGTTTGGAGACTTCGGCAGCATGGGAGGTCGCAGCCAGCATCAACGCCTGCTTATTCACATAGACACATATGATTAGTCTCGTGCGAAAATTATTCGATCCTCTGTCCGGCCTTTATTTTCAAAAACCGGACAGAGTCTCAGGGGCTACTGTCTGTACTATGGCATTCTTTTTGCATAATTACGTCACATACCTCAAAGCCTGTTAGAAGGCTGGTGCAGGCTTCGGTCAGTTTGCTCTTAGCAGACTGAACCCTCTCAACCACCGTACCCATAACGATATGGTGTTCCTCCACAATGGAAGCACCTTGCAGCACTTCCAGTAGTGTATCCGGTGCCTCTGGATGGACAGAGGTCACCGGCAGAATAGGTGCACCTCCTTCTTTCGAAGGAGGCTGCTTGCCTAATTCCGGAGCCGTATGGGCCTCTGGAATAGTATTCGGCTGGGGGCCGAATTGGATATGGCCCCCATCGCCAGTCTCCAGGGGGGTCTGCTCCCCCATGTGTCCGGCGGCCGAGGTATCACCCTCTGGCGCCACCTTGACGGCCTCCTGTACGTCTCCCTGGCCTGGGAGGGTCCTTCGGGACAACACTTCGGCGTCGTCCGTAGTCTTGGGGGAGGAGGCCGGCGGAGGCGACCCACTGTCCATCACATTTGGATCCAGCGAATTCCCCGAAGATGAGGATAGCTGGAGGTGGACGTGAGCCGGACTACAGTGCAAGATTCAACATGTTAAAACCACGAAGTAAAGGAGCTGCATATATATGTGCATGAGTGCCTTTGAGTACTTATGATTCGGCCACGGGCTTCTTCCTGGGAAGCCACTCAGGGCTGCTATCGGTGTCTGAGTCGGAATTGTCCGCAAAGGAGACCCTCCCTTTCTTGGACGCCTCCGCCTCTGCCTCCAGATCCGTGGAGGCCGCCCTTTTCTTCCTTCCCCCCTCAGGGGGAGAATTGCTTTCCTCCTCCTCCTTGTCGATCTCGGCGGGGGAGGAGTGGGTTTCAGCGTCTTTGGACGTTGCGTCTGAAGTGCCTTTACGGCGGAGGCCACTTCTTGCCTCATGGCCCTTCTTCTTGGCCTTCTTCTCCGGCACCTGGTAGGGCGCCGGAACCAGCATCTTCGTCAGAAGTGGGATGGCAGGGTTTTCGGGCAGCGGAGCCGGACACAGGATCCACTCCGCCCTCTTTATCCAGCCCTGAAAAGACAAATGGAGAAGCTTAGACATCTTCCTTGAATGCACAGGTAGAGAATACACCTGGAAATACGAAAAACTTACCGGACTGGCTGGATGAGTCAGGTTATACCCACGGTCCTCGGTCGTCTTCGGCCACAACTGATTGGCCTTGAAAAGCACCTTCCAGATGCCTTCGTGTGTGGAGCCGAAGAACTGTTGCAAGGTCTGGTGCTTGGCCGGACCGAGCTCCCATAAATAGCTAGTCCGGCTTTGGCAAGGAAGGATCTGGCGAAAAAGCATCACCTGGATCACATTGACAAGCTTGATGTTCTTGTCCACCGTGCTCTTGATGCGCGTCTGCAGCGCTGACACCTCATCCGACGACGCCCAGTCTAGGCCCTTTTTAGCCAAGAGGTAAGCCGCATTGGGGGCCCGGACTTGAATTCGGGAGCCGCGGCCCAGGTGGTGTCACGGGGCTCTGTGATGTAGAACCATTGTTGTTGCCACCCTTTGACGGTCTCCACAAAGGTGCCTGTGGGCCATGTGACGTTGGACAGTTTGCTCACCATGGAGCCTCCACACTCTGCATGTTGACCATCCACCACTTTTCGGCTTCACATTGAAGATCTTTATCCATAATCTGAAGTGGGGTGGGATGCGGAGGAAGGCCTCGCACACGACAATGAATGACGAGATGTTAAGGAAAGAGTTTGGGGCTAGATCGTGGAAATCTAGCCCATAGTAGAACCTGAGTCCGCGGACGAAGGGGTGGAGAGGAAACCCTAACCCGCGGATGAAGAGGGGGATGAATACCACCCTCTCGTGGGGCTCCGGGGTGGTGACGATCTGCCCCTTGGCCGGAAGCCGGTGGGCGATTTCCTGGGCCAAGTACCCCGCCTCCCGGAGCTCCGTGATGTTCTTCTCTATGACGGAGGAGGCCATCCACTTGCCCTGCGCTCCAGATCCAGACATGGTTGGAGTGCTTTTTGGGGGCGGAAAAGATGGAAGCTTGGGCGCTGGAGCTCGAGAACGGATGGGCAGAGAGGAAGAAGGCGTGGATGAAATAGTGGATCCTTATCCTCTTATAAAGGCAGCGAATATCAAGTGCCTCCCCACTCGCCTTAAAACTCGCCTATTCCCCAAGGGTCGTGCGGACGGTGCGGTTGGATTACCCACACCCGTATTGATGAGAATCCCACGATAAGGGGACATGATCTCTGCTTCGACAAGACGTGCCAATGAGAACCGCATCTCGAACCATGGAGCGGGAGGCTAAAAACGGTTCAAAATAATGACCGGGCAGGGACGTAACGTCTTGCTACAAAAGTTGTCACTAGATGGGACTTGTTAAATATTATACTCTTCGCGGCTGTGTGTGGTGCCTGTTTTGCAGAGCCAGACATGTTTTCTGTGTTTGAGGACTACTTTGAAGTATTTGGAGGAGGAACCCGCCTTGCAATGCCGAAGACAAATCTACGCGCCAGACATATCGTCGTTGAAGCCTGGTTTAGGGGCTACTGAGGGAGTCCTGGATTAAGGGGTCCTCGGGCTTCCGGGCTGTGTGACGTGGGCCAGACTAATGGGCCATGAAGATACGAGACAGAAGACTTTTCCCGTGTCCGGATGGGACTCTCCTTCGCGTGGAAGGCAAGCTTGGCGTTCGGATATGAAGATTCCTTCCTCTGTAAACCGACTCTGTACAACCCTAGGCCCCTCTGGTGTCTATATAAACTAGAGGGTTTAGTCTGTAGATGCAATCATAATCATACATGCTAGACTTCTAGGGTTTAGCCATTACGATCTCGAGGTAGATCAACTCTTGTAACCCCATATTCATCCAAGATAATCAAGCAGGAAGTAGCGTATTACCTCCATCAAGAGGGCCCGAACCTGGGTAAATATCGTGTCCCTGTCTCCTGTTACCTTCGATCCTCAGACGCACAGTTCGGGACCCCCCTACCCGAGATCTGCCGGTTTTGACACCGACACCCTCCCCCCTTCTTGAAAGTGCAACTATCCCTGGGTGGTTTTGGTAATTCCTAACAACATATAGCTCATTGAGCTAATGCTATTTCAAGATAAATATTTCAGGAAAGCTCAATGATTGGCATGGCATGGATTAGAAAGTGGACCCTTCAAAATGCTAAGGACAAAAGATTGGCTCAACCTCAAAGCACAAGACTCTACATTTTATATTTTAGTGATCCAAGATCACATTGAGTCTATAAGAAAAGCCAATACTATTAAGAAGGGATGAGGTGTTGCTTAATGAGGTGCTTGCTCAAAGTGCTTAGTGATATGCTCCAAAACCCTCCACTACTTTCTCATATCCACATATGTCCCAAACCACAAGTCCAACTCGGCCCCACCGATTCTTTCTATCCGGCACCACCGAGTTCAGTTGACATAGCCACTGCCAGAACCCTAGTCTTTTCGGTCTCACCGATAGGGATCTCGGTCTCACCGAGATGGGATTGTAATCTCTCTGTTTCCCTTCGTAACGTTTCGGTCAAACCGAGATGAGCGATCGGTCCCACCGAGATTGCAATGCAAACACTCTGTTTCCTTTTTGTAATGTTTCGGTCCAACTAAGATGAGCGAACGGTCCCACCGAGTTTGCCTGACCAACTCTCTATTAGTCTTTTACCAAAACCGGTCTCACCGAGTTTGTGTAATCGGTCTCACCGAGATTACGTTATGCCCTAACCCTAATGATATCAGTCCCTCCGAGTTGACGTGTCGGTCCCACCGAAACACCTAATGGTCACATTATGAACCAATTCGGTCTGACCGAGTTCTCTGATTCGGTCCCACCGAGTTTGGTGATTTGTGTGTAACGGTTAGATTTTGTGTGGAGGCTATATATACCCCTCCACCCACTCTTCATTCGTGGAGAGAGCCATCAGAACATGCCTACACTTCCAACACATATTTTCTGAGAGAGAACCACCTACACTTGTGTTGAGGTCAAGATATTCCATTCCAACCACATAAATCTTGATCTCTAGCCTTCCCCAAGTTGCTTTCCACTCAAATCTTCTTTCTACCAAATCCAATCCTACGAGAGAGAGTTGAGTGTTGGGGAGACTATCATTTGAAGCACAAGAGCAAGGAGTTCATCATCAACACACCATTTGTTACTTCTTGGAGAGTGGTGTCTCCTAGATTGGCTAGGTGTCACTTGGGAGCCTCCGACAAGCTTGTGGAGTTGAACCAAGGAGTTTGTAATGGCAAGGAGATCGCCTACTTCGTGAAGATCTACCCTAGTGAGGCAAGTCCTTCGTGGGCGACGACCATGGTGGGATAGACAAGGTTGCTTCTTCGTGGACCCTTCGTGGGTGGAGCCCTCCGTGGACTCGTGCAACCATTACCCTTCGTGGGTTGAAGTCTCCATCAACGTGGATGTACGATAGGACCACCTATCGGAACCACGGATAAAAAATCTCCGTGTCAACATTGCGTTTGCTCCCTCAAACTCATCCCTTTACCTTCATATGCAATTGTTTTACATTCCGCTGCTACACTCTTAGAATTGCATGTGTAGGTTGATTGCTTGACTTGTGCTAAGTTGCTAAAATCTGCCAAGAACTAAAATTGGGAAAAGGCTAGATTTTTATTTGGTCAAGTAGTCTAATCCCCCCTCTAGACATACTTTCGATCCTACAAGTGGTATCAGAGCTTTGGTCTCCATTTGCTTTGATTTCCATAGCTTTTGGTGGTCATAGTCTTGGTTTCACAACCTAGGAGAGTATGGCGTCTAGCGAGGGAAATTACCACTGTAGAGGTCCTTACTTTGATGGTACAAATTTTGCTAGTTGGAAGCATAAGATGAAAATGCATATTCTTGGACATAACCCCGCCATTTGGGCTATTGTGTGTATTGGCTTGCAAGGTGAATTCTTTGATGGGAGAGAACCAAACCCTGAAGCTACCGCGGAAGAGTTGAAGATGCTACAATACAATGCTCAAGCTTGTGATATTCTCTTCAACGGATTGTGCCCCGAAGAATTCAACAAAATCAGCCATCTTGAGAATGCAAAGGAAATTTGGGATACTTTGATTGATATGCACGAAGTTACCGACTCCGTCAAGTAATCCAAATTGGATGTGCTTCAAAGTCAACTTGACAAGTTCAAAATGAAGGATGGTGAAGGTGTCGCTGAAATGTACTCTAGGCTTGCTCTCATCACAAATGAGATTGCCGGCTTGGGAAGTGAAGAGATGACCGACAAATTCATCATCAAGAAGATCCTAAGAGCCTTGGATGGAAAATATGATACCGTGTGCACATTGATCCAAATGATGCCCAATTACAAAGATCTCAAGCCAACGGAAGACATTGGAAGAATTGTTGCTCATGAGATGTCACTCGAGGATAAGGAAGAGCTTCACAATAAGTCAAGTGGTGCTTACAAAGCCTCGTGTGATGCTCCCACATCATCAAGTGATAAAAAAACCTTCAATGAAGAATTGAGTCTAATGGTGAAGAACTTCAACAAGTTCTACAGGAGTAGAAGCAAAGAAAGAAGTTCCAAGTCAAAGTCCTACAATGACAAAAGATCTTCTAGTCATGAGCGTAATTGCTACAATTGTGGAAGACCCGGACACTACTCAAATGAGTGTACAACCCCCTACAAAAGAAGAGAAGATTCTCCCAAAAGAAGAAGTAGAAGAGAAGAATCGCCACCAAGAGAAAGGAGGAGTAGAGATGATCATTATGAACGAAAACCCTCTCGGAGAAGCAAGGACTCGGAAAGGAAAGAAAAGTCATGAAGGATCTACACAAAAAGAAGACATCAAGCTCATGTTGGTGAATGGGTATCCGGCTCCGACTCCGACAATCACTCCGAAATAAGTTATCACTCCGACTCCGAATATACTCAAGATGAAGGTGTTGCCGGTCTAGCACTTGTGTCAACCAACTCCTACGACATATTTGACTCACCAAATGAAGGAATTGGAAGATGCTTCATGGCCAAAGGTCCAAAGGTAACACATCCCGAGTATGTTGATTTCAATAGTGATGAAGATGATTTGCTAGGTGATGATGATTTACTTGTTGACAACTCTAGTGATGAAAACTATGATGAAACGTCAATTAATCATGCTAATCAAGATAAAACGAATGACGATGATAAGAAGGAGATTGAGCGTCTAACTAAAGAACTAAACACTCTTAAGTTAGCTCATGAAACTACCTTGGAAAATCATCGAGAACTTTTAAAGACTCATGATAAGCTACGCTTTGAAAAGCTCAACCTTGAGTAAGAGCATGAGTTTTTAAAGGCAATCAATGATGATCTTTGCAAGAAAAGTTCTTCTTACATTGCCAAGCGCTTACTCTTGTCTACTTACATGCCACAAGTTAAATCTAGCAACAAGAACAAGAAAGATGCTTCATCTAGTAGTAACAACAATCATGCTAAATCCAATGTTGTTGCTTCTAGTAGTTCTCTTGATTCCACTAATGATTCTCTTAGCCAAGTTACACTTGAGCAAGAAAATAGCTTATTGAAGGGAATCATAGAGAAAGGTGTTTACAAGAGCCTTGCCGAAAGTAAGCAATTTGAGGAAATTGTACGCAAGCAAGGAAGACACCGGAAGAATCAAGGTGTTGGTTTTGAACGAAAGTTCAATGCCAATGGAGTTGAGTGGGAAGAAGATCAATACCCCAAGACGAAGTTTGTTCCTCAACAAGAGAAGTATGATCCTACTTCTTTCAAAGGGACACAAGCTCAAGATGATCTTCCACCACAAGCAAAAAGGCAAGGACAAGCATCAAGAGGAAATTGATACATTTGAAGAAGCACCTAAGGCCATGGTCAAGTGGGTTCCCAAGACTACATCAAGTTCTAATTCATAAAGTACAACTACAACTCCAAGGATTCCCATCAAGATGGTGTGGATCCAGAAGAAGAAGAACTAGAGAGTTCTTGAGGGTGACTCCTCCAACATACTTCACTCTTATCATTTTGGTGAGAACAAGTGCAAACAACCTCCATATCTTGCACTAGTTCAAGGAGTCACAAACCCTCTTGTTGGTAAGACAAGGGACAAGGTAACCCAATGCTTTCATGGACATCATCTTGTGTATGCACCACTCTATGTCTATGGATATCCTTGTTTGTTCCTTGTGGGACTAACCCGTGTAGGTATTGAAAGTGCAACTCACTCCAAAGGATTGCTCCGAATGATCTACATCAACATCGAGCATCTACATCTTCAACACCTACATGAAGTCATCATCGACAAAACCCAAGGTTAGTTCTTCCCTCTTAGGGGGGATATCACATCTAGGGGGAGCTTTACTCTAATCAATTGAGCTAAAGCAACTCTAATGGTGTGAACAAAACAATGCTTTATGTAAAAGTGGTAACCCCACTCGTGCTTAAACGATGAGTATGACCTATGGTCAAATGTTCTCATTTGACTCCTAAGTCAATATGCTCATATATAGATGACCTAGTCATCGCCAAATTGCTTGATAGATGCTAGAGTGTTTGTGCATGCTTTGTCACATATTTCATTTGCCATTTTATTGTGTGAGCATGTTGGTTGCATATTTCACTCATTCGAGGACATCCATTTGTTGTTTCAATGTTTGGCTTTTTCTCTTTTGACAAATGGATGGACAAGAATGCCTAAGAACTCCCTCTAGCTATCTATGCTTTTCTCGCCTCAAACTCTATTCATGCTACATCACAAAGTTTGATCAAGTCAGATTCGAACCACTCTGTGTGAGGAGCACTCGGAGTTCCCGATTCGTCATAGACTTAAACCTCCAAAACCTCTTTGTGCATCTCGGTCTGACCGATTTATCCCTTTCGGTCCTACCGAGATCACTAAGTTGATCTAGGGTTTTCAATCTTGGTGCAACCGATTAGAACCTTTCGGTCACATCGAGTTGCAGTAACTGCTTGCAGTTTTGCATCTCGGTGCCACCGAGTCGTTCCACTTGGTCACACCGACAGGGTCAGTTATATATACCGACGGGCCAAATTTTGGAAAAATTTCCGAACTCTGTCGCCCGCGCATAACCTGCTCTGCCTCTTTGGGTATCCGGATCGTCCTCTCGTAGCCAGCGACCTCCCGCCGCTGGTCTCCACCGCCGTCAACGGAAATCTTCACCACCGTTGCCGCCGTAGCAAGTTCGTCGCCGAACTAGGGTACGAACTTGATCATTGTGCTAGTTCTTAACTCCGATTCTTAGCACATTGCTTTGCCATAATTCTTGCCACAATTGAAATCACCCTGTCCAGCGAAAACATCCCGTAGATTAGTTTTGATTTGAAAATTTAGGGTTAGTCTCCGCCGAATTCATCTCAGACCGACCGAGTTGTAGAAATCGGTCTCACCGATTTTGGCTTAGGCCAGAGCACACACATTTTCTGTTTGACCAAAAATTGCAAATCGGTGTGACCGAGTTTGATTCTCTGTGAAACCCTAGCAGTCTCGGTACCACCGAACTGTGACTCGGTCTGACCGAGTTCACTAGTTCAGGTTCCAAAAGCTGCTTCGGTATCACCGAGTTTACAAATCGGTCGATCCGAAATGCTTTCTGTGAAGAACTAAAACTAAGTTTTTAAGTCATCTGTTTTGCAAAACTCCTGTACTTTGTGATGCTCATCTACTCTACCTCATCTATAACCTATTCACAGGGTCTGCTGTCAGAGAACTTGCAGAGATGTCTGATCAAAGTGATAGTCAGAACAGGTCTGAGCAACATGTGCAGTTGAGTGAGGGTTCAGATCCCTCCAGCAATTCTGATGATGGCAGCAGGAGCACTCCCAGCAATCTGCCAAAGGCTGCTACCAGGGCAAGGAAGAAGAGGAATTCTGACTCTGGAGATGAAGATTATGTGGAAGTTGAAGATGAAGCCATTTCAAAGAAGAAGGTGCTAAAGAAAGAGTATGGCACAGCTGCAACAAAGCCTGGTATGAAAACTAAGATGCCAGCAAGAAGACAGCCAATGTCAAAGCCAAGGAAAGTTGCCACAGGGGAAACCATGAAGTTTACCATTGAATCAGATGATGGTGAAGCAGCAGGTGATGGTAAGAAGAAGAGGGCCAGAACCACTACTGCCAAAGTTCTTGACAAGCCCTCAATGAGGAGAGATTCAGAAGAAGAGGAAGAGGAAGAGGATGCTGCACCAGCACCCAAAGCTCAAAAGCTTATGGGAGATGCAATCAAATCAGGGGCTGCTCCATCAAAGCACAAACCTGCTCCCAAGGATGCTGCTCTTGCTCCAAAGCCAAAACCCAAGAGGAGCACTAGGAATATCCCTGCTGAAGAGAAGAACAAGGCCCCAGTGCCTCAAGCTGCTGAAGAAGAAGAAGATGATTCTGTTGTGTTGAGAAAGCTGAAGCCCAAGATCCCTGACCACACTGATGCACACCCAGTTGTAGAGAACATGAAAATCAGGAAGGATGCAGGATTGAGACTATGGAGATAATCTGATCCATATGCTGTCAGGAGAAGAACTGCTGTGGACTACAGGTTTCACACTAAGGAACAGCAGGACTTCTATGAGACAATTTTGCTTGACAAGAAGCCCATTGTGTGTGATATGAGATGGGCTGACTGGGAATTCATCAAGGAGAATGAGGATCACTTCCCTGGAGTGCTTGATAGCTTCAAGGCACGTGGAGTTGATACCTTTGTTGCCCAGAAGCTCACCAAGTGGAATGATGAGCTCATCATGCAGTTTTACTCCACTGCCCACTTCTATCCATATGGAAGGATAGTATGGATGTCTGAGGGTACTAGGTACCAATCTACAGTTGATGAGTGGGCCAAGCTTATAAATGCTCCTGAGGAACATGAGGATGACTTGGACATTTATGCAGAGAAGAAGAAAGACCACAACACTATGGCTAACATGTACAAGGAGATCCCAGATGCTGCTTTGGAAACACATAAGTTTGGATCTGTCCATTACTTGTTGTCTGGTCTGCCTACAATCAACTGGATCTTAAGGCACACACTTCTACCCAAGTCAGGTGATCACAAGATGATCAGAGGACATGCTATCAACTTGCTGCACATATTTGATGTCCCACAGAAGTTCAAAGTTATGAGCCTAATTGTGGAAACAATCAAGAGGACTACAGCTGATCAGAAGAGAAGTTGTGGGTATGCCCCACACATTCAGGAGCTCATCAACTCAAAGATGGGCACAAGCACATATCTTTTGGACAAGGAGCACCTGCCCATCTATCCTGAATTTGAAGATAACACTGTTGTGATGAATGAGAATGAACCATCTTCAGCTCAAGCACATGAAAAGAGAGAGAAGGCTAAGGCAGAGAAGGCTGCAAATATGCCAACAGCAGAGGAGGCATCTTAGGTATTCTTGAAGAGCAAGCAAGACCAGCTTGGATATCTGATCCAATCCACCCTGAGGATTGAGAAGGGCCTGGCCACCCTGACCAAGAACCAGGAGAGCTTGGAAAGGGTTATTGAGACAAAATTCTATGACCTTGATGTCAAGGTGACAGAGATCCAAAATGCAGTTGAGCAACTTCAGGAGGAAGCAGAGGAGAAGAAGGGCAAGTCTACCACAGATGCTTTTGCCAGAGTGCCCAGAGGACAGAGATCTGCTGCAGTGCCAGTGACAGACACCAGAGCCACAACATTAGCACCAGCAGCTACAACTCCAGTTCCACCTCCAGCAGCTACTCCACTAGCTCTAGCTACTTCATCTGAAGCCTTCGTCCTTGGAGTTCTCTCCACACCACCTCCCGAAGATCAAGCCTGAGAGTCGCTTAGCACTATGCATTTTTGAACTTTTTTGGTAACTTGTTGCCAAAGGGGGAGAAAAATGTATAGATCATAGGCTTTGAGAGAGAGAGTGTGTTGCTTTTTATCTCTCTTTGCACTTATTTGGTTTGGTTTGAAACTTTATTGTGTGCTTGTGTGAGCTACTTTATGTCCTTGTGAGATACTTGTTTGATCATGTGTTTGATCATATACTACCCTTAATGCTTGTTGGATGATATTGTCTCTTATATCCTAGATGATCATTCACTTGTTTTGGTGATGAGTGCTTGCTTTAAATTCTATCATTTTGAACGCTCCACCAAGATGTATGTGACATGAAAGAGTAACCCATGATCCTAATCGATTGTGCATTTGCATTCAAAAGCAAATTTTAAATAATGCACAATTTTAGGGGGAGCTCTTGCTTATCACATACTTCTCAAAGCGACGATGTTTTTCAATACTATTTATCATTTGTCGAAGCTTTGATCTATATGTTGTCATCAATTACCAAAAAGGGGGAGATTGAAAGTGCAACTATCCCTGGGTGGTTTTGGTAATTCCTAACAACATATAGCTCATTGAGCTAATGCTATTTCAAGATAAATATTTCAGGAAAGCTCAATGATTGGCATGGCATGGATTAGAAAGTGGACCCTTCAAAATGCTAAGGACAAAAGATTGGCTCAACCTCAAAGCACAAGACTCTACATTTTCTATTTTAGTGATCCAAGATCACATTGAGTCTATAAGAAAAGCCAATACTATTAAGAAGGGATGAGGTGTTGCTTAATGAGGTGCTTGCTCAAAGTGCTTAGTGATATGCTTCAAAACCCTCCACTACTTTCTCATATCCACATATGTCCCAAACCACAAGTCCAACTCGGCCCCACCGATTCTTTCAATCCGGCGCCACCGAGTTCAGTTGACATAGCCACTGCCGGAAACCCTAGTCTTTTCGGTCTCACCGATAGGGATCTCGGTCTCACCGAGATGGGATTGTAATCTCTCTGTTTCCCTTCATAACGTTTCGGTCAAACCGAGATGAGCGATCGGTCCCACCGAGATTGCAATGCAAACATCCTGTTTCCTTTTCATAACGTTTCAGTCCAACCGAGATGAGCGAATCGGTCCCACCGAGTTTGCCTGACCAACTCTCTGTTAGTCTTTTAGCAAAATCGGTCTCACCGAGTTTGTGTAATCGGTCTCACCAAGATTACGTTATGCCCTAACCCTAATGATATCGGTCCCACCGAGTTGACGTGTCGGTCCCACCGAAACACCTAACGGTCACATTATGAACCAATTCGGTCTGACCGAGTTCTCTGATTCGGTCCCACCGAGTTTGGTGATTTGTGTGTAACGGTTAGATTTTGTGTGGACGCTATATATACCCCTCCACCCACTCTTCATTCGTGGAGAGAGCCATCAGAACATGCCTACACTTCCAACACATATTTTCTAAGAGAGAACCACCTACACTTGTGTTGAGGTCAAGATATTCCATTCCAACCACATAAATCTTGATCTCTAGCCTTCCCCAAGTTGCTTTCCACTCAAATCTTCTTTCTACCAAATCCAATCCTATGAGAGAGAGTTGAGTGTTGGGGAGACTATCATTTGAAGCACGAGAGCAGGGAGTTCATCATCAACACACCATTTGTTACTTCTTGGAGAGTGGTGTCTCCTAGATTGGCTAGGTGTCACTTGGGAGCCTCCGACAAGCTTGTGGATTTGAACCAAGGAGTTTGTAAGGGCAAGGAGATCGCCTACTTCGTGAAGATCTACCCTAGTGAGGCAAGTCCTTCGTGGGCGACGACCATGGTGGGATAGACAAGGTTGCTTCTTCGTGGACCCTTCGTGGGTGGAGCCCTCCGTGGACTCGCGCAACCGTTACCCTTCGTGGGTTGAAGTCTCCATCAACGTGGATGTACGATAGCACCACCTATCGGAACCACGGATAAAAAATCTCCGTGTCAACATTGCGTTTGCTCCCTCAAACTCATCCCTTTACCTTCATATGCAATTGTTTTACATTCCGCTGCTACACTCTTAGAATTGCATGTGTAGGTTGATTGCTTGACTTGTGCTAAGTTGCTAAAATCTGCCAAGAACTAAAATTGGGAAAAGGCTAGATTTTTATTTGGTCAAGTAGTCTAATCCCCCCTCTAGACATACTTTCGATCCTACACTTCTACACCTCCTCTTCCTCCGTAGTGCTTGGCAAAGCCCTGCTGGAGAACCACGAGCTCCACCACCATGCCTTCATGCTGCCGGAGTTCTCCCTCAACTTCTCCTCTCCCCTTGTTGGATCAAGAAGGAGGAGACGTCCCCGGCTGTACGTGTGTTGAACGCGGAGGCGCCGTCCGTTCGGCGCTTGGATCGGATCTTCCGCGATTTGAATCGCCGCAAGTATGACTCCATCAACCGCGTTCTTGTAACGCTTCCGCTTAGCGATCTTCAAGGGTATGAAGATGCACTCCCTCTCTCTCATTGCTAGCATCTCCTAGATTTATCTTGGTGAAACGTAGGACTTTTTTTGAATTATTACTATGTTACCCAACAGTGGCATCATGAGCTAGGTCTTTGTGTAGATTCTATGCACGAGTAGAACACAAGTAGTTATGGGCGATGATTTGTTTAATTTGCTTACCGTTAGTAGTCCTATCATGATTCGGCAGCATTGTGGGATGAAGCGGCCGGGACCGACCTTACACATAAGCTTACGTGAGACAGGTTCCACCGATTGACATGCACTTGTTGCATAAGGTGGCTAGCGGGTGTCTATCTCTCCCACTTTAGTCAGATCGGATTCGATGAAGAGGATCTTTATGAAGGGTAAATAGCAATTGGCATATCACCGTCGTGGCTTTTGCGTAGGTAAGAAACGTTCTTGCTAGAAACCCATAGCAGCCACGTAAAACATGCAACAACAATTAGAGGACGTCTAACTTGTTTTTGCAGGGTATGCTATGTGATGTGATATGGCGAAAAGGATGTGATGAATTATATATGTGATGTATGAGATTGATCATGTTCTTGTAATAGGAATCACGACTTGCATGTCGATGAGTATGACAACCGGCAGGAGCCATAGGAGTTGTCTTAATTTATTGTATGACCTGCGTCTCAATGAAAACGCTATGTAATTACTTTACTTTATTGCTAACTGTTAGCCATAGTAGTAGAAGTAATAGTTGGCGAGACAACTTCATGAAGACACGATGATGGAGATCATGGTGTCATGCCGGTGACAATGGTGATCATGCCGCGCCTCGAAGATGGAGATCAAAAGTGCAAGATGATATTGGCCATATCATGTCACTTTATGATTTGCATGTGATGTTTATCATGTTTACATCTTATTTGCTTAGAACGACGGTAGCACAAATAAGATGATCCCTCACTAAAATTTCAAGAAATGTGTTCCCCCTAAGTGTGCACCGTTGCGAAGGTTCGTTGTTTCGAAGCACCACGTGATGATCGGGTGCGATAGATTCTAACATTCGCATACAATGGGTGTAAGCCAGATTTACACATGCAAAACACTTAGGTTGACTTGACGAGCCTAGCATGTACAGACATGGCCTCGGAACATGACAGACCGAAAGGTCGAACATGAGTCGTATAGTAGATCAGATGAACATGGAGATGTTCACCGTTGATGACTAGTCCGTCTCACGTGATGATCGGACACGGCCTAGTCGATTCGGATCATGTATCACTTAGATGACTAGAGGGATGTCTATCTGAGTGGGAGTTCATTAAATAATTTGATTAGATGAACTTAATTATCATGAACTTAGTCTAAAATTGTCTTTACAATCTATCTTGTAGACCCTATGGCCCATGCTAATGTTGCCCTCAACTTCAACGCGTTCCTGGAGAAAACCAAGCTGAAAGACGATGGTAGCAACTATACGGACTGGGTCCGTAACTTGAGGATCATCCTCATAGCTACCAAGAAAGCATATGTCCTTGAAGCACCGCTAGGTGACGCACCCATTTTCCCAGCAACTCAAGACGTTATGAATGCCTGGTAGTCGCGTAGTGATGATTACTCCCTGGTTCAGTGCGGCATGCTTTACAGCTTAGAACCGGGGCTCCAAAAGCGTTTTGAGCAACACGGAGCATATGAGATGTTCGAAGAGCTGAAAATGGTTTTCCAAGCTCATGCACGGGTCGAGAGATATGAAGTCTCTGACAAGTTCTACAGTTGTAAGATGGAGGAAAATAGTTCTGTCATCGAGCATATACTCAAAATGTCTGGATTGCACAACCGCTTGTCTCAGCTGGGAGTTAATCTTCCAGATGACTCGGTCATTGACAGAATCCTCCAGTCGCTTCCACCTAGCTACAAGAGCTTTGTGATGAACTACAATATGCAAGGGATGGAGAAGTCCATTCCTGAGTTGTATTCGATGCTGAAATCAGCGGAGGTGGAGATCAAAAAGGAACATCAAGTGTTGATGGTGAATAAGACCACTAGTTTCAAGAAAGGCAAGGGTAAGAAGAACTTAAAGAAGGATGGCAAGGGAGTTGCCGTGCCCGGTAGGTCAGTTGCCGGGAAGAAGCCAAAGAATGGACCCAAGCCTGAGACTGAGTACTTTTATTGCAAGGGAAATGGTCACTGCAAGCGGAACTGCCCCAAGTACTTATCGGATAAGAAGGCCAACAACGCCAAAGGTATATATGATATACATGTTATTGATGTGTACCTTACCAGCGCTCGTAGTAGCTCCTGGGTATTTGATACCGGTGCGGTTGCTCACATTTGTGACTCAAAACAGGAGCTGCGGAATAAGCGGAGACTGGTGAAGGACGAGGTGACGATGCGCGTCGGGAATGGTTCCAAGGTCGATGTGATCTCCGTTGGCATGCTACCTCTACATCTACCTTCGGGATTAGTTTAAACCTCAATAATTGTTATTTAGTGCCAGCTTTGAGCATGAACATTGTATCTGGATCTCGTTTAATGCGAGATGGCTACTCATTTAAATCCGAGAATAATGGTTGTTCTATTTATATGAGAGATATGTTTTATGGTCATGCCCCATTGGTCAATGGTTTGTTTTTATTGAATCTCAAACGTGATGTCACACATATTCATAGTGTGAATGCCAAAAGATGTAAGGTTGATAATGATAGTCCCACATACTTGTGGCACTGCCGCCTTGGTCACATTGGTGTCAAACGCATGAAGAAACTCCATGCAGATGGACTTTTGTAGTCTCTTGATTATGAATCATTTGACACGTGCGAACCATGCCTCATGGGCAAAATGACCAAGACTCCGTTCTTCGGAACGATGGAGCGAGCAACCAACTTGTTGGAAATAATACATACTGATGTATGCGGTCCAATGAGTGTTGAGGCTCGCGGTGGCTATCGTTATGTTCTCACCCTCACTGATGACTTAAGTAGATATAGGTATGTCTACTTAATGAAACACAAGTCTGAGACCTTTGAAAAGTTCAAGGAATTTTAGAGCGAGGTAGAGAATCAACGTGACAGGAAAATAAAGTTCTTATAATCAGATAGCAGAGGAGAATATTTGAGTCAGGAGTTTGGCACGCACTCAAGGAAATGTGGAATTGTTTCACAACTCACGCCGCCTGGAACACCTCAGCGTAATGGTGTGTCCGAACGTCGTAATAGCACTCTATTGGATATGGTGCGATCTATGATGTCTCTTACCGATCTACCGCTATCATTTCTGGATTATGCTTTAGAGACTGTCGCATTCACTTTAAATAGGGAACCGTCTAAATCCGTTGAGACGACACCGTATGAATTATGGTTTGGGAAGAAACCTAAGCTGTCATTTTTGAAAGTTTGGGGATGCGATGCTTATGTCAAGAAACTTCAACCTGAAAAGCTCGAACCCAAATCAGAAAAGTGCGTCTTCATAGGATACCCTAAGGAAACTATTGGGTATAGCTTCTACCTCAGATCCGAAGGCAAGATCTTTGTTGCCAAGAATGGATCCTTTCTGGAGAAAGAGTTTCTCTCGAAAGAAGTAAGTGGGAGGAAAGTAGAACTTAATGAGGTACCCCCTCTTGAACTGGAGAGTAGCGCAGCTCAGGAAGATGTTTCTGTGGTGCCTGCACCGGCTAGAGATGAAGTTAATGATGATGATCATGAAACTTCAGATCAAGTTGCTACTGAACTTCATAGGTCCACGAGGACACATTCTGCACCAGAGTGGTACGACAACCCTGTCCTGGAAATCATGTTGTTAGACAACGGTGAACCTTCTAACTATGAAGAAGTGATGGCGGACCCGGATTCCAACAAATGGCTTGAAGCCATGAAATCCGAGATAGGATCCATGTATGAAAACAAAGTATGGACTTTGGTGGACTTGCCCGATGATCGGCAAGCGATAGAGAATAAGTGGATCTTTAAGAAGAAGACTGACGCGGATGGTAGCGTGACCGTCTATAAGGCTTGGCTTGTCGCTAAGGGTTGTCGATAAGTTCAAGGGTTTGACTACAATGAGACCTTCTAACCCGTAGCGAAGCTGAAGTCCGTCCGAATCATGTTAGCAATTTCCGCATTCTATGATTATGAGATCTGGCAAATGGACGTCAAAACGGCATTCCTTAACGGTTTTCTTAAGGAAGAATTGTATATGATGCAGCCGGAAGGTTTTGTTGATCCTAAGAATGCTGACAAGGTATGCAAGCTCCAGCGCTCCATCCATGGGCTGGTGCAAGCATCTTGGAGTTAGAATATTCGCTTTGATGAAATGATCAAAGCGTTTGGGTTTATACAGACTTATGGAGAAGCCTGCATTTACAAGAAAGTGAGTGGGAGCTCTGTAGCATTTCTCATATTATATGTGGATGACATACTGTTGATGGGAAATGATATAGAACTTTTGGAAAGCATAAAGGCCTACTTGAATAAGTGTTTTTCAATGAAGGACCTTGGAGAAGCTGCTTACATATTAGGCATCGAGATCTATAGAGATAGATCGAGACGCCTCATTGGTCTTTCACAAAGCACATACCTTGACAAGATATTGAAGAAGTTCAATATGGATCAGTCCAAGAAGGGGTTCTTACCTGTATTGCAAGGTGTGAGATTGAGCACAGCTCAATGATGTCTACTACGCAACCTTCTTCTTGTAGACGTTGTTGGGCCTCCAAGTGCAGAGGTTTGTAGGACAGTAGCAAATTTCCCTCAAGTGGATAACCTAAGGTTTATCAATCCGTGGGAGGCGTAGGTTGAAGATGGTCTCTCTCAAGCAACCCTGCAACCAAATAACAAAGAGTCTCTTGTGTCCCCCACACACCCAATACAATGGTAAAATGTATAGGTGCACTAGTTCGGTGAAGAGATGGTGATACAAGTGCAATATGGATGGTAGATATAGGTTTTTGTAATCTGAAAATATAAAAACAGCAAGGTAACTAATGATAAAAGTGAGCGTAAACGGTATTGCAATGCTAGGAAAAAAGGCCTAGGGTTCATACTTTCACTAGTGCAAGTTCTCTCAACAATAATAACATAATTGGATCATATAAATATCCGTCAACATGCAACAAAGAGTCACTCCAAAGTCACTAATAGTGGAGAACAAACGAAGAGATTATGGTAGGGTACGAAACCACCTCAAAGTTATCCTTTCTGATCGATCTATTCAAGAGTCCGTAGTAAAATAACACGAAGCTATTCTTTCCGTTCGATCTATCATAGAGTTCGTACTAGAATAACACCTTAAGATACAAATCAACCAAAACCCTAATGTCACCTAGATACTCCAATGTCACCTCAAGTATCTGTGGGTATGATTATACGATATGCATCACACAATCTCAGATTCATCTATTCAACCAACACAAAGAACTTCAAAGAGTGCCCCAAAGTTTCTACCGGAGAGTCAAGACAAAAACGTGTGACAACCCCTATGCATAAGTTCACAATGTTACGGAACCCGCAAGTTGATCACCAAAACATACATCAAGTAGATCACGTGAATATCCCATTGTCACCACACATAAGCACATGCAAGACATACAACAAGTGTTCTCAAATCCTTAAAGACTCAATCCAATAACATAACTTCAAAGGGAAAACTCAATCCATTACAAGAGAGTAGAGAGGGAGAAACATCATAAGATCCAACTATAATAGCAAAGCTCGCGATACATCAAGATCGTGCCGAATCAAGAACACGACAGAGAGAGATCAAACGCATAGCTACTGGTACATACCCTCAGCCCTGAGGGTGAACTACTCCCTCCTCGTCATGGAGATCTCCGGGATGATGAATATAACTAGCACCTAAAGCATTCTTTTCATGATCTACTTGCATAGAAAATTTACTACTCTCCACATAAGCAAAATTCTTCTCATTCGGAATAGTGGGAGTATCATAAGAAACTCGAATACTATAAATTGTTTCCATATTAGAAGAGTAATGTTCAGAAAAAGGGTAATCATAATCATGACAAGTTTTATAAATGTAATCATCACTACTTTTTATAGCATAAGTTTCATCACAATAATCATCATAAGCAGGAGGCATGCTATCATCATAATAAATTTTCTCATCAAAACTTGGAAGGCTAAAAATATCATCTTCCTTAAACATAGCCTCCCCAAGCTTGGGATAAACATTAATTGCAGAAAATATATTCTCAAACTTGTCATTCTCATCAAACATAGCATCCCCAAGCTTGGGCCTTTTCATATCATAAGCATAATCACTCTCATCATTAATAGTATGGATAGCACCAATAGTATAGCAATTATCATCATCACAAGGAGTAATAGGAGCAACATCATTTGGGAGAGATACCTTTCTACCTTTGCTTCTCTGTCTTTTTTTTTCTTCTTCACGTCATGTGTGGGTTTGACCCTCTTTTTGGAGCTCCTTATTAATTAGTTGGGTTGAATAGAAGGCTCCTCCTAGTTACCTGATTCATCATAGGAAATAATAGGAGGATATTGGGAAGTCTCTTCCCTTTCATTAGTATTCTCTTCATCTTCTATTTGTTTTCTTTTCTTTATGTAATTGGCAATATAGGGATTGTCAATGCAATTCACCGCACAATACATATAAATTTCCTCTAGATCAAAACCAAGAAGTTTATCACGGGCAAATACTGGAAGATAGTTAGTTATACGTTTCATTTCTTCATAGCCCATAACCAAACTAAGTTCATTATGATGTGCAAGGGAAATCAAGTCATCACAATTTTTGGAAACGATTAGATCCTGAAACAATTTGCATCGGATAGTTAAATGACCACGTTCATTGCAAAGTTCACAAGTACGGCTAAGAAAATTTAAATTTTCAGCACAAACATCTAGCCTTTCTTGCAACCATTTAGTTTCTAAGTACTTATGCCTCTTACAAAATCTATCTTCCCTTTTTGGTATGTATTTGCAAACTCTATGCACTCCACAAAAATCGACATGCTTATAAGAAATATTTTCATCATGACTAGTGCAATCATCATTAGTACTATGGATATTCAAAGAGTTCATACTAACAACATTGCAATCATGCTCATCATTCAAAGATTTAGTGCCAAACATTTTATAGACTTCTTCTTCTAGCACTTGAGCACAGTTTTCCTTCCCATCATTCTCACGAAAGATATTAAAAAGATGAAGCATTTGAGACAAACTCAATTCCATTTTTTTGTAGTTTTCTTTTATAGACTAAACTAGTGATAAAACAAGAAACAAAAAGATTCGATTGCAAGATCTAAAGATATACCTTCAAGCACTCACCTCCCCGGCAACGGCGCCAGAAAAGAGCTTGATGTCTACTACGCAACCTTCTTCTTGTAGACGTCGTTGGGCCTCCAAGTGTAGAGGTTTGTAGGACAGTAGAAAATTTCCCTCAAGTGGATGACCTAAGGTTTATCAATCCGTGGGAGGCGTAGGTTGAAGATGGTCTCTCTCAAGCAACCCTGCAACCAAATAACAAAGAGTCTCTTGTGTCCCCAACACACCCAATACAATGGTAAATTGTATAGGTGCACTAGTTCGGCGAAGAGATGGTGATACAAGTGCAATATGGATGGTAGATATAGGTTTTTGTAATCTGAAAATATAAAAACAGCAAGGTAACTAATGATAAAAGTGAGCGTAAACGGTATTGCAATGCTAGGAAACAAGGCCTAGGGTTCATACTTTAACTAGTGCAAGTTCTCTCAACAATAATAACATAATTAGATCATATAAATATCCCTCAACATGCAACAAAGAGTCACTCCAAAGTCACTAATAGTGGAGAACAAACGAAGAGATTATGGTAGGGTACGAAACCACCTTAAAGTTATCCTTTCTGATCGATCTATTCAAGAGTCCGTAGTACAATAACACGAAGCTATTCTTTCCGTTCGATCTATCATAGAGTTCGTACTAGAATAACACCTTAAGATACAAATCAACCAAAACCCTAATGTCACCAAGATACTCCAATGTCACCTCAAGTATTCGTGGGTATGATTATACGATATGCATCACACAATCTCAGATTCATCTATTCAACCAACACAAAGAACTTCAAAGAGTGCCCCATAGTTTCTACCGGAGAGTCAAGACGAAAACGTGTGCCAACCCCTATGCATAAGTTCACAATGTTACGGAACCCGCAAGTTGATCACCAAAACATACATCAAGTAGATCACGTGAATATCCCATTGTCACCACAGATAAGCACATGCAAGACATACATCAAGTGTTCTCAAATCCTTAAAGACTGAATACGATAAGATAACTTCAAAGGGAAAACTCAATCCATTACAAGAGAGTAGAGAGGGAGAAACATCATAAGATCCAACTATAATAACAAAGCTCGCGATACATGAAGATCGTGCCGAATCAAGAACACGAGAGAGAGAGATCAAACACATAGCTACTGGTACATACCCTCAGCCCCGAGGGTGAGCTACTCCCTCCTCGTCATGGAGATCGCCGGGATGATGAATATGGCCACCGGTGAGGGATCCCCCTCTGGCAGGGTGCCGGAATAGGGTCCCGATTGGTTTTTGGTGGCTACAGAGGCTTGCAGCGGCGGAACTCCCGATCTATTCTGCTCCCCGATGGTTTTAGGGTATATGGATATATATAGGCAAAAGAAGTCGGTCAGGGGAGCCGCGAGGGGCCCACGAGGGTGGAGGGCGCGCCCAATGGGTAGGGCGCGCCTCCCTGCCTCGTGGCTCCCTCGAAGCTTCCCTGACGTCTACTCCAATTCTCCTGGATTGCTTCCGTTCCAAAAATAACTCTCCCGGAGGTTTCATTCCGTTTGGACTCCGTTTGATATTCCTTTTCTTCGAAACACTAAAATAGGCAAGAAAACAACAATTTGGGCTGGGCCTCCGGTTAATAGGTTAGTCCCAAAAATAATATAAAAGTGTATAATAAAGCCCATAAACATCCAAAATAGATAATATAATAGCATGGAACAATCAAAAATTATAGATACGTTGGAGACGTATCAGCATCCCCAAGCTTAATTCCTACTTAGCATAATTTTCAATGTAATTCTCTTATTTGTGGTATGAATATTCAGATCCGAAAGATTCAAGATAAAAGTTTAATATTGACATAAAAATAATAATACTTCAAGCATACTAACAAAGCAATCATGCCTTCTCAAAATAACATGGCCAAAGAAAGTTATCCCTACAAAATCATATAGTCTGGCTATGCTCTATCTTCATCACACAAAATATTTAAATTATGCACAACCCCGATGACAAGCCAAGCAATTGTTTCATACTTTTGATGTTCTCAAACTTTTTCAATCTTCATGCAATACATGAGCGTGAGCCATGGACATAGCACTATAGGTGGAACGGAATGGTGGTTGTGGAGAAGACAAAAAGGAGAAGATAGTCTCACATCAACTAGGCGTATCAACGAGCTATGGAGATGCCCATCAATAGATATCAATGTGAGTGAGTAGGGATTGCCATGCAACGGATGCACTAGAGCTATAAGTGTATGAAAGCTTAAAAAGAAACTAAGTGGGTGTGCATCCAACTCGTTTGCTCACGAAGACCTAGGGCATTTTGAGGAAGCCCATCATTGGAATATGCAAGCCAAGTTCTATAATGAAAGATTCCCACTAGTATATGAAAGTGACAACATAGGAGATTCTCTATCATGAAGATCATGGTGCTACTTTGAAGCACAAGTGTGATAAAAGGATAGTAGCATTGCCCCTTCTCTCTTTTTCTCTTATTTTTTTATTTTTTTTTATTTTTTTGGGCTTTCTTCTTTTTTGGCCTTCTTCTTTTTTGGCCTCTTTTTTCTCTTTTTTTATTTTTCGTCCGGAGTTTCATCCCGATTTGTGGGGGAATCATAGTCTCCATCATCCTTTCCTCACTGGGACAATGCTCTAATAATGATGATCATCACACTTTTATTTACTTACAACTCAAGAATTACAACTCGATACTTAGAACAAAATATGACTCTATGTGAATGCCTCCGGCGGTGTACCAGGATATGCAATGAATCAAGAGTAACATGTATGAAAGAATTATGAACGGTGGCTTTGCCACAAATACGATGTCAACTACATGATCATGCAAAGCAATATGACAATGATGAAGCGTGTCATAATAAACAGAATGGTGGTAAGTTGCATGGCAATATATCTCGGAATGGCTATGGAAATGCCATGATAGGTAGGTATGGTGGCTGTTTTGAGGAAGGTATATGGTGGGCGTATGATACCGGCGAAAGGTGCTCGGTATTAGAGAGGTTAGCAATGGTGGAAGGAAGAGAGTGCGTATAATCCATGGACTCAACATTAGTCATAAAGAACTCATATACTTATTGCAAAAATCTACAAGTTATCGAAACAAAGTATTACGCGTATGCTCCTAGATGATATATTGGTAGGAAAATACCATCTCTCATCCCCGACCGCCACTCATAAGGAAGACAATCAATAAATAAATCATGCTCCGACTTCATCACATAACGGTTCACCATACGTGCATGCTATGGGAATCACAAACTTTAACACAAGTATTTCTCAAATTCACAACTACTCAACTAGCATGACTCTAATATCACGATCTTCATATCTCAAAACAATTATCAAGTATCAAACTTCTCATAGTATTCAATGCACTTTATATGATAGTTTTTAGTATATCCCTCTTCGATGCCCATCATATTAGGACTAAATTCATAACCAAAGAAAATTACCATGCTGTTTAGGACTCTCAAAATAATATAAGTGAAGCACGAGAGTTCATCTATTTCTTAAAAATAAAACCACCGCCGTGCTCTAAAAAGATGTAAGTGAAGCACTAGAGCAAACGATAAACTACTCCGAAAAATATAAGTGAAGATCAATGAGTACTCGAATAATTATGCAACTATGTGAAGACTCTCTCTCATTTAAGAATTTCAGATCTTGATATTTTATTCATACATCAAGCAAAACAAAAGAAAATAAAATGACACTCCAAGAAAAACACATATCATGTGGTGAATAAAAATATAGCTCCAAGTAAAGTTACCGATGAACGAAGACGAAAGAGGGGATGCCTTCCGGGGCATCCCCAAGCTTAGGCTCTTGGTTGTCCTTGAATATTACCACGGGGTGCCTTGGGCATCCCCAAGCTTAGGCTCTTGCCACTCCTTATTCCATAGTCCATCGAATCTTTACCCAAAACTTGAAAACTTCACAACACAAAACTTAACAGAAAATCTCGTGAGCTCCGTTAGCGAAAGAAAACAAAACACCACTTCAAGGTACTGTAATGAACTCATTCTTTATTTGTATTGGTGTTAAATATACTGTATTCCAACTTCTCTATGGTTTATAAACTATTTTACTAGCCATAGATTCATCAAAATAAGCAAACAACACACGAAAACAGAATCTGTCAAAAACAGAACAGTCAGTAGTAATCTGTAACAAACGCAAACTTCTGGAACTCAAACAATTCTACCAAAATAGGAAGACCTAGAAAATTTGTTTGTTGATCATCTTCAATTGGAATCAGTATTTTATCATGTTCTGGTGATTTTAAATAATTGTTTTCGTGAACAGAAAGTTTCTGGAATTTTCAGCAAGATCAAATAACTATCATCCAAGAAGATCCTATAGGTCTTACCTGGCACAAACACTAATTAAAACATAAACCCACATCTAACAAGAGGCTAGATATATTATTTATTCCTAAAAATAACCAAAAAGGAAGAAACTAAAATAAAGTTGGGTTGCCTCCCAACAAGCGCTAACGTTTAACGCCCCTAGCTAGGCATGATGATTTCAATGATGCTCACCTAAAAGATAAGAATTGAAACATAAAGAGAGCATCATGAAACACATGGCAAGCACATTTAAGTCTAACCCACTTCCTATGCATAGGGATTTTGTGAGAAAACAACTTATGGGAACAATAATCAACTAGCATAGGAAGGCAAAACAAGCATAACTTCAAAACTTTAAGCACATAGAGAGGAAACTTGATATTATTGCAATTCCTACAAGCATATGTTCCTCCCTCATAATAATTTTCAGTAGCATCATGAATGAATTTTACAATATAACCAGCACCTAAAGCATTCTTTTCATGATCTACTTGCATAGAAAATTTAGTACTCTCCACATAAGCAAAATTCTTCTCATTCAGAATAGTGGGAGTATCATAAGAAACTCGAATACTATAAATTGTTTGCATATTAAAAGAGTAATGTTCAGAAAAAGGGTAATAATAATCATGACAAGTTTTATAAATGTAATCATCACTACTTTTTATAGTATAAGTTTCATCACAATAATCATCATAAGCAGGAGGCAAGCTATCATCATAATAAATTTTCTCATCAAAACTTGGGAGGCTTAAAATATCATCTTCCTTAAACATAGCCTCCCAAAGCTTGGGATAAATATTAATTGCAGCAAATATATTCTCAAACTTGTCATTCTCATCAAACATAGCATCCCCAAGCTTGGGCCTTTTCATATCATAAGCATAATCACTCTCATCATTAATATTATGGATAGCACCAATAGTATAGCAATTATCATCATCACAAGGAGTAATAGGAGCAACATCATTTGGGAGAGATACCTTTCTACCTTTGCTTCTCCGTCTTTGATTTTTCTTCTTCACGTCATGTGTGGGTTTGACCCTCTTTTGGAGCTCCTTATTAATTAGATGGGTTGAATAGAAGGCTCCTCCTCTTTACCTGATTTATCATAGGAAATAATAGGAGGATATTGGGAAGTCTCTTCCCTTTCATTAGTATTCTCTTCATCTTCTATTTGTTTTCTTTTCTTTATGTAATTGGAAATATAGGTATTTTCAATGCAATTCACCGCACAATACATATAAATTTCCTCTAGATCAAAACCAAGAAGTTTATCACGGGCAAATACTGGAAGATAGTTAGTTATACGTTTCATTTCTTCATAATCCATAACCAAACTAAGTTCATTATGATGTGCAAGGGAAATCAAGTCATCACAATTTTTGGAAACGATTAGATCATGAAACAATTTGCATCGGATAGTTAAATGACCACGTTCATTGCAAAGTTCACAAATACGGCTAGGAAAATTTAAATTTTCAGCACAAACATCTAGCCTTTCTTGCAACCATTTAGTTTCTAAGTACTTATGCCTCTTACAAAATCTATCCTCCCTTTTTGGTATGTATTTGCAAACTCTATGCACTCCAAAAAAATCGACATGCTTATAAGAGATATTTTCATCATGACTAGTGCAATCATCATTAGTACTATGGATATTCAAAGAGTTCATACTAACAACATTGCAATCATGCTCATCATTCAAAGATTTAGTGCCAAACATTTTATAGACTTCTTCTTCTAGCACTTGAGCACATTTTTGCTTCCCATCATTCTCACAAAAGATATTAAAAAGATGGAGCCTATGAGACAAACTCAATTCCATTTTTTTGTAGTTTTCTTTTATAGACTAAACTAGTGATAAAACAAGAAACAAAAAGATTCGATTGCAAGATCTAAAGATATACCTTCAAGCACTCACCTCCCCGGCAACGGCGCCAGAAAAGAGCTTGATCTCTACAACGCAACCTTCTTCTTGTAGACGTTATTGGGCCTCCAAGTGCAGGGTTTATAGGACAGTAGCAAATTTCCCTCAAGTGGATGACCTAAGGTTTATCAATCCGTGGGAGGCGTAGGTTGAAGATGGTCTCTCTCAAGCAACCCTGCAACCAAATAACAAAGAGTCTCTTGTGTCCCCAACACACCCAATACAATGGTAAATTGTATAGGTGCACTAGTTCGGCGAAGAGATGGTGATACTAGTGCAATATGGATGGTAGATATAGGTTTTTGTAATCTGAAAATATAAAAACAGCAAGGTAACTAATGATAAAAGTGAGCGTAAACGGTATTGCAATGCTAGGAAACAAGGCCTAGGGTTCATACTTTCACTAGTGCAAGTTCTCTCAACAATAATAACATAATTGGATCATATAAATATCCGTCAACATGCAACAAAGAGTCACTCCAAAGTCACTAATAGTGGAGAACAAACGAAGAGATTATGGTAGGGTACGAAACCACCTCGAAGTTATCCTTTCTGATCGATCTATTCAAGAGTCCGTAGTAAAATAACACGAAGCTATTCTTTCCGTTCGATCTATCATAGAGTTCGTACTAGAATAACACCTTAAGATACAAATCAACCAAAACCCTAATGTCACCTAGATACTCCAATGTCACCTCAAGTATCCGTGGGTATGATTATACGATATGCATCACACAATCTCAGATTCATCTATTCAACCAACACAAAGAACTTCAAAGAGTGCCCCAAAGTTTCTACCGGAGAGTCAAGACGAAAACGTGTGCCAACCCCTATGCATGAGTTCACAATATTACGGAACCCGCAAGTTGATCACCAAAACATACATCAAGTAGATCACGTGAATATCCCATTGTCACCACAGATAAGCACATGCAAGACATACATCAAGTGTTCTCAAATCCTTAAAGACTGAATACGATAAGATAACTTTAAAGGGAAAACTCAATCCATTACAAGAGAGTAGAGAGGGAGAAACATCATAAGATCCAACTATAATAACAAAGCTCGCGATACATGAAGATCATGCCGAATCAAGAACACGAGAGAGAGAGATCAAACACATAGCTACTGGTACATACCTTCAGCCCCGAGGGTGAGCTACTCCCTCCTCGTCATGGAGATCGCCGGGATGATGAATATGGCCACCGGTGAGGGATCCTCCTCCGGCAGGGTGCCGGAATAGGGTCCCGATTGGTTTTTGGTGGCTACAGAGGCTTGCATCGGCGGAACTCCCGATCTATTCTGCTCCCCGATGGTTTTAGGGTATATGGATATATATAGGCAAAAGAAGTCGGTCAGGGGAGCCGCGAGGGGCCCACGAGGGTGGAGGGCGCGCCCAATGGGTAGGGCGCGCCTCCCTGCCTCGTGGCTCCCTCGAAGCTTCCCTGACGTCTACTCCAAGTCTCCTGGATTGCTTCCGTTCCAAAAATAACTCTCCCGGAGGTTTCATTCCGTTTGGACTCCGTTTGATATTCCTTTTCTTCGAAACACTGAAATAGGCAAGAAAACAACAATTTGGGCTGGGCCTCCGGTTAATAGGTTAGTCCCAAAAATAATATAAAACTGTATAATAAAGCCCATAAACATCCAAAACAGATAATATAATAGCATGGAACAATCAAAAATTATAGATACGTTGGAGACGTATCAGCATCCCCAAGCTTAATTCCTACTTAGCATAATTTTCAATGTAATTCTCTTATTTGTGGTATGAATATTCAGATCCGAAAGATTCAAGATAAAAGTTTAATATTGACATAAAAATAATAATACTTCAAGCATACTAACAAAGCAATCATGCCTTCTCAAAATAACATGGCCAAAGAAAGTTATCCCTACAAAATCATATAGTCTGGCTATGCTCTATCTTCATCACACAAAATATTTAAATCATGCACAACCCCGATGACAAGCCAAGCAATTGTTTCATACTTTTGACGTTCTCAAACTTTTTCAATCTTCACGCAATACATGAGCGTGAGCCATGGACATAGCACTATAGGTGGAACGGAATGGTGGTTGTGGAGAAGACAAAAAGGAGAAGATAGTCTCACATCAACTAGGCGTATCAACGGGCTATGGAGATGCCCATCAATAGATATCAATGTGAGTGAGTAGGTATTGCCATGCAACGGATGCACTAGAGCTATAAGTGTATGAATGATCAAAAAGAAACTAAGTGGGTGTGCATCCAACTCGCTTGCTCATGAAGACCTAGGGCATTTTGAGGAAGCCCATCATTGGAATATGCAAGCCAAGTTCTATAATGAAATATTCCCACTAGTATATGAAAGTGACAACATAGGAGATTCTCTATCATGAAGATCATGGTGCTACTTTGAAGCACAAGTGTGGTAAAAGGATAGTAGCATTGCCCCTTCTCTCTTTTTCTCTCATTTTTTTGTTTTTTGGGCCTTCTCCTTTTTTTGGCCTCTTTTTTCTCTTTTTTTATTTTTCGTCCGGAGTTTCATCCCGACTTGTGGGGGAATCATAGTCTCCATCATCCTTTCCTCACTGGGACAATGCTCTAATAATGATGATCATCACACTTTTATTTACTTACAACTCAAGAATTACAACTCGATACTTAGAACAAAATATGACTCTATGTGAATGCCTCCGGCGGTGTACCGGGATATGCAATGAATCAAGAGTGACATGTACAAAACAATTATGAACGGTGGCTTTGCGACAAATTTGATGTCAACTACATGATCATGCAAAGCAATATGACAATGATGAAGCGTGTCATAATAAACGGAACGGTGGTAAGTTGCATTGCAATATATCTCGGAATGGCTATGGAAATGCCATGATAGGTAGGTATGGTGGCTGTTTTGAGGAAGGTATATGGTGGGCATATGATACCGGCGAAAGGTGCGTGGTATTAGAGAGGCTAGCAATGGTGGAAGGAAGAGAGTGCGTATAATCCATGGACTCAACATTAGTTATAAAGAACTCATATACTTATTGCAAAAATCTACAAGTTATCGAAACAAAGTATTACGCGTATGCTCCTAGGGGATAGATTGGTAGGAAAAGACCATCGCTCGTCCCCGACCGCCACTCATAAGGAAGACAATCAATAAATAAATCATGCTCTGACTTCATCACATAACGGTTCACCATACGTGCATGCTACGGGAATCACAAACTTTAACACAAGTATTTCTCAAATTCACAACTACTCAACTAGCATGACTCTAATATCACGATCTTCATATCTCAAAACAATTATCCAGTATCAAACTTCTCATAGTATTCAATGCACTTTATATGATAGTTTTTAGTATATCCCTCTTGGATGCCCATCATATTAGGACTAAATTCATAACCAAAGCAAATTACCATGCTGTTTAGGACTCTCAAAATAATATAAGTGAAGCACGGGAGTTCATCTATTTCTTCAAAATAAAACCACCGCCGTGCTCTAAAAAGATGTAAGTGAAGCACTAGAGCAAACGACAAACTACTCCGAAAAATATAAGTGAAGATCAATGAGTAGTCGAATAATTATGCAACTATGTGAATACTCTCTCTCATTTAAGAATTTCAGATCTTGGTATTTTATTCATACAGCAAGCAAAACAAAAGAAAATAAAATGACGCTCCAAGTAAAACACATATCATGTGGTGAATAAAAATATAGCTCCAAGTAAAGTTACCGATGAACGAAGACGAAAGAGGGGATGCCTTCCGGGGCATCCCCAAGCTTAGGCTCTTGGTTGTCCTTGAATATTACCTCGGGGTGCCTTGGGCATCCCCAAGCTTAGGCTCTTTCCACTCCTTATTCCATAGTCCATCGAATCTTTACCCAAACTTGAAAACTTCACAACACAAAACTTAACAGAAAATCTCGTGAGCTCCGTTAGCGAAAGAAAACAAAACACCACTTCAAGGTACTGTAATGAACTCATTATTTATTTGTATTGGTGTTAAATCTACTGTATTCCAACTTCTCTATGGTTTATAAACTATTTTACTAGCCATAGATTCATCAAAATAAGCAAACAACACACGAAAAACAGAATCTGTCAAAAACAGAACAGTCAGTAGTAATCTGTAACTAACGCAAACTTCTGGAACTCAAACAATTCTACAAAAATAGGACGACCTAGAAAATTTGCTTATTGATCATCTGCAATTGGAATCAGTATTTTATCACGTTCTGGTGATTTTAAACAATTGTTTTCGTGAACAGATAGTTTCTGGAATTTTCAGCAAGATCAAATAACTATCATCCAAGAAGATCCTATAGGTCTTACCTGGCGCAAACAGTAATTAAAACATAAAACCACATCTAACCAGAGGCTAGATAGATTATTTATTCCTAAACATAACCAAAAAGGAAGAAACTAAAATAAAGTTGGGTTGCCTCCCAGCAAGCGCTAACGTTTAACGCCCCTAGCTAGGCATGATGATTTCAATGATGCTCACCTAAAAGATAAGAATTGAAACATAAAGAGAGCATCATGAAACTCAAGGCAAGCACATTTAAGTCTAACCCACTTCCTATGCATAGGGATTTTGTGAGCAAACAACTTATGGGAACAATAATCAACTAGCATAGGAAGGCAAAACAAGCATAACTTCAAAACTTTAAGCACATAGAGAGGAAACTTGATATTATTGCAATTCCTACAAGCATATGTTCCTCCCTCATAATAATTTTCAGTAGCATCATGAATGAATTCAACAATATAACCAGCACCTAAAGCATTCTTTTCATGATCTACTTGCATAGAAAATTTACTACTCTCCACATAAGCAAAATTCTTCTCATTCGGAATAGTGGGAGTATCATAAGAAACTCGAATACTATAAATAGTTTCCATATTAAAAGAGTAATGTTCAGAAAAAGGGTAATCATAATCATGACAAGTTTTATAAATGTAATCATCACTATTTTTTATAGTATAAGTTTCATCACAATAATCATCATAAGCAGGAGGCATGCTATAATCATAATAAATTTTCTCATCAAAACTTGGGAGGCTAAAAATATCATCTTACATAAACATAGCCTCCCCAAGCTTGGGATAAACATTAATTGCAGAAAATATATTCTCAAACTTGTCATTCTCATCAAACATAGCATCCCCAAGCTTGGGCCTTTTCATATCATAAGCATAATCACTCTCATCATTAATATTATGGATAGCACCAATAGTATAGCAATTATCATCATCACAAGGAGTAATAGGAGCAACATCATTTGGGAGAGATACCTTTCTACCTTTGCTTCTCCGTCTTTGATTTTTCTTCTTCACGTCATGTGTGGGTTTGACCCTCTTTTTGGAGCTCCTTATTAATAAGATGGGTTGAATAGAAGGCTCCTCCTCTTTACCTGATTCATCATAGAAAATAATAGGAGGATATTGGGAAGTCTCTTCCCTTTCAGTAGTATTCTCTTCATCTTCTATTTGTTTTCTTTTCTTTATGTAATTGGAAATACAGGGATTTTCAATGCAATTCACTGCACAATACATACAAATTTCCTCTAGATCAAAATCAAGAAGTTTATCACGGGCAAATACTGGAAGATAGTTAGTTATACGTTCCATTTCTTCATAACCCACATACAAACTAAGTTCATTATGATGTGCAAGGGAAATCAAGTCATCACAATTTTTGGAAACAATTAGGTCATGAAACAATTTGCATCGGATAGTTAAATGACCACGTTCATTGCAAAGTTCAGAAATACGGCTAAGAAAAATTAAATTTTTAGCACAAACATCTAGCCTTTCTTGCAACCATTTAGTTTGTAAGTACTTATGCCTCTTACAAAATCTATCTTCCCTTTTTGGTATGTATTTGCAAACTCTATGCACTCCACAAAAAGCAACATGCTTATAAGAGATATTTTCATCATGACTAGTGCAATCATCATTAGTACTATGGATATTCAAAGAGTTCATACTAACAACATTGCAATCATGTTCATCATTCAAAGATTTACTGCCAAACATTTTATAGACTTCTTCTTCTAGCACTTGAGCACATTTTTCCTTCCCATCATTCTCACGAAAGATATTAAAAAGATGAAGCGTATGAGACAAACCCAATTCCATTTTTTTGTAGTTTTCTTTTATAGACTAAACTAGTGATAAAACAAGAAACAAAAAGATTCGATTGCAAGATCTAAAGATATACCTTCAAGCACTCACCTCCCCGGCGCCAGAAAAGAGCTTGATGTCTACTACGCAACCTTCTTCTTGTAGACGTCGTTGGGCCTCCAAGTGCAGAGGTTTGTAGGACAGTAGCAAATTTCCCTCAAGTCGATGACCTAAGGTTTATCAATCCGTGGGAGGCGTAGGTTGAAGATGGTCTCTCTCAAGCAACCCTGCAACCAAATAACAAAGAGTCTCTTGTGTCCCCAACACACCCAATACAATGGTAAATTGTATAGGTGCACTAGTTCGGCGAAGAGATGGTGATACAAGTGCAATATGGATGGTAGATATAGGTTTTTGTAATCTGATATAAAAACAGCAAGGTAACTAATGATAAAAGTGAGCGTAAACGGTATTGCAATGCTAGGAAACAAGGCCTAGGGTTCATACTTTCACTAGTGCAAGTTCTCTCAACAATAATAACATAATTGGATCATATAAATATCCGTCAACATGCAACAAAGAGTCACTCCAAAGTCACTAATAGTGGAGAACAAACGAAGAGATTATGGTAGGGTACGAAACCACCTCAAAGTTATCCTTTCTGATCGATATATTCAAGAGTCCGTAGTAAAATAACACGAAGCTATTCTTTCCGTTCGATTTATCATAGAGTTCGTACTAGAATAACACCTTAAGATACAAATCAACCAAAACCCTAATGTCACCTAGATAGTCCAATGTCACCTCAAGTATCCGTGGGTATGATTATATGATATGCATCACACAATCTCAGATTCATCTATTCGACCAACACAAAGAACTTCAAAGAGTGCCCCAAAGTTTCTACCGGAGAGTCAAGACGAAAACGTGTGCCGACCCCTATGCATAAGTTCACAATGTTACGGAACCCGCAAGTTGATCACCAAAACATACATAAAGTAGATCACGTGAATATCCCATTGTCACCACAGATAAGCACATGCAAGACATACATCAAGTGTTCTCAAATCCATAAAGACTCAATCCGATAAGATAACTTCAAAGGGAAAACTCAATCCATTACAAGAGAGTAGAGAGGGAGAAACATCATAAGATCCAACTATAATAGCAAAGCTCGCGATACATCAAGATCGTGCCGAATCAAGAACACGAGAGAGAGAGAGAGAGAGATCAAACACATAGCTACTGGTACATACCCTCAGCCCCGAGGGTAAACTACTCCCTCCTCATCATGGAGATCGCCGGGATGATGAATATGGCCACCGGTGAGGGATCCGCCCTTCGGCAGGGTGCCGGAACAGGGTCTGGATTGGTTTTGCGTGGCTATAGAGGCTTGCGGCGGCGGAACTCCCAATCTATTCTGCTCCCCGATGGTTTTAGGGTATATGGATATATATAGGTGAAAGCAGTCGGTCAGGGGAGCCACGAGGGGCCCACGAGGGTGGAGGGCGCGCCCAGGGGGGTAGGGCGCGCCTCCCTGCCACGTGGCTCCCTCGAAGCTTCCCTGACGTCTACTCCAAGTCTCCTGGATTGCTTCCGTTCCAAAAATAACTCTCCCAAAGGTTTCATTCCGTTTGGACTCCGTTTGATATTCCTTTTCTTCGAAACACTGAAATAGGCAAGAAAACAACAATTTGGGCTGGGCCTCCTGTTAATAGGTTAGTCCCAAAAATAATATAAAAGTGTATAATAAAGCCCATAAACATCCAAAACAGATAATATAATAGCATGGAACAATAAAAAATTATAGATACGTTGGAGACGTATCACTCAATGCCCGACCTCAGCAGAAGAAAGAGAAAAGATGAGTGTCATCCCCTATGCCTCAGCCATAGGCTCTATTATGTATGCCATGCTGTGTACCAGACCTGATGTGAACCTTGCCATAAGTTTGGTAGGGAGGTACCAAAGTGATCCCGGTATGGAACACTGGACATCGGTCAAGAATATCCTGAAGTACCTGACAAGGACTAAGGATATGTTGTGATGTGATGGACAAGACCCAATCCTAAGCATAGGACAAGATCGTGTAGTTCGTTTGCTAGAGCTTTTCTAATGTCAAGTATCATTTCCTTAGACCATGAGAATGCGAAACTCCCGGATGCCGTAGGAATGCTTTGGGTATATCAAACGTCGCAACGTAACTGGGTGACTATAAAGGTGCACTATAGGTATCTCCGAAAGTGTATGTTGGGTTGGCACGAATCGAGACTGGGATTTGTCACTCCGTATGACGGAGAGGTATCTCTGGGCCCACTCGGTAATGCATCATCATAATGAGCTCAATGTGACTAAGGAGTTAGTCACGGGATCATGTGTTACGGAACGAGTAAAGAGACTTGCCGGTAACAAGATTGAAAGAGGTATGGGGATACCGACGATCGAATCTCGGGCAAGTAATATACCGATGGACAAAGGGAATTGTATACGGGATTGATTGAATCCCCGGCATCGTGGTTCATCCGATGAGATCATTGTGGAACATGTGGGAGCCAATATGGGTATCCAGATCCTGCTATTGGTTATTGGCCGGAGAGGTGTCTCGGTCATGTCTGCATGGTTCCCGAACCCGTAGGGTCTACACACTTAAGGTTCGGTGACGCTAGAGTTGTAATGGGAAATTGTATGTGGTTACCGAAGGTTGTTAGGAGTCCCGGATGAGATCCCGAACGTCATGAGGAGTTTTGGAATGGTCCGGAGGTGAAGATCGATATATTGGACGAAGCGTATTGGAGTCCGGAATTATTCCGGGGGTGACGGGTGACGACCAACGTGATTGAAAGGGGTTTCAGTGGCCCCGACAAGTGTTGCAGGGCCTCATGGGCCAAGGGGAGGGGCAAACCAGCCCACTAAGGGGCTGTGCGCCCCCACACCCTTTCCCATGTTGCTTGGGGAGGTGGGGATCCTCCACCAGACTTAGGAGGCAAGCCTCCACCTGGCTTGGCTTGGGGGCAAGTCTCCCTAGGGTTTCCCTAGGAAGATCCAATCTGCCTTGGCCACCGCCCCTAGGGGAAACCCTAGGGCACCTCCTCCTTCCCCCTCCCCCCTATATATAGTGTGGGAGAGAGAGGGCAGCCGTACCTCTTCCCCTGGTGGAGCCCTCTCCCCTTCCACACCTCCTTTTCCTCTGTAGTGCTTGGCGAAGCCCTGCTGGAGAACCACGAGCTCCACCACCACGCCGTCGTGCTGCCGGAGTTCTCCCTCAAATTCTCCTCTCCCCTTGCTGGATCAAGAAGGAGGAGACGTCCCCATGCTGTACGTGTGTTGAACGCGGAGGCGCCGCACGTTCGGCGCTTGCATCAGATCATCCGCGATTTGAATCGCCGCGAGTATGACTCCATCAATCGCGTTCTTGTAACGCTTCCGCTTAGCGATCTTCAAGGGTATGAAGATGCACTCCCTCTCTCTCGTTGCTAGCATCTCCTAGATTGATCTTGGTGACACGTATGAATTATTTTGAATTATTACTATGTTACCCAACAGTCATGACTACTCCAAAATTTCCTCCTAATAGAACTACTAAGTTAATTTATGTTCCTAAAAATAAGGGTGGATCTTCTAGTAAAGAAAAGGAGGATCTTAAGATGATAATTATTTGCCCTAGTTTTATCAATATTATTAAGGAACCTATTCTTAAACGAATTTCTTGATTATCTACCTAGGAAAGTGATCATCAACAACTTGAATGAAATCCCTAGGAGTATGAGATGAGCATGGATGATCTCCCTCACTTTTATTACAATACCTAGATCTATGCAATATTCCTAGGTAGGGGCGTAAAACAATAACGCTTGTTGGGAGGCAACCCAATTTTATTTTATGTTTTTGTTTTTGCTCCTATTTTTCAATAAATATGCAATTACAATTATGTTATGACCGTGTTCTATTATTTTAATTAGTGTTTCTGCCAAGTAAGACCTTTGGGATGATCTTGGGTGATAGTTGATTTGATTTTGCTGAAACAGAAACTTTTGCGTCCAGTAGCATTATTGTTAAAATTCACTAGAGCTTGATAAAATTCTAAAGTTTTTACACAAGACTGATATAAAAATTTCCTACATTTTCCTAATTTTTAGAATTTTTGGAGTTACACAAGTTTGGATAAAGTCCAGATTACTACAGACTGTTCTGTTTTTGATAGATTATGTTTTCATTGTGTTGTTTGCTTATTTTGATGAATCTATGGGTAGTATCGGGGGGTATGAACCATGGAGAATTTACAATACAGTAGATATAACACCAATATAAAATTATAATGAGTTTACAACAGTACCTAAAAGTGGTTATTTGCTTTGTTTCACTAATAGATCTCACGAGTTTTCCGTTGAGTTTTGTGTTGTGAAGTTTTCAAGTTTTGGGTGAAGTTTCGATGGACTAAGAAATATAAAGAGTGGCAAGAGCCTAAGCTTGGGGATGCCCAAGGCACCCCAAGGTAATATTCAAGGAAAACCAAGCATTTAAGCTTAGGGATGCCCCGGATGGCATCCCCTCTTTTGTCTTCAATCCATTGGTAAATTACTTGAGGCTATATTTTTATTCACCACATGATATGTGTTTTCTTGGAGCGTCTTGTATTATATGAGTCTTTGCCTTTTAGTTTTCCACAATCATCCTTGCTGTACACACCTTTTGAGAGGGACACACATTAATCTTGAATTTATTAGAACACTCTATGTGCTTCACTTATATCTTTTGAGCTAGGTAGTTGCTCTAGTGCTTCACTTATATCTTTTTAGAGCACGACGGTGGTTTTATTTGAAAAAATTGGTGAACTATAATGCTTCACTTATATTATTTTGAGAGTCTTAAAAATAGTATGGCAATTTTCTTAGGTTATGAATTTAGTCCTAATATGATGGGTATTCAAGAGGGATATAATAAAACTTTCATAAAGATCATTGAATATACGAGAAGTTTGATTCCTTGCATTTGTTTTGTGATATAAAGATGGTGATATTAGATTCATGCTAGTGAGTAATTGTGGTTTAGTAAGAATATTTGCGTTAAAGTTCGTGATTCCCGAAGCATGCACGTATGGTCTCTTGTTATGCGTTGAAATTGGAGCATAATTTTGTTGTTGTCTTCCTTATGAGTGGCGGTCGGGGACGAGCAATGGTCTTTTCCTACCACTCTATCCCCCTAGAAGCATGCGTATTAGTACTGTGTTTAGAGGGCTAATAAACTTTTGCAATAAGTATGTGAGTTCTTTATGACTAATGTTGAGTCCATGGATTATACGCACTCTCACCCTTGCATCATTGCTAGCCTCTTCGGTACCGTGCAGTGCCCTTTCTTACCTTGAGAGTTGGTGCAAACTTCGCTGGTGCATCCAAATCCCGTGATATGATACGCTCTTTCACACATAAGCCAGCTTATATCTTCCTCAAAACAACCACCATACCTACCTATTATGGAATTTCCATAGCCATTTCGAGATATATTGCCATGCAACTTCCACCGTTCCGTTTTATTATGACACATACCATCATTGTCATATTGCTTTGCATGATCATATAGTTGACATAGTATTTGTGGCATGGCCACTGTTCATATTTTTTATACATGTCATGATAGATCATTAAACATCCTGGTACACCGCCGGAAGCATTCATATAGAGTCATATTTTTGTTCTAGTATCGAGTTGTAATTCTTGAGTTGTAAGTAAATAAAAGTGTGATGGTCATCATTATTAGAGCATTGTGAGGAAAGGATGATGGAGACTATGATGCCCCCACAAGCCGGGATGACTCCGGACGGAAAATGAGAAAAATGGAAAAAGAGGCCAAAGAGCCCAAAAGAAAAAAAGAGAGAGAAAAAATAAAAATAAAAAAAGATTAGAGAAAAAGAGAGAAGGAACAATGCTACTATCCCTTTTCGACACTTTGCTTCAAATAGCACCATGTTCTTCATGATAGAGAGTCTCCTATTTTGTCACTTTCATATATTACTAATGGAAATTTTTAATTATAGAACTTTGATAACCCACAAGTATAGGGGATCGTTTGTAGCCTTCTTCGATAAATAAGAGTGTTGAACCCAACAAGGAGCTAAAGGTAGAACAAATATTCCCACAAGTTCTATCGACCACCGATACAACTCTACGCACACTTGACGTTTGCTTTATCAAAAACAAGTATGAAACTAGTTTGTAGGAGTGATGCTAGAACTACTTTGCAAGAATAAAACTAGAAGTACTTTGCAAGATAATAAAATTTAGGTGTTTAGTAAAAGGGTTTGTGTCAACAAGAAAGTTATTTGTCCCTAGACAATCGATAACAAGTACCAGTAATCATTCTTGTAATTTTATATGAGGGAGAGGCATGATCTAATATACTTTCTCTACTTGGATTATATGCACTTATGATTGGACCCCTAGCAAGCATCTGCAACTACTAAAGATCATTAAGGTCGTGAAACCCAACCATAGCATTAAGTATCAAGTCCTCTTTACTCCCATACGTCATACCCCACTTACTCGGGTTTAAGCTTCTGTCACTCTCGCAACCCACCATAAGCGAACCATGAACATATTACAACACCCTACAGCGTGGGCCCCTCACGTTTGCGCGAGAATGGAGGGCACCATAGGACAACACCATAAATAAAATATACAATCATACCAACCAAGATCACGATTAACCCACAGGACAAAACGGATCTACTCAAACATCATAGGATAGCCAAATATCATTGGGAAATAATATATGGAGTTGAGCACCATGTTTAAGTAGAGATTACAATGGGGGGAAAGGGTGTTACACCGCTGCATAGATGGGGAGAGAGTTGGTGTTCACGGTAGCAAGATTGTTAATGTAGATCGTCATCCCGATCGTTGCCCCGACGGCACTCCGGCGCCACCGGAAGCGAGGGGGAGAGAGCCCCCCTCCTTCTTCTTCTTCTTCCTTGGCCTCCCCCTAGATGGGAGGAGAGTTCCCCCTCTGGTCCTTGGTCTCCATGGCGGCGGAGGGGCGGGAGCCCCTCTGCGATTGGATCTCCCTCTCTGTTCTCTTGTGTTTCGCCTTCTCCTGATCTGGCGAAAACCGTTTCTTATATTCCGGGAGATCCGTAACTCCGATTGCGCTGAGATTTTAACACGATTTTTTTTCCGGATATAAGCTTCCTTGCGCCTGAAGTAGAGCTCCAACCGACGTTCGAGGAGGGCACAACCCACCACCACGTGCCACGGGCCTCTGGCGCACCATGGTGTCTTGTGGGCTGTGTGGGCCTCCGTTTGCGGTGATTCCAACTCCAAAAAATCACATATATTCCAAAATAATTCTCCGTGAAATTTTATTGCATCTGGACTTCATTTGATATGGATTTTCTGCGATACAAAAAACATGCAAAAAATAGGAACTGGCACTGGGCACTGGATCAATAGGTTAGTCCAATAAATCATATAAAAAGTTGCCAAAAGTATGTGAAAGTGGTATAATATTGGAATGAAACAATCAAAAATTATAGATACGACGGAGACGTATCAGCATCCCCAAGCTTAATTCCTGCTCGTCCTCGAGCAGGTAAATGATAAAAAAAAGAATTTTTGATGTGGAATGCTACCTAGCATAAACTTGATCATATATCTAATCATGGCATGAATATTAAGACATAAGTGATTCAAAGCAATAGTCTATAATTTGACATAAAGACATCAGTACTCAGGCATCCCAACAAACAATCATGTCTTTCAAAATATCAACGCTAAAGAAAGTTATCCCTACAAAATCATATACTCTTGTCATGCTCTGTCTTCTTAACACAAAGTATTTATCATGCACAACCCCGATGACAAGCCGAGCAATTGGTTCATACTTTTTAACATGCTTCAGCCTTTTCAACCCTCACGCAATACATGAGAGCAAGCCATGGATATAGCACTACGGGTGGAATAGAGTATGATGATAGGGGTAAATATAAGGAAGACAAAAAGGTAAGAAATTCTCACACTGACGCGGCTAACCAACGGGCTATGGAGATGCCCATCAATTGATATCAACGTGAGGAGTAGGGATTGCCATGCAATGAATGCACTAAGAGCTATAAGTGTATGAAAGCTCAATATGAAAACTAAGTGGGTGTGCATCTAATCCTATAATGAAAAATTCCCACTAGTATATGAAAGTGACAACATAGGAGACTCTCCATATGAAAAACATGGTGCTACTTTGAAGCACAAGTGTGGTAAAGGATACTAACAATGCCCCTTCTCTCTTTGTTTATTTTTTTCTTTTTCTTTCTTTCTTTTTTTTTCCTTTTTTCCTTTTTTTCTTTTTCTTTTTCTTTTCTTTCTTTCTTTCTTTTTCTTTTTTTTCTTTTACTTTTTTCCCTCTCATTGTCTGGAGTCTCATCCCGACTTGTGGGGGAACCATAGTCTCCATCATCCTTTCCTCACTGGGGCACTGCTCTAAAAATGAATAATGATGATCATCACACTTCTATTTACTTATAACTCAAAAGAAATACAAATTACAACTCGATACCTATGACAAAGTATGACTCTATATGAATGCCTCTGGCAATGTACCAAGATGTGAAATGATCTAGCGTAACATGTATGAAAAAATGATGAACAGTGTCCGAGCCACAAACACTATGTCAGCTACATGATCATGCAAAGCAATATGACAATCACTGTTCAAGATATCTTCCGATATTCCGATAAATCGACCGATTTATCGCTAACCATTATCTGTCCGATAAGATAAATTCGCCACTAAATCAGCCGATATGGCGATAAATCGGCCGATATGCCGATAAACTGGCCGATTTACCCCTTATCATGGATCGACCGATAAGTTCCCGATAAGCGATATCCCCAACATTGATGACAATGAATGCTCAAGTCATCAAACGGAAGCGGTGGAAGTTGCATGGCAATGTATCTTGGAATGGCCATGGAAAAGCCATAATAGGTAGGTATGGTGGCTGCTTTGAGGAAGATATAATAAGGCTTATGTGTTATAGAGCGTATCATATCACGGGGGTTGGATGCACCGGCGAAGTTTGCACCACGTCTCGATGTGAGAAGGGCAATGCACGGTACCGTAGAGGCTAGCAAATTGCGAAAAGGTAAGAGTGTGTATATTCCATGGACTTACATTAGTCATAAAGAACTCATATACTTATTGCAAAAGTTTATTAGCCCTCGAAGCAAAGTACTACTACGCATGCCCCTAGGGGGATAGATTGGTAGGAAAAGACCATCGCTCATCCCCGACCGCCACTCATAAGGAAGACAATCAATAATAAATCATGCTCCAACATCATAGCATAATGAGAGACTATACGTGCATGCTTCGGGAATCACAAACCTTAACACCAATATTCTTACTAAACACAACCATTTACTAGTACCTCCCACATATTCCATCTCTATATCGCAAAACTATTGCAAGGAATCAAACATATCATATTCAGTGATCCATAAGTTTTATGTAGGATTTTATGACTAACCATGCAATTGACCAATTCCTGTTGACTCTCTAAATAGATATAAGTGAAGTATGAGAGTTTAATTCTTTTTACAAAAGATCATGCTCTAACAAATATAAGTGAAGCAAAAGAGCATTCTTCAAATAACGGTTTTCTATGTGAAGAGAAATAGGCAATCCAAACTTCAAATGATATAAGTGAAGCACGTGAAGTATTCTATAAAGCCACACTCAAAAGATATAAGTGAAGTGCAATGAGCATTCTATAAATCAACCATGGACTATCTCATACCAGCATGGTGCATAAAGAAGAATGAAAACTAAATGCAAAAGACGCTCCAAGATTTGCACATATCATGTGAACGAAACGAATCCGAAAACATACCGATACTTGTTGAAGAAAGAGGGGATGCCTTCCGGGGCATCCCCAAGCTTAGACGCTTGAGTCTCCTTGAATATTTACTTGGGGTGCCTTGGGCATCCCCAAGCTTGAGCTCTGGCCTCTCCTCCTTCTCCTCACATCGAGACCTCCTCGATCTTTGATCACTTCATCCACACAAAACTCAACAGAAACTTTTAGTGGCGGGGTTAGTGAATATGGCAGTCAAATCCCATCATGTACTGCTATAACATTATTGTATAATCATAATCAAACATTACCCACTGTATCCTATCACAATTCTATGGCCCCAAGTCAAAGGGTGTAACATCCCAAATTTTCAATTTGGTATGTTATACATAGATCATCATTGCATATCATGTTTTATTGCATTTTGACAAATCCTCGATAAATCCTAAGCAACTCAAGGACCCTCGGAGAGAGTTGGGGATTTTCTCGAATTTCATATTTGATTTACATCAAATAATAAGACGAGGATTTTGGTTTTAATTATTTTCTCTCCGGAAAAATATTTCATTTTAAAAATAAATGAGAGAAGAAAATATGACTTCTCCAAAACAATTGAAATACTGGAGGTAAAATGTTAAAATCATTTATTGGAATTTATTTGGATTTTATTTGCAATTTTTATTGCATTAAAAATATTGCATGTTTCCAAAATATTTATTTTGTGTTAAAAAGATGTTCACCCTATTCTAGATTTTCTAACTAGACGGGGAAATTTTATTTTATAGTTTTTTTGGACTTTTATTTATTTTTCTACGAATATTTTTCCGCGGAACATTAAAAAAAAATGCGCGCGCCCGCCGGGCCGAGCCCAGCCGCGCCAGGCCGCCGGCCCACCCCGCGCCCCTCTCCTCCTCGCGCACGGGACGCGCCGCCGCCGCCGTGTCCATGGCGGACACGGGAGTCCGAGCCGCCGCCGGAGCTTGCCCCCTCCTCCAAGCCTCGCACCCCCTCCCCTTTATATACCCCCGCACCCCCCTCCTCTCACCTCGCCCGCCGCCGCCGAGCACCCCGCACCCCCGCCGCCGCCGCTTGCCCGCCGCCGCCGCCGTTTGCCGCCGCCCCTCGCCGCCCCTCGCCCTTCCCTGAGCACCCCGCACCCCGCCGCCCTCGCCACCTGTCGCCGAAGCCGGCCAAGCCCCGCCAGAGCCCCGCCCCGACGAGGTACTGCCTCGCCTCGTTTCGCCGGTTTTCTTAAAAAAAAACCATTCGTTTAAAAAAACCCTAGATCGGTTTTTTTTCGGTTTTATTGTTTTTGCGAGCGTTCACCGAACCGTTCGTTTTAACGAACGCGTTCATCGGATTTTCTCTGTTAACGAACGTCCGTTCTTTAACCGTTCGACCGTTTTTCTTTTTCGTCGGATTTTTCCGCGATTATCTCAGATCTCAATTTCTGATCGAATCTTCGTTTCTGTTTAACTTTTCGCTCGTTTATCGGAATCAGGCGATTCAAGCGCCTAGAGTTTCGTATCGAAATTCTCTTTCCGTTTAACCTACTCAAACATGTTTTTGCTACAGTAAAATTTGACCTAGATCCAGATTAGTAAACGAAGCTTGTTTCTTTCGCCGTTTGACTTTCGTTGCTTATTTCGAGTTGATTCTTTTTGCAAACCGGAGTTCTTAAGTTGAACTTTCTGGTTTGATCTTTCATTCGAGTTTTACCTGTGCATTAGATGAGTACTGATTGTATGCTTGTTTGTTTGCGATAGAGTACCTGGAGTGTGCCGCTTGTTACTTCGAATCGCTAGGTTTTGCGGATCATCAGCAAGGCAAGTAACACTTTGATCATATACCTTCCATACCCGGTTTTTATTGCATTAGATCTGTTTTCCTCAAACAATTGCATGATTAGGATCTAATTAAATTATGGGTATTGGGAAGTAGTTGAGGTAGTACCTATTTCCTATTTCTGATCAAACCCTTGGGAGTTACTTCTACGTTTGCTATTATATTGCCATGCTATGCTCGTGGACATGGATTGGGTTTGAGAGATTTCCATGACACATGTGAGATTGTTAATTAATGGTTTACTTAAGGTGGCAACTAAAACTCACATCTGGGTGGATTGTGGTACCTGGGTATTCCAGGATTGCCTGTTTTTCTTTTGGACCGCCACCCAGGTTCAAAGGGATCATGAGATTATTCATGCTAGGAACTTCCGTGTGCAGCCGCAAGCTATTATGTGCTCTAGCATAGTTGACTAAGTTGTGTGAACTCTTACAGTGGTAGACTATCAGATGTAGGGGAAAGTAGGTGTAACTGTCTACCCATACGTAAGGTGCAAACACTTCTGAAAGACTGTGTCTCGGTCATCCGTTACTCAAACACCATGTAGTGCGAGTAATCCAACGGAGGAGATCGAGTCTTGTGGGGAAAAGTGCACAAACCTCTGCAGAGTGTACAAACTAATCATGGTTAGCCGTGTCCCCGGTTATGGACAACTTGAGTATCTAGTACTTGGATTATCATGTGAATCTCATCACCATGTTACTTTTAATTAATTTTGTTGGGTTAATGATTATTTCTTAATTGGGATTGAGATGCTGTCAACCATCTCAATGTTTCACAACCACCATGATAGTTAAATAAAATTTATTCCTTTGAAGTAGGATAAAATTGGCTTTTCGCAAAACTGTAACCATAGAGCTTTCCACCAGCCATATATGCATGTAGTATAGCATTATTATTGTTCATTACTCTCTATGTGTTACATTGCTAGCATATTCTATGTGCTGACCCGTTTTCGGGCTGCAACATTTCATGTTGTAGACTTTTCAGACGACGAGTAAGGTGCCTTAGGTCGTGGTCTTATACTCAGTGATGCCGCTGGAGTTGATGGACTCACTTATCTTCCAAGTCTTCCGCTGTTATCGTTTTTAGATGGCCTTAAGCCATGTTTATCATACTTAATCTCTTTGGAGATATTCGATGTAATAAGTGTGTGATTGCTACTCTGTTATAAATCCTCCATTTGTGCTGTGCGTGTCAGCATTACTGATCCAGGGATGACATTGGTGCACAGCAGCACAGACCATTTGAGGTCTGGTCGCTACAAAGTTGGTATCAGAGCACACGCTGACTGTAGGACACGACCACTAAGCTTAAGCCCTAGAAAGCTTCTCTCTTCTCATTTCTAACCCCTCTCCACTTTCTACTCTCTTAGGAATGGCGGATGCAAGGAGCAAGTTCGTGCAACCAGATGAAGACACGCCGTTTGGTCGACACTTGAAGGAAGTCACCAAGTATTTGAACATAGGTATACCAAGCATCACCGGAACCTACAACGCCACATTACCCGAAGAGGAGAGCTGGAAGATTCAAGTTCACATTCCAGGAAGGACGTTTGTGCCAGTTACTGAACCCATAAGATTGGTTTTCGAAGCACCAACCTGGAGTTTAGGGAAGAGCATGGCCGCTCACATCGCCATGGGACGCATTGGAGAAGTCTATCACCAGGAGCTTAAGGATACAATTTACCAAATTTGTGGACGCCGAGACGCACAATGGGAGATGATCAGAACCAAGAAGGATGGATCAATTGCAGCTTTCATCCAGGAGCAGAACCAACATATTCGTCACCAGGAGAACCAGATGTGCACGGACAAGGAAGAACTGAAGAAGGCATGGACGAAGATCAAGGAGCTCCAAGAAGAACTCAAGGCTACACGCGAGGATTATATGGAGGAAATCATCGCACTAGTAGGGAAGAATGACGACCTGGAAAAGAAGATTGGAGTATTCATGGGAAATCCAGTGCCAAAAGCAGAAGTCGACGAATGCACTTGTCCGGATAACTACATCATCATCGACGACACCGACTCGGAACCAAGTGAAGATGACTTTGTTGATGAAGCTGGAGCGGACATCATGGAGTCTTCAACGGATTAGAATTTTATTAGACCACCATATCAGTAGTAGTTTTCCCCCATTTAATAGTATAGTTCCCGCACTTTGTAACGCTAGTTAGATCGATTGTTTTGCCTTGTTTGAATTGATTGAGTGATATTGAATGAATTTGTCTCATGAGCATACGGGTAGTATTTTCTCTCTAGACCTCATTCCATTCTTAACTCTCATCTTTTCTAAAACCTATCAGATGCCTCCGAGACGCGACACCGGATTTGTTTTCCCGCCAGAGATCACCCAGTTGATTCAACAATAGAATGCCCTGATGCAAGTGTTAGTGCAGAACCAAGGCAACAACAACAACAACAACAACCCACCGCCACCACCACCTGTTGATCACTTAGCCCGTTTCTTAAGGCTAAACCCGCCGGTGTTTTCCAGTAGCACCGAGCCGATTGTTGCAGATGATTGGCTCCGCAAAGTTGGAAGGGAGTTGACCACTGCAGGATGCACAGATGCGGAAAGAGTGCGTTTTGCCGCACATCAGCTTGATGGACCTGCAGCATCATGGTGGGAGAATTATACAGCCACGCACCCTATTGACACTGTCACATGGGACCAGTTTCAGCAAGCTTTCCGTACAGCTCATGTTTCAGCAGGAGCTATGGCTATGAAGAAGCGTGAGTTTCGCAACCTACGCCAAGGAGGACGTACCGTAGGCCAGTATGTGGAGGATTTCAGTAAGTTAGCACGTTATGCACCAGATGACGTTGCTACAGATGCAGCCAAGCAGGAGAAGTTTTTGGAAGGACTGAATGATGAGCTGAGTATGCAGTTGATGGTAGCAACTTTCAACAACTACCAGGAGCTGGTAGATAGAGCTCTCATGATTGAAGGGAAGCAACAGCAGATTGAAAACCGTAAGAGGAAGGATGGACAAGGGAAGTACAATTCTGGAGCTCAGCAGAAGCCTCGTTTTGCCCCGAAGCCGGGAGGACAGTTTCAGCATACCCATGGAGGAGGTAGTTCGCACAACCATAATGGCTCTAAAAATGGTAATGGGAATGGAGGAAGCAACGGACAGAACCGCACCAACCCATCTACCCCAGCCAAGAGGGACCTGAGCCAAGTCACTTGCTTTAAGTGCCAGAAGAATGGACATTATGCCAATGAATGTCCTGAAGCCCAAAATGGAAATGGCAATGGAAGCTCTGGGAAGAAGCCGAACCCGTTCAACAAAGGACATGTGAACCACGTGAGCGTGGAGGAGGTTGAAGCTCAGCCTGATGCAGTAATAGGTAAGTTTTTGGTTAAGTCATTTACTGCAACCGTTCTTTTCGATACTGGTGCATCGCATTCATACATATCAAGGGGATTTGTGAATAAGTTTAAGCTGTCCACCATAGTTCTCAGAACCCCTATGTTAGTAACCTCGCCAGGAGCAGAGTATATGGCAACCCAAGGATGTTTTTTGAGATACCATTGGCCATTGGTAGGCATGTTTTCCCCTCAGACCTCATAGTTTTGGAGTCGCAAGGTTTGGATGTGATTTTGGGAATGGATTGGCTATCGTTGTATGGAGGAAACATCGATTGTGCCAACAAGACGATTTTGCTTACCACACCGGAAGGAAAAAGGATCAAGTATGTATCCCGGCATATGCCGAAGAGGACTCAAGTAAATTCCCTATCAGGAGTTGTACAGGAGGAAGTACCAGTGGTGAAGGATTATCCGGATGTATTTCCAGAAGAGTTGCCAGGCGTGCCACCAGATAGAGACATTGAGTTCTTGATTGAACTCCTGCCAGGCACAGGGCCAATATCTAAGAGACCGTACAGGATGCCCGCAAAAGATTTGGAGGAAATTAAGAAGCAGATCAAGGAGTTACTGGATAAAGGCTATATTCGCCCAAGTTCGTCACCTTGGGGATCACCAGTACTTCTAGTGGAGAAGAAAGATGGATCGCTGAGGATGGTTGTTGATTACCGAGGATTGAATGAAGTGACCATCAAAAACAAGTACCCGCTGCCGATGATCAATGATTTGTTTGACCGCTTACAAGGAGCTAAAGTATTTTCCAAGATCGATCTACGATCAGGATACCATCAGTTAAAGATTCGAGAGCAGGATATACCCAAGACGGCATTTACCACCAGATATGGATTGTATGAGTATACCGTTATGTCATTTGGTCTGACTAATGCGCCTGACTATTTTATGAACCTGATGAACAAAGTGTTTATGGAATTTCTGGATAAGTTCGTCGTGGTGTTCATTGATGATATTTTAATCTTTTCCAAGGATGAGGAAGATCATGAGGAGCATTTGCGATTGGTACTTGAGAAGCTCAGAGAACATCAGTTATATGCCAAGTTCAGCAAATGTGAATTTTGGTTGAAGGAAGTTGGATTCCTTGGACATGTTATTTCTGGAGAAGGAATAGCAGTAGACCCTGCCAAGGTTGACACAGTGACAAGTTGGGAATCACGACAGTTGGAGAAATCCGGAGTTTTCTTGGACTTGCAGGATACTACCGGAGATTCATCGAGAATTTCTCGAAGATTGCTAAGCCCATGACTGAGCTATTAAAGAAGGACACCAAATTCAATTGGACTGAGGAATGTGAAGCTAGTTTCCAAGAGTTGAAGAAATGATTGGTTACATCACCAGTGTTGATTCTGCCAGATCAACGCAAGGATTATGAAGTTTATTGCGACGCTTCTCGTCGAGGACTTGGAGCAGTGCTTATGCAGGAAGGAAGAGTTGTGTCATATGCTTCACGACAACTTAAACCCCATGAGAAGAATTATGCTACGCATGATTTGGAGTTAGCAGCCGTGGTGCATGCATTGAAGACATGGAGACATTTTCTCATCGGAAACCATTGTGAGGTGTACACTGATCACAAGAGTTTGAAGTATATTTTCACGCAGAAGGAGTTAAATCTCAGACAGAGGAGATGGTTCGAGCTCATAAAGGACTATGATATGAGATTGCATTATCACCCTGGAAAGGCTAACGTAGTAGCAGGCGCGTTGAGCCGCAAGAGTCATGTCAACACCCTCATGACAGGAGAGTTACCTCAGGAGTTAGCCGAGGACCTTCGCGAGCTATGTTTGGAGATAGTCCCAAGAGGCTATTTAGCGACACTGGAGATTCAGTCTACCTTGATGGAAAGGATCAGAGAGGCTCAGAAGACAGACAAGGAGATTGAAGAGATAAAGGAGAAGATGAGCAAAGGTAAAGCCAAGGGATTTCGTGAGGATGAGCACAATACCTTATGGTTTGAGGACCGCGTATATGTACCAAATGATCCGGAGATCAGGAAGTTGATTTTGCAAGAAGCCCATGATTCACCGTACTCGATTCAACCAGGGAATACGAAGATGTATTTGGATTTGAAGAATACTTTCTGCTGGACCGGAATGAAGAAGGATATTGCAGAATATGTAGCAGTTTGTGATGTGTGTCAGAGAGTGAAGGCAGAGCATTAGAAGCCAGCAGGATTGCTACAACCATTGCCGATACCCGAATGGAAGTGGGATAAAATAGGCATGGATTTTATCACGGGATTACCCAGGACTCATTCAGGCTATGACTCAATATGGGTTGTAGTCGACCGTTTGACGAAAGTGGCTCATTTTATTCCAGTGAAGACCACTTACACCAGTGCTAAGTTGGCAAAGATATACATGACCAGAATCGTATGTTTGCATGGAGTTCCGAGGACCATTGTATCAGACAGAGGAACCCAATTTACCTCGAAGTTTTGGAAGCAGTTACATGAAACATTGGGAACCAGGCTGGAATTTAGTACAGCTTTTCACCCACAGACAGATGGACAGACCGAGAGAGTCAACCAGATTTTGGAGGACATGTTGAGAGCATGTGCACTAGATTATGGATCTAGTTGGGACGATAATTTTCCATATGCGGAGTTTTCTTATAACAACAGTTATCAGACCAGTTTGAAGATGGCCCCTTTCGAAGCCTTGTACGGAAGGAGGTGTAGAACACCGTTGTTATGGGACGAAGTTGGAGACCGTCAGTTGTTTGGACCAGATTTGATTAAGGAGTCTGAACAGAAAGTGAGGTTGATTCGCGATAGGCTCAAGGTAGCCCAGTCCAGGCAGAAGAGTTATGCTGATTCTAAACGAAAAGAGACAGTTCACGAAGTCGGAGACCGAGTGTATCTTCGAGTATCACCACTTCGAGGAGTGAAGCGCTTTGGAGTTAAGGGAAAGTTAGCGCCCCGTTTTATCGGACCATACAGAGTTGTGGAACGTATGGGAGAAGTTGCTTACAAGCTGGAATTGCCCGAAGGATTGTCAGGAGTTCATGATGTATTTCACGTCTCCCAGTTGAAGAAGTGCCACGCAGAGATGGCTGAGATACCACTGAGAGATACTGTGCCACTGGAAGCGATTCAGCTGGAAAGTGATTTGACCTAAGAGGAGAAACCAGTTAAGATTCTTGAGTATGCCAGCCGAGTTACCCGCAGTAAGGTTATCAAGTTTTGCAAAGTCCAGTGGAGTCACCACACGGAAGATGAAGCCACCTGGGAGCGAGAGGAAGATCTACGGAAGGACCACTCCCACCTGTTTTCTAGCCAACCCGAATCTCGAGGGCGAGATTCATCTTAAGGGGGGTAGGTTTGTAACATCCCAAATTTTCAATTTGGTATGTTATACATAGATCATCATTGCATATCATGTTTTATTGCATTTTGACAAATCCTCGATAAATCCTAAGCAACTCAAGGACCCTCGGAGAGAGTTGGGGATTTTCTCGAATTTCATATTTGATTTACATCAAATAATAAGACGAGGATTTTGGTTTTAATTATTTTCTCTCCGGAAAAATATTTCATTTTAAAAATAAATGAGAGGAGAAAATATGACTTCTCCAAAACAATTGAAATACTGGAGGTAAAATGTTAAAATCATTTATTGGAATTTATTTGGATTTTATTTGCAATTTTTATTGCATTAAAAATATTGCATGTTTTCAAAATATTTATTTTGTGTTAAAAAAAGTTCACCCTATTCTAGATTTTCTAACTAGACGGGGAAAATTTATTTTATATTTTTTTGGACTTTTATTTATTATTCTACGAATATTTTTCCGCGAAACGTTAAAAAAAACGCGCGCGCCCGCCGGGCCGAGCCCAGCCGCGCCAGGTCGCCGGCCGACCCCGCGCCCCTCTCCTCCTCGCGCACGGGACGCGCCGCCGCCGCCGTGTCCATGGCGGACACGGGAGTCCGAGCCGCCGCCGGAGCTTGCCCCCTCCTCCAAGCCTCGCACCCCCTCCCCTTTATATACCCCCGCACCCCCCTCCTCTCAACTCGCCCGACGCCGCCGAGCACCCCGCACCCCCGCCGCCGCCGCTTGCCCGCCACCGCCGCCGTTTGCCGCCGCCCCTCGCCCTTCCCCGAGCACCCCGCACCCCGCCGCCCTCGCCACCTCTCGCCGGAGCCGGCCAAGCCCCGCCGGAGCCCCGCCCCGACGAGGTACTGCCTGGCCTCGTTTCGCCGGTTTTCTTTAAAAAAAAACCATTCGTTTAAAAAAACCCTAGATCGGTTTTTTTTTCGGTTTTATTGTTTTTGCGAGCGTTCACCGAACCGTTCGTTTTAACGAACGTGTTCGTCGGATTTTCTCTGTTAACGAACGTCCGTTCTTTAACCGTTCGACCATTTTTCTTTTTCGTCGGATTTTTCCACGATTATCTCAGATCTCAATTTCTGATCGAATCTTCGTTTCTGTTTAACTTTTCGCTCGTTTATCGAAATCAGGCGATTCAAGCGCCTAGAGTTTCGTCTCGAAATTCTCTTTCCGTTTAACCTACTCAAACAAGTTTTTGCTACAGTAAAATTTGACCTAGATCCAGATTAGTAAACGAAGCTTGTTTCTTTCGCCGTTTGACTTTCGTTGCTTATTTCGAGTTGATTCTTTTTGCAAACCGGAGTTCTTAAGTTGAACTATCTGGTTTGATCTTTCATTCGAGTTTTACCTGTGCATTAGATGAGTACTGATTGTATACTTGTTTGTTTGTGATAGAGTACCCGGAGTGTGCCGCTTGTTACTTCGAATCGCTAGGTTTTGCGGATCATCAACAAGGCAAGTAACACTTTGATCAAATACCTTCCATACCCAGTTTTTATTGCATTAGATCTGTTTTCCTCAAACAATTGCATGATTAGGATCTAATTAAATTGTGGGTATTGGGAAGTAGTTGAGGTAGTACCTATTTCCTGTTTTCTGATCAAACCCTTGGGATTTACTTCTACGTTTGCTATTATATTGCCATGCTATGCTCGTAGACGTGGATTGGGTTTGAGAGATTTCCATGACAGATGTGAGATTGTTAATTAATGGTTTACTTAAGGTGGCAACTAAAACTCACATCTGGGTGGATTGTGGTACCTAGGTATTCCAGGATTGCCTGTTTTTCTTTTGGACCGCCACCCAGGTTCAAAGGGATCATGAGATTATTCATGCTAGGAACTTCCGTGTGCAGCCGCAAGCTATTATGGGCTCTAGCATAGTTGACTAAGTTGTGTGAACTCTTAAAGTGGTAGACTAGCAGATGTAGGGGAAAGTAGGTGTAACTGTCTACCCATACGTAAGGTGCAAACACTTCTGAAAGACTGTGTCTCGGTCATCCGTTACTCAAACACCATGTAGTGTGAGTAATCCAACGGAGGAGATCGAGTCTTGTGGGGAAAAGTGCACAAACCTCTGCAGAGTGTACAAACTAATCATGGTTAGCCGTGTCCCCGGTTATGGACAACTTGAGTATCTAGTACTTGGATTATCATGTGAATCTCATCACCATGTTACTTTTAATTAATTTTGTTGGGTTAATGATTATTTATTAATTGGGATTGAGATGCTGTCAACCATCTCAATGTTTCACAACCACCATGATAGTTAAATAAAATTTATTCCTTTGAAGTAGGATAAAATTGGCTTTTCGCAAAACTGTAACCATAGAGCTTTCCACCAGCCATATATGCATGTAGTATAGCATTATTATTGTTCATTATTCTCTATGTGTTACATTGCCAGCATATTCTATGTGCTGACCCGTTTTCGGGCTGCAACGTTTCATGTTGCAGACTTTTCAGACGACGAGTAAGGTGCCTTAGGTCGTGGTCTTATACTCAGTGATGCCGCTGGAGTTGATGGACTCACTTATCTTCCAAGTCTTCCGCTGTTATCGTTTTTAGATGGCCTTAAGCCATGTTTATCATACTTAATCTCTTCGGAGATATTCAATGTAATAAGTGTGTGATTGCTACTCTGTTATAAATCCTCCATTTGTACTGTGCGTGTCAGCATTACTGATCCAGGGATGACACTGGTGCATAGCAGCACAGACCATTTGAGGTCTGGTCGCTACAAAGGGGGCTCAACAAGATTTCAAACATACGCAAATAATGAAGCTATAACAGCAATCTGTGAAAACAGGACAGTCTGTAAAGATCTGAACATTCACCATACTTATGTAACTCTAAAAATTCTGAAAAATTAGGGAGAAATAGAAAAATTGTATAGCAAGACTGTGCAAAAAGTTTCAGAATTTTATCACGTTCGAGTGAATTTAAACAATTGTATTTCTGGGAACAAAAGTTTCTGTTTTTGCACCGCACAAACCAACAAACAATCTAATCATCCTAAAGGCAAATCTGGGCACATTATTTTTATAATACAATGGAATTGTACAAGGGGATAATTATTTTTGTTCAAAAGTTTCTATAATTCAAGATTCACAAAGTTTCCATGGGCATGAACAAAGTTCAAGGCATGCTCCCGCTTCCACGGTGCTCGTCTATCTCACTTTCACTTTTCTTTTTGTCAAGTTTTAAGTTCCCCTCTATATTTTTTTGTTTTTAAACTATATAAAAGCACTCAGCAGAAATAAATGACTCTCTGAAACTTCCAGGCTGTCTCCCTGGCAGCGATTTCTTTAAAGCCATTAAGCTAGGCATAAAGTGCTCAAGTAATGGATCCACCCGGATCCCAAGGTATATCAAAGCCAATTTTAATTAGCAATGATTTGGCATTTAGTAGTGAGCACAAATCAACATATATCATGCAATGACGAATTCTAACTCTCTTCCTATGCATCGGCATGTCATACAAGAACAATTCATGCACATCAAGTAAAGGCCAATACATCGCATAAGCAGTTTCTTGCAATTTTATCGTGTTGGAAACATAGACAGGCGGAGACGTAGTTCCTCTCTCATAATAATTGCAAGTAGGAGCAGCAAGTACATGCATATTATATTCATCAAAATCATCATGTGCAACGGCAAAAGGCAACCCATCAATGTAATCCTTATAAGTGCAAACTTCTCCGATATAGTGTAGTTTGGAGAATTCAAAAAGATAATAGGACTATCATGTGTGGGTGCAATAGCAACAATTTCATGTTTAACATAAGGAACAATAGCAAGTTCATCTCCATAAGCATAATTCATATTGGCATCTTGTCCAAAAGCATAGCAAGCATTAAGTTCATAAAAAAGGGATATTTCAAGAGAATCAACAGGATCATAGTAATTATCATAGCATTTATCCTTTAGTAAGAACGAAGGGACATTAAACAATGTGTGAGTTGGAGGGTTACTCTCATTAGAAGGTGGGCACGGGTAGCTAATCCGCTCTTCCTCCTTTTCTTCTTCGCTCTCCTCATCATATTTTTCATCCAATGAGCTCATAGTTTCATCAATTCCTTCTTCCATAGACTCCTGCAAAATATTAGTCTCTTCTTGGACAGCGGAGAATTTCTCAATAAATTCATCAATATCGGAATTGTATTTATAATTATCATAGCAATATTTAAGGATGGCAAAATTTTCAGGTTTATAAATATCATCATTAAAAGCTTCAAACTTTTCAAACAAAGATTCAATTTCATAAGCACCCTTAAAAGCAACAAATTCTTCTATTCGTTCCACATCATAGTAACCATATATACCATTAGCATAAGAAGTTAAGGTTTAATTATCATTAAATTTGCATGAAAAGGGGAGGTGTGGAGCATTCATCCTAGAGCAACAAGTATAATCATATCTCAAGCATAAATCCCGAGCGTACCAATGTAACATATAAATTTGATCCCATAAAAGTTTCCCTTTTTGTGTGAACTGATAACCCCTAAAGTATTCACGTTGATCCAACGTTACTCCCATTATCATGTTGAATGGGGTTTTCTCAGGATTATCAAAGTAGTGCATAATATCTTTTACATAATGAGCATCAAGGGTTTTAGGAGGTTCCCCATCTCCATGAGTAGCAAGTACAACTAATTTTTTTGGTGTTTCGTGTTCCATATTCATAACTAAAGATAGAGAACAACTTAGAACACAAAATAAAAACTACTTAGTGATAAAGCAAACAAGCACACACGATAATATTCACCCGACGCTATTGCTCCCCGGCAACTGTGCAAGAAAAAGGTCTTGATAACCCACAAGTATAGGGGATCGTTTGTAGCCTTCTTCGATAAATAAGAGTGTCGAACCCAACGATGAGTGAAAGGTAGAACAAATATTCCCTCAAGTTCTATCGACCACCGATACAACTCTACGCACACTTGACGTTTGCTTTACCGAAATCAAGTATGGAACTAGTTTGTAGGAGTGATGCTAGAACTACTTTGCAAGAATAAAACTAGAAGTACTTTGCAAGATAATAAAAGTTAGGTGTTTAGTAAAAGGGTTTGTGTCAACAAGAAAGTTATTTGTCCCTAGGCAATCGATAACAAGCACCGGTAATCATTCTTGTAATTTTATATGAGGGAGAGGCATGAGCTAATATACTTTCTCTACTCGGATTATATGCACTTATGATTCGACCCATAGCAAGCATCCGCAACTACTAAAGATCATTAAGGTCGTGAAACCCAACCATAGCATTAAGTATCAAGTTCCCTTTACTCCCATACGTCATACCCCACTTACTCGAGTTTAAGCTTCTGTCACTCTCGCAACCCACCATAAGCGAACCATGAACATATTGCAACACCCTACAACGGGAGCCCCTCACGTTTGCGTGAGAACGGAGGGCACCGTAGGACAGCACCATAAATAAAATATACAATCATACCAACCAAGATCACGATTAACCAACAAGACAAAGCAGATCTACTCAAACATCATAGGATAGCCAAATATCATTGGGAAATAATATATGGAGTTGAGCACCATGTTTAAGTAGATATTACAGCGGGGAGAAGGGGTGTTACACCACTGCATAGAGGGGGAGAGAGTTTGTGTTGATGGTAGCAAGATTGTTGATGTAGATCGCCGTCCTGATCGTTGCCCCGACGATACTCTGGCGCCACCGGAAGCGAGGGGGAGAGAGCCCCCCTCCTTCTTCTTCTTCTTCCTTGGCCTCCCCCCTAGATGGGAGGAGGTTTCCCCCCTCCGGTCCTTGGTCTCCATGGCGGTGGAGGGGCGGGAGCCCCTCCGCGATTGGATCTCCCTCTCTGTTCTCTTCTGTTTCGCCTTCTCCTGATCTGGCCGAAAACCGTTTCTTATATTCCGGGAGATCCGTAACTTCGATTGCGCTGAGATTTTAACACAATTTGTTTCCGGATATAAGCTTCCTTGCACCCGAAGTAGAGCTCCAACCGACGTTTGAGGAGGGAACAACCCACCACCACGTGCCAGGGGCCTCTGGCGTGCCCTGGTGTCTTGTGGGCTGTGTGGGCCTCCATTTGCGGTGATTCCAACTCCAAAAAATCACATATATTCCAAAATAATTCTCCGTGAAATTTTATTGCATTTGGACTTCGTTTGATATGGATTTTCTGCGATACAAAAAACATGCCAAAAAAAGGAACTGGCACTGGGCACTGGATCAATAGGTTAGTCCAATAAATCATATAAAAAGTTGCCAAAAGTATGTGAAAGTGGTATAATATTGGCATGAAACAATCAAAAATTATAGATACGACGGAGACGTATCAAACTTGGCTTGTATATTCCAATGATGGGCATCCTCAAATTGCCCTAGGTCTTCGTGAGCGAGCGAGTTGGATGCACACCCACTTAGTTTTCTTTTGAGCTTTCATACACTTATAGCTCTACTGCATCCATTGAGTGGCAATCCCTACTCCTTGAATTGACATCAATGGATGGGCACCTCCATAGCCCATTGATTGGCCTCATAGATGTGAGACTTTCACCTTTTTGGTCTTGTCCACACAACCTCCATCATCATATTCTATTCCACCTACAGTGCTATATCCATGGCTCAAGCTCATGTATTGTGTGAGAGCTGAAAAAAGCTTAAGATTATCAAAAGTATGAACCAATTGTTTGGCTTGTCATCGGGGTTGTGCATGATAACTACTTTGTGTTATGAAGATAGAGCATGACAAGATTATATGATTTTGTAGGGATAACTTTCTTTAGCCATGATATTTTGAAAAGACATGATTGCTTTATTAGTATTCTTGAAGTATTATTGTTTTTATGTCAATATTAAACTCTTGTTTTGAATCTTATGGATCTAGATATTCATGCCACAATAACAAAAGATTACATGGTAAACAAGTTAGATAACAATCCACATAAAAAATTCTGTTTTTATCATTTACCTACTCGAGGATGAGCAAAAATTTAGCTTGGGGATGCTTGATACGTCTCCAATGTATCGATAATTTTTTATTGTTCCATGCTATTATATTATCCATCTTGGATGTTTTATATGCATTATTATGCTATTTTACATCATTTTCGGGACTAACCTATGAACCTAGTGATACGTCTCCAACGTATCTATAATTTTTTATTGTTGCATGCTATTATATTATCTGTTTTGGATGTTTTATATGCATTAACATGCTATTTTATATTATTTTTGGGACTAACTTATTAACTGAGAGCCCAGTGCCAGTTTTTGTTTTTTTCCTTGTTTTTGAGTTTTACAGAAAAGGAATATCAAATGGAGTCCAAACGGAATAAAACTTTCGTGATGATTTTTCTTGGACCAGAAGAGACCCGTAGGACTTGGGGAGGGGGGCAGGAGGTGCCCGAGGTGGCCACAAGCCTGCTAGGCGCGCCCCCGGGGGGCTGAGGGCTTGTGGCCCCCTCGGAGGTCTCCTAACCCTAATTCTTGCACTATAAATTCCCAAATATTCCCCCAACATCAGAGGCATCCACCAAATACTTTTCCGCCGCCGCAACCTTCTGTTCCCGTGAGATCCCATCTTGGGGCCTTTTTCGGCGATTTGCTGGAGGGGGATTCAATCACGGAGGGCCTGTGCATCAACCTTGTTGCCCTTCCGATGATGTGTGAGTAGTTTATCACAGACCTATGGGTCCATAGCTAGTAGCAAGATGGCTTCTTCTCTCTCTTTGATCTTCAATACAATGTTCTCCTCGATGTTCTTGGAGATCTATTCGATATAATACTTTTTGTGGTGTGTTTGTTGAGATTCGATGAATTGTGGATTTATGATCAAATTATCTATCAATATTATTTGTGTCTTCTCTGAACACTTTTATGCATGATTAAGATATCTTTGTATTTCTTTCGAACTATCGATTTGGTTTGGCCAACTAGATTGGTTTTTATTGGAATGGGAGAGGTGCTTAGTTTTGGGTTCAATCTTGCGGTGTCCTCACCCAGTGACATAGTAGGGGTATCGAGGCACGTATTGTATTATTGCCATCAAGGATAATATGGGGTTTTCATCATATTGCTCGAGTTTATCCCTCTACATCATGTCATCTTGCTTAAGGCCTTACTCCGTTCTTATGAACTTAATACTCTAGATGCATGTTGGATAGCGGTCGATGTGTGGAGTAATAGTAGTAGATGCAGGCAGGAGTCTGTCTACTTGTCACAGACGTGATGCCTATATTCATGATCATTGCCTTAGATATCGTCATAACCTCGCACTTTTCTATCAATTGCTCAAGAGTAATTTGTTTACCCACTGTATGCTTTCTTCAAGAGAGAAGCCTCTAGTGAAACCTATGGCCCCCGGGTCTATTTTCCATCATATATTTTCAGATCTATAAACCAAAAAACCCAAAAATACCTTGCTGCAATTTATTTACTTTTACTTTGTTTTACATTTTAGTAATCTTTTATATCTATCTCTATCAGATCTCACCCTTGCAAGTGACCGTGAAGGGATTGACAACCCCTTTATCGCGTTGGGTGCAAGTGCTTGATTGTTTGTGCAGGTGCATAGATTGTAAACTTGCTTGTACCTCCTACTGGATTGATACCTTGGTTCTCAAACTGAGGGAAATACTTATCTCTACCTTGCTGCATCACCCTTTCCTCTTCAAGGGAAAAATCAACGCAAGCTCAAGAAGTAGCACCTAGTGCCTAGTGCCAGTTGTTGTTTTTCCTTGTTTTTACCTTTTACAGAAAATCAATACCAAACGGAACAAAACTTTTTGATGTTTTTTCTTGGGCCATAAGACATCTAGGAAGCTTCGGGAGGAGGCCTTTTTCGGCGACCTGCCGGAGGGGGATTCGATCAGGGACGACCTCTACATCAACCTTGCTGCCCTTCCGATGATGTGTGAGTAGTTTACCACATACCTACGGGTCCATAGCTTGTAGCTAGATGGCTTCTTCTCTCTCTTTGATCTTTAATAGAATGTTCTCCTCGATGTTCTTGGAGATCTATTCGATGGAATACTTTTTGCGGTGTGTTTGTTGAGATTCAATGAATTGTGGATTTATGATCAGATTATCTACGAATATTATTTTAGTCTTCTCTGAACTCTTTTATGCATGATTAAGATAGCTTTGTATTTCTCTTCGAACTATCGATTTGGTTTGGCCAACTAGATTGGTTTTTCTTGCAATGCGAGAGGTGCTTAGTTTTGGATTCAATCTTGTGGTGTCCTCACCCAGTGACATAGTAGGGGTAACGAGGCACATATTGTATTGTTGCCATCAAGGATGAAAAGATGGGATTTTCATCATATTGCTTGAGTTTATCCCTCTACATCATGTTATCTTGCTTAAGGCGTTACTCCATTCTTATGAACTTAATACTCTAGATGCATGCTGGATAGCGGTTGATAACCCACAAGTATAGGGGATCGCAACAGTTTTCGAGGGTCGAGTATTCAACCCAAATTTATAGATTCGACACAAGGGGAGCCAAAGAATATTTGTAAGTATTAGCAGCTGAGTTGTCAATTCAACCACACTTGGAGATTAATTATCTGCAACAAAGTGATCAATAGCAAAGTATCATAGTTTTGATAATAGTAGCAGTAGCAATAGTAACTGTAACAGTGATAGCAGTGATTTTGTAGCAAGTGCAACAGTACGATGGCAGTAGTAACTTAGCAAGAACAATATAAGAGAAATTCGTAAGCATTGGATCGACGATTCGTTGGATGATATTCATCATTTGACATTTATAACCTAGGGCGATACGACACTAGCTCCAGTTCAAAAATATAATGTAGGCATGTATTCCGTAAATAGTCATACGTGCTTATGGAAAGAACTTGCATGACATCTTTTTTCCTACCCTCCCGTGGCGGTGGGGTACTATTGGAAACTAAGGGATATTAAGGCCTCCTTTTAATAGAGAACCGGAACAAAGCATTAACACACGATGAATACACGAACTCCTCAAACTACGGTCATCACCGGGAGTGGTCCCGACTATTGTCACTCCGGGGTTGCCGGATCATAACACGTAGTAGGTGACTATAACTTGCAAGATCGGATCTAGAACATAGATATAATGGTGATAACATAAACGGTTAAGATCTGAAATCATGGCACCCGGGCCCAAAGTGACAAGCATTAAGCATGGCAAAGTCATAGCAACATCAATCTCAGAACATCGTGGATATTAGGGATCAAGCCCTAACAAAACTAACTAGATTACATGATGAATCTCATCCAACTCCTCACTGACCAGTGAGCTTACGAAGGAACTACTCACTCCCGGTGGGGAGTGAAGGAAATATATATGCCCTAGAGGCAATAAAAGGTTGTTATTTATATTTCCTTATATCATGATAAATGTTTATTATTCATGCTAGAATTGTATTAACCGGAAACTTAGTACATGTGTGAATACATAGACAAACAGAGTGTCCCTAGTATGCCTCTACTTGACTAGCTCGTTAATCAAACATGGTTAAGTTTCCTAGCCATAGACATGTGTTGTCATTTGATCAACATGATCACATCATTAGAGAATGATGTGATGGACATGACCCATCAGTTAGCTTAGCATTAATGATCATTTAGTTTTATTGCTATTGCTTTGATCATGACTTATACATGTTCCTCTGACTATGAGATTATGCAACTCCCGAATGCCGGAGGAACACCTTGTGTGCTATCAAACATCACAACATAACTGGGTGATTATAAAGATGCTCTACAGGTGTCTCTGATGGTGTTTGTTTAGTTGGCATAGATCAAGATTAGGATTTGTCACTCCGTGTATCGGAGAGGTATCTTTGGGCCCTCTCGGTAATGCACATCACTATAAGCCTTGCAAGCAATGTGACTAATGAGTTAGTTGCGGGATGATGCATTACGGAACAAGTAAAGAGACTTGCCAGTAAAAAGATTGAACTAGTTATGATGATACCGATGATCGAATCTCGGGCAAGTAACATACCGATGACAAAGGGAACAACGTATGTTGTTATGCGGTTTGACCGATAAAGATCTTCGTAGAATTTGTAGGAGCCAATATGAGCATCCAGGTTCCGCTATTGGTTATTGACCAGAGAGGTGTCTCGGTCATGTCTACAAAGTTCTCGAACCCGTAGGGTCCGCACACTTAACGTTCGATGACAATTTGTATTACGAGTTATGTGATTTGATGACCGAAGTTTGTTCAGAGTCTCGGATAAGATCACGGACATGGCGGGGTGTCTCGAAATGGTCGAGACATAAATATTGATATATTGGACGATATTATTCGGACACCGGATGAGTTCTGGGAGGTACCGGATAAATATCGGAGTGCCGGAGGGTTATCGGAACCCTCCGAGGGAACTAATGGGCCTTCATGGGCCTTAGTGGGGAGAGAGAAGGGCCACAAGGGGCTGCCCCCCCCCCCCCGTGGGTCCGAATTGGACTAGGGGAAGGGGGCGGCGCCCCCCTTTCCTTCCCTTCTCCCTCTCCCTTCCTTCTTCCCCCTTCCTCCAGGTGGAATCCTACTAGAACTTGGAGTCCTAGTAGGACTCTTCTCTCCTGGCGCGCCCTACAGGGGCCGGTGTCGGTGTCAAAACCGGCGGATCTCGGGTAGGGGGTCCCGAACTGTGCGTCTAGGATCGATGGTAACAGGAGACGGGGGACACGATGTTTACCCAGGTTTGATCCCTCTCTATGGAGGTAATACCCTACTTCCTGCTTGATTGATCTTGATGAATATGAGTGTTACAAGAGTTGATCTACCACGAGATTGTAATGGTTAAACCCTAGAAGTCTAGCCTATGAGTATATGGTAATGAATCTGTCCTATCCAGACTATGCTCTCCGGTTTATATAGACACCGGAGAGATCTAGGGTTACGTGGAGGCGGTTACATAAGAGGGAATCTTCATAATCGATCCCCTAGCTTGCCTTCCACGCCAAGTAGAGTCCAATCCAGACACGGGTATAGTCTTCGGTCTTCATAGTCTATCAGTCCGGCCCATGGATAACAGGCCGGACGCCCGAGGACCCCTTAGTCCAGGACTCCCTGAGTAGCCCCTGAACCTGACTTCAATGACGAGAAATCCGGCGCGCAATTTGTCTTCGGCATTGCAAGGCGGGTTACCCTTTTTTCCGAACTCCAAGATGGTCTTCAGATGTAATGATTGTATCCGGACCTGTGTATATAATTGCAGAAAATACAATACTTCACGAGCCCAATCTGTCGACAACTGTTTATGACATTGCAGCACGCCTGCCCGGTTATTATTTTCAACCGTTGGCTAGCTTGTCGCCCCACGTCTCGGGAAGCGGTTTTATTGGCACGTCTTGTCAAAGAAGAGATCGTGCCCCCTTATTCACGGGATTTTCAATAATGTTGGTATGGGTAACCCAACCGTCCCTCGAGTCCTAATCACCACCAGCCCCAATCATGTCCGGGTCCAGCCGTTCAGGCCGGTGGGTGGCTTCTTCCATCACAGAGGAGGATATTGCGAAGCTCCGCGTAGCGAGGTACCTGACCCCAGAAATCCTTCATCGGCTTCTTGCCGAGGGGCAGATTATCCCCACCCCCAAATCCGGCGAGAGGGTAGTATTTGTGTCCCACTTCCTCCATGGGTTGGGGTTCGCGCTTAACCCCTTCGTTCGGGGGCTTATGTTCTACTATGGGCTAGATTTTCATGATCTGGCCCCGGACTCTATTCTTCTCATCTCGGCATTCATTGTCACGTGTGAAGCCTTCCTCCGCACTCCTCTGCACTTTGCTTTGTGGCTCAAGACTTTTGATGTGAGGCCGCGGGTGATAGAGGGGGAGCAGGCAGAGTGCGGCAGCGTTGTAATAAACAAGCTTGCCAGCGCGGTTTCGTTTGAAAGATCCTTCGCCGAGTCTTGTGAACTATGGCAGCAGGGATGGTTTTATGTCAACGAGCCGCGGGGCTCCAAGTGGGCGGCTACGCCTGTGTTCCGACCCGGCCCTCCGACTCAGCTTGCTTCATGGATCAACAAGGGGTTGGACTGGGGACCCGCTAGTGAGGTGCATACTCTGCAAGGTCGCATTCGAAGCCTTACCGAGAGGGGCATCGATCTTGTGAACGTCGTTCAGGTAATGCTGGTCCGCCGGATCCTACCGTGTCAACGGCGACCTCTCCGTATGTGGGAGTTCAATCCAGAAGGGCGGCGAACTCTTCAGCACTTCTTCGGCACTACGCACGAAGGAATGTGGAAATTATATTTCGAGGAGCGGGAGCAATGGCCGGACACCACCGAAGATGTTGGCCTCGGAAATCGTGTACCTCAACCTTCGAAAAGCATCCGTTATACGAGTTATGGCAATACTCCCAAACTCCCGCCCCAGTACTGGGTGGCGTCGAGGTGATCTCACCAACAACTGCATAAAAGAGATTTCGATGTCGGCGAAACTCAGGTATTCCAGAACTGCAACGATAAAATTGTGACGACAACACCTCGGAGCTCAACTCCCGGGGACACTACCACAACCCCTAAATGTCAGGAGGCACCAAGAACAATGTTCTCGTCACAAAACCATCGGAACGATTCCAAGATACCCGCGTGATCCTAAATTTTTTTTAGTGAAATTTGAGGAGAGAAGAGTCAAAACTACTACGTCAGGAGGCCTCACCAGAGCGACGAAGGGACTGGGGAGTAAAAAGAATCCTACTCTCCGATATATATAATCCTAAGACTCAAAACATTTTTTGTTCTAGACTCAACAACGCCAGCGATTCGATCAAGCAGGGGGCTCCTAAGTCGGGGATGGCTCTGATTACCAACTTGTAACGCCCATGATGCGGCTATATCTCCCACGTGTCAAGGCACGACTTAGAGGCATAACCGCATTGTGGTTTTGTCGCAAGAAGGGTCATCTTCACACAATCCCATGTAATGAACAAGAATGGGATAAGGAGAGTTGGCTTACAATCGCCACTTCACACAATACATAAATATAATTCATACATCATCCAAAATCCACACATAGACCGACTACGGTCAATCTCCAAATGAAAATAAGATAACCCCAAATGCTAGATCCCCGATCGTCCCAACTGGGCTCCACTACTGATCATCAGGAAAAGACACATAGTAACGACCACGTTCCTCGTCGAACTCCCACTTGAGGTCGATTGCATCATCTGCACTGGCATCGTCGGCACCTGCAACTGGTTTGGTAGAATCTGTGAGTCACGAGGACTCAGCAATCTCACACCCGCGAAATCAAGACTATTTAAGCTTAATAGGAAAGGATGGTGTAATGAGGTGGAGCTGCGGCAAGCACTAAGCATATATGGTGGCTAACATACGCAAATGAGAGCGAGAAGAGAAGCAGCGGCACGGCCGCGAAGCTAGAAATGATCAAGAAGTGATCCTGAAACTACTTATGTTCATGCATAACTCAAACCGTGTTCACTTCCCGGACTCCGCCGAGAAGAGACCATCACGGCTACACACACGGTTGATGTATTTTAATTAAGTTGAGTGACAAGTTCTCTACAACCGGACATTAACAAATTCCCATCTGCCTCATAACCGCGGGCACGGCTTTCGAAAGATAATACCCTGCAGGGGTGTCCCAACTTAGCCCATTGTAAGCTCTCACGGTCAACGAAGGATAAACCTTCTCCCAGGAAGACCCGATCAGTCTCGGAATCCCGGTTTACAAGACATTTCGACAATGGTAAAACAAGACCAGGAAGACCGCCCGCTGTGCCGACAAACCCCGATAAGAGCTGCACATATCTCGTTCTCAGGGCACACCAGATAAGCTAAGCATACAGGTACCAACGTAACCCAAGTTGCCAAGGGACGGTCCCGCACGGTGCTCTAGTTTGGACCAACACTCGGAGGAGCACTGGCCCGGGGGTTAAAATAAAGATGACCCTCGGGCTTGCGAAAACCCAAGGGAAAAAGGCTTAGGTGGCAAATGGTAAAACCAAGGTTGGGCCTTGCTGGAGGAGTTTTATTCAAGGCGAACTGTCAAGGGGGTCCCATAAATCACCCAACCGCGTAAGGAACGCAAACTCAAGGAACATAATACCGGTATGACGGAAACTAGGGCGGCAAGAGTGGAACAAAACACCAGGCATAAGGCCGAGCCTTCCACCCTTTACCAAAAATATAGATGCATTAATATAATAAGAGATATTGTGATATTCCAAAATATCCATGTTCCAACATGGAACCAGCTTCAACTTCACCTGCAACTAACAACGCTATAAGAAGGGCTGAGCAAAAGCGGTAACTTAGCCAAACAACAGTTTGCTAGGAAAGGATGGTTAGAGGCTTGACATGGCAACATGGGAGGAATGATATAGCAAGTCGTAGGTAGTGCAGCATGGCAATAAAACGAACAACTAGCAAAGCAAAGATAGAAGTGATTTCGAGGGTATGATCATCTTGCCTGCAAGGTTCTCAGAGTTGTCGAAAGCTTGATCCTCGTAAGCGTACTCAACAGGTTCCTCGTTCACGAACTCGTGTCCCGGCGCTACCCAAAACAAGAACACAAGCAACGGAACCACAATCAATCACGGGAAATGCACAAGCAACATGATGCAAAACATGCATGATATGTGGGATATGATATGCGATGCATATGCGTGCTCCGGAAGAAAAAATGATGAACAAGGCAGTAACTTGGAAAACCAAGTATGCCACTGGAAAGATGAGATGATTTCGGTCGAAATCGATATAAAGATCACTGGAAACGGATGCACGGTTTGCAAATGGCAAGCAAAACAAGAATGAAACGAATCTGCGATTAACAGCAAGATAGCACTTAGAATGCAACAAGTAGCAATGCTACAGCACACCAACATAGCAACAAAGCATATGGCAGTAATCTACAGGAGATGCTTGACAAAAGATGAACACTGAGCTACGGTTAGATCACAACACAGCAGGATCAAACAAGCATGGCAAAAGTGCAAAAGATATCAGGATCACAGACTTGGTGAAATTACTGGACATGGCATAAACAGCATCAGGTAGCAATGTTCAGAGCAAGCAATCAGCATGCTATAGGAACTTAACATAGCAAACAAGGCATGGCATGAATCTACTAAATGCATAGAACAAAAGTCCCTTACTGACCATAAGCCAAAAAGGAAAAGAAGATATGATGGCAACCATGTAAACATAGCAAGTTTCGTTAACAGGTTCCATACTTGGCAGAAAACAGAGCATGGCAGAAACAGACATTATGAGGGCATCTTGGTGAGCTTGATGCACTCACCACAAAGCAATTCATGACAAAAAAAGAAAACCTACAGCAAGATGGCATGTTTATGAAGCTATCCATGGCAAGAGCAAATACATAGCATGTAAGGATTAACTACAACAAGCTTGGCAAAATTGAATAACACGTAAACAATCTGCCAGAAATATTTTCTAGCAAAAGTAGAGCAAGATTAAGACACGCTATGGCACTCCATAATTGCAAACAAGGGAATGGATGGATAGACCACAACTATATCTACAAAACACACTTAATGAACATCACCAAAAGGAGCATGGATCTCTCTGTAGCCACATGGATACATAGCAACAAAATAACAACAGTCACAGACTTAGTAAATTTACCAAGTCCCTGAAATCAGAAACATTACGAAGCCTAGTTTGCATGCTTGTGCTAGTCACCACAGAGATCACAAAAATACATGGCATACACCTCTGTAAAGATGGCATGGCATATATCAAAAGACATGTATAGCTCATGCCCATAAGAAGCACAGATTAAATGCAATAAAAATAACAAATCCTCATTTTCTGATAAGTAACAGCAGTTAACAGCAATTAGCACTTTTGCACCAGAGATTTGGGCATCAAGATGGACTCAAATGAACATGGCATAATGGAACAAAATGAAGAGCATCACGAGGCGAACATTTCGATATATTACACGCACGAAACAGATCTATATGCAGAGAGTTATGATGCGATGAACATGAGCATGTATTGTAAATAATTCGAGACTTGGAGAAAAATCGGGGGGGGGGGGGGGGAGAAGAGGTCAACTGTCGGCGGATCTGGATCGGGGCGCTCGAGCTCGGGTTCGCCGGGGATGCCGGAGTTGAGGACGAAGGAGGGGACGGCGGCCGGTGGGGAGAAGAGGAGGACGGCGAGGAGGGGCGGCCGGCGGTGGAGCGCGGGCACGGCACAGACGGGCAGCGGGGCGAGGTCGACGGGCGCGGCGGCGCCGGCGCGGGAGGACGGCGTGGCAGCGGGAGCCGCGGGGAGGACGGGCGGCGGCGCGCGGGAGGAGGAGGAGCGGGCGCGCGGGCGAGGAGACGGGCCGGCGGGGGCGGCGTACGGGCCCGGCGGGCTGCGGGCGGCGCGGGCGCCACGTGGCAGCCCCTGGTTGTCCGGGCGCGGTTGCGGGGATGCGTCCGGCCGGCGGCGGACGTGTCCGGCGGTGCGGGGCGATTTTTGCTAGGGTTAGGGTGGTTTTTGCCCGAGATTTCGGAGGGAGAGGTGTATTTATAGGTAGAGGGAGCTAGGAGACTCCAAATGGAGTGCGGTTTTCGCCCACACGATCGTGATCGAACGACCTAGAGCATGGAAGAGACATAGAGGGGTTGTGGGCTGTTTAGAGGGGGGTTTTGCTACAACACACAAAAGGACTTTGCGGTTACCCGGTTAACCGTTGGAGCACCAAACGACCTCCAAATGGAGCGAAACTTGACAGGTGGTCTACCGGTGGTATACCAAGGCCACTTGGCAAGCCTCGGTCCATTCCAAGAACGTTTAACACCTGCTCACAAAAAGAAACAAGAGGGGTGCGCCGGAGGAGGTGGGGGTGTCGGATTGCAAAACGAACAACGGGGAAAATGCTCGGATGTAAGAGACGAACACGTATGCAAATGCAATGCACATGATGACATGATATGAGATGCATGACATGAACAAAATGCAAAATGCAAAACGAAAAACAAATCCCGACCACGAAGGGAATATCATAACACATTGCCGAAAATGGCAAGAGTTGGAGTTACAAATATGGAAAGTTACATCCGGGGTGTTACAACACTCCACCACTACGAGAGGATCTCGTCCCGAGATCTAGGACTGAAAGAACTCCGGATATTCGAAACAGAGGTGGTCCTCGCGTTCCCAGGTGGCTTCTCGGTCGGAATGGTGCGACCACTTCACTTTCAGGAATTTGATTGACTTGTTGCGAGTCTTGCGCTCAGTTTCTTCAAGAATAGCAACGGGGTGCTCATGATAAGACAGATCTTCTTGGAGGTCAATCTCTTCGAAGTTGATGGTGCGCTCAGGCGTCTTGAAGCACTTGCGAAGCTGTGACACGTGGAACACATCGTGCATGTTCGCGAAGTTGGAGGGAAGCTCAAGTTGATAGGCGAGGTCGCCTCTTTTGCCAATGAACTTGAAAGGACCCACATATCTAGGGGCAAGCTTCCCTTTGATACCGAAGCGACGAGTGCCTTTCATTGGAGAGACGCGAAGGTAGACATGGTCTCCGATCTCGAAAGCCAAATCACGGTGCTTACTATCATAGTAACTCTTCTGGCGCGATTGCGCGGCTTTGAGATTTTCACGGATGACTTTACACATTTCTTCAGCCTCTGTGATCAAGTCATTGCCAAGAAGTTGGCGTTCACCAGTCTCTGACCAATTGAGAGGAGTACGGCACTTTCTGCCATAGAGGATTTCGAATGGGGCCTTGCCCGAACTCGCTTGGAAACTGTTGTTGTAGGAGAATTCGGCATATGGGAGACAATCTTCCCATTTCATGCCAAAGGAAATGACACAAGCCCTGAGCATATCTTCAAGAATTTGATTGACTCGCTCGACTTGGCCACTAGTTTGAGGATGGAAAGCTGTGCTGAAGCGAATGTTGGTGCCCATGGCCTTCTGGAAGGAGTCCCAGAACTTAGAAGTGAAGATGCTTCCACGATCTGAAGAAATCAATTGTGGAATGCCGTGCAAGGAGACAATCCTGGAGGTGTATAGCTCTGCCAACTGAGCTGCTGTGATAGATTCTTTGATTGGAAGGAAATGAGCCACTTTAGGCTTGTCGATGACAACAAAGATAGCATCATTTCCACGCTTGGACTTGGGAAATCCAGTCACGAAGTCCATTTCGATATGATCAAACTTCCACTCTGGGATAGCAAGAGGTTGGAGGAGACCAGCTGGTCGTTGGTGTTCTGCTTTCACCCTTCGACAGACATCACATTCATTCACGAATTGAGCGATTTCTCACTTCATTCGAGTCCACCAATGTGACTGCTTGAGGTCATGGTACATCTTCGTACTTCCAGGATGAATGGAAAGAAGAGAATTGTGTGCCTCGTTCATAATGACTTTCCTTAGATCACATTTAGGAACCACAATCCGGTCCTCGAAGAATAAAGTGTCTCTGTCATCAATGCGATAGCACTTGTATTTGTAAAGACCCTTGTCGATACCACGTTTCACCTTCTTCACCATGGCATCAAGAAGTTGTGCCTCACGAATTTGATCTTCCAAAGTAGGAGAGACTATGAGGTTGGCAAGAAAGCCTTGAGGAACAACTTGGAGATTTAGCTTGCGGAAAGCTTCACAAAGATCCGGTTGGAATGGCTTGAGAATTAAGCTGTTGCAATAAGCCTTCCTGCTCAAAGCATCTGCAATGACATTGGCTTTGCCTGGAGTATATTCAATACTCGGATTGTACTCTTGAATCATTTTGACCCATCGAGTTTGCCTGAGATTGAGGTTTGGCTGAGTGAAGATGTACTTGAGACTCTTGTGATCGGTGAATATGTCCACTTTCCTTCCCAACAAGAGATGTCTCCACGTTATTAATGCATGGACAACTGCCGCCAACTCAGGATCGTGAGTGGGGTAGTTCTTTTCGTTGGGCTTCAACTGACGAGAGGTATAGGCCACAACTTTCTTCTCTTGCATTAACACAGCACCGAGACCTTGAAGAGAAGCATCACAGAAAACTTCGAAAGGCTTGGATTCGTCAGGAGGGGTCAAGACAGGAGCTGTGACGTGTTTCTCTTTGAGAGTGTTGAAAGCAACGTCACACTCAGGAGACCAGACATACTTCACATGCTTCTGGAGGAGGTTGGAAAGAGGCTTTGCAATCTTAGAGAAATTCTCAACGAATCTTCGGCAATAGCTTGCAAGACCAAGAAAACTGCGGAGCTGCTTGACATTCTGAGGAGGTTCCCAATTCACAATTGCAGACACCTTCTCGGGAGTAACAGCGATGCCCTTGGTAGAGATGATATGACCAAGGTAAAGAACTTCATCGAGCCAAAACTCACATTTGGAAAACTTCGCATATAATTGATATTCTCTGAGCTTGTCGAGCACCAATCGCAAATGTTTGGCATGATCCTTCTTATTCTTGGAGAAGACCAAGATATCTTCGAGATACACCAGGACGAATTCATTGGTATAGGGGTTGAAGATGAAATTCATCATCTGAGAGAATGTTGGAGGAGCATTGACAAGGCCGAAAGACATGACAGTATAAGACATGACAGTATATTCATAAGAACCAAAGCTTGTTCTGAATGTTGTCTTGGGAATATCTTCTTCACGAATGCGAATCTGATGATAACCCATACGAAGGTCAAGCTTGGAGAATACTTTAGCACCTTTAAGTTGCTCGAATAGCTCATTGATGTTGGGAAGTGGGTACTTGTTCTTGATTGTCTTCTTGTTCAATGGACGGTAGTCGACACAAAGTTGTTCCGTGCCATCCTTCTTCTAGACAAAAAGAACACCACAACCCCATGAAGATGAACTCGGTCTGATCAAACCCAGACGCTCTTGTTCATCGAGCTGTTTCTTCAATTCCTTCAGCTCCTTGGGTCCAAGCTTGTAAGCACGCTTGCAAACGGGTTCAGTGCCCGGCTCAAGATCGATAACGAACTCAACTGGCCGGTGAGGAGGCATACCCGGAAGCTCTTCTGGAAAGACATCTTGATACTCACAAACGACTGGAATCTGAGAGATGGCATTCAATTCGCCCTTCTCACT